>NC_073723.1:90588808-90904028 GCF_023634155.1 Falco peregrinus
AGTCACATGGCAGCACGATTTATTGCACCACCCATAAAACAGATTCAAATTAAAACTGGATCTCCTTTCCAACACAGTGACTTCTATGTACACTCCAAACCGCAGCATCCTGATATGGGGTTTGGTGTGAGCAATGGTGTGAGCTTCGGTCCCTTCAGACACCAAATTCTTTCAGATTTATTGTAGTCTGGCAGTATTATGTCTTTTATGCTCTTTTTTGCCTTGTCTAGAAAAAGCAGGTTACACAAGAAGCTGCAAAAGTGCCTCTAGCATTTCTTACTGCCTAGCCTTGGTTGAGACCCAATGTTTTTAACAAATCACAGTTAGACAGAGAACTTCTTGTACTCCCAAATTCTTATTAGTGTGCCATGTCCATTCCTTGTTTGCTCCCTACATGACTGTATTCATTCCAAATAGGGCTTTGGAAAGAAGGTGTAATTTAACCCATGAGTCTGATTTAGTATCTTCTTCTAAGTCTTCTGAACTTTCCCCAACACCTTCTGGTATTTTAAAAGATGTTTTCTTCTTTCATTTCTTTTTCTTTTTTCATTTTTTAACAACTTTTCCTTTTTACTTTTTTACTTTCCTATTTTTCTTTTACTTTTCTTTTTCACTTTTTCTTTGCCTTTGCGTTTTCTTCGACTTTGACTTTGAATTTGACTTTGACTTCTTCTTCTTTCTTTTGCTTTCTTTTTCTCTTATTTAATGAAGACTTGTTGATGTTCCAGAACACATTTTCTTCCATAAGGCCCAGCTCTAATTCCCCAAACAGGTCTAACATCTGTATCTGTCTCAGCAGCTGCATTCTCTCACTGACACACTGATGCACTAAAACAAATGCCCAAGAGGTAGCTTTGTGGTTCTGAATCAATTCGGAAAGTTATAATAGTGTCGTCCTTCTGGAAGCATCCTGTTTATTAGCTCCTACAGTGATAATCTCTGAGTTATGGGTGTTTAGGGTAAATAATGATAACCACTGTCTTTTTTTTAAATTAATCACAAGATGGTGTTTTCAGAAGATACACCAGTTTGCAGTCCTGGCGCCTGCATGTGAATTAATACACATGGCAGTCATCTAATTTCAACTGTTTGCCAGTGCCAAATTTATCTGGGCTTGTTCTTCCTCCATTTAGCTGATATATCACCTGAGAGCTGCCAGCATTCCTCCAAAGGACTGATGTCTCTCAGATGCAGTAGCCACTGCAGAGACCAGGGGCAAAGCAATGAAATGACATATCCATGACCCGACACAGCAGTTGTCCAACCTGCACCTTCAGCTCTTGCAGCCACGTTGCAGTGCTGCTGCCCTTGGTCCTCAGTGTCCCAGCAGTCATGAAGAGTCAGTGGGCCACCTATGTACAGACCTATCTTCAGGGTGGGACTTGCCATACTAAACCATATTGATCCCACCTCAGCTGAAATCAGTCCTACCCTAAAATCAGGAGTAGGCCCAAGTTTTGTGTAGGTCATGTGCTGCACTCTGAGAGGCTGATAAGGAAAACAGCCTCCAGAGAATGGGCATCTTCCAACCAGACCCTTCACTGGGCAAAATGGTCTTTCAGCTCCCAAGTTGATGGGACCGTGTGCCCTAAAACAACTGAAGAGCTGATTCACTGGCATTAGAGATGCTTTGGTCAGATAAGCCAATTTGTCCACATCCGTATTAAACTTTTTCCTGTGTGGTAAGTTATTGTATAGTTTTTAGTGTGTTTTTAAATAGCTCAGAGGTGAGATGTATTCTTTCTTTCTTGACAGAATAGCCTGTAATCGAGTGCAAGATTCACTTCTGCTTTTCCACACAAATTTCCCATTCGTCCTTAGATTCTTTCTTCAAATACTACCAATCCTGTGTTCACATATTGTTTATTTTTCCAAGATTTTTCTCTCCAGTACAAATGCTTACTTATGTTTGGCCCCATGCTCCAGTTTTTCACATGTGCCCTTTGAGCTCACAAAAGCATTAAACACAAGCTTAATTCTGACCATATTTCTTAAGTTAATTAGCTCATACATGCATTTAAAAATGTGCTTAACTGAATCCAGCTCACTTTGAACACTTTTTTATTATTATTTATCTATTCTTTTTTCATTTATCAAAATGACAATCTCACTGGAAAACAGTATTCACACCTGAACCATTCTTGAAAATCCTGTTTTGATTATTGCACCTCAAGCCTATTGCATTCCTGTCTTTTGGGACTGAACCAATGCCATCTCTAGGCATTGGTCTTTACTTTCTATTCCTCAAAAGCATGGAAGTATGAGCATACCATTAAGTATCTTCTTAGTGTGAGTGAAATTAAGTGATTTGTTTGTCTTTTGATAGTCATTCCAGTATTTCACGGGAACCAGGTGTATAACAGAATGGTAGTCCCCAGGATGATTTGTTTCTCTGTTTTAGATGATAATTAGCACTGCATTTACTTTTCTTCTGTTGCATTCACAGCTATCTGTGGCTGCTCAGAACTAATTAGCAGTCATGCAATAAATCCGTTTGCTAATTCCCTAGAAAATCTGGGATGCCTCTCATCTCTACAGCCTGCCACAGACACAATCAAATGTTCCTCACTGCTTACATTACCTACCATTCCACAATAATTCTTTCCTGAAGATGTAAAGAATCCAGCCTAATTTTATTGGCAAAATTTTCATAGAAAAAAAATTAAGTGATTTCTGAATCATTACAATTACTGAGTAGCTCTCCCACTCTGCTTTCCCATTGATCCCAGACAGATCTGCCTTATCTGCCTTGACATTATGCTGTCCCTGGAATATCTGACTCCTCTTAAGCCACGCAAGCCTGGCAGTGAGTCCTTCTCAACAGCCATTGCAACCAGGCAAAAGATAATTGCTGTGTTGAGTGAGATTTCAAGAAGGCACAGAGCCTAGTCCTGTTTGGGTTGTTTCTGCCTTTTCTTCTGGCACAGCTGTGGGTGCTGAAATGGGAAGAAAGGAGAGGGTTCTTAATTGCAACTCTGTGATACAGACTTTACTGGGTATTTGCCTCTTTCAGCAAAACGAGTTCATTAAAATCAGCTTGTGCGCCCCAAGAGTAAGACCAAAATCCTCAGGATGCTCATGTGCTTAGTGCTTCTCAGAAGCTGCTTGTCCAGCTCGTGGTCTAATTGAATCCTGTTCCTTTCTACAGCTCCACTCTGACATGGACAGGGGAGACGGTTCAATCAAATACATCCTTTCAGGAGAGGGAGCTGGCATTGTGTTTACAATCGATGACACGACGGGGGACATTCATGCCATTCAGCGACTGGACCGGGAAGAACGATCACAGTACACCCTCAGAGCACAGGCCCTGGACAGGCGAACTGGCCGGCCGATGGAGCCAGAGTCAGAGTTCATCATCAAAATCCAAGACATCAATGACAATGAACCCAAGTTCCTGGATGGACCTTACATAGCCTCTGTTCCAGAAATGTCACCTGTGGGTAAGGCAGATTTTGTGGACTCTTTTCCCCCTATAAGCAAATCAGAGATGGTCACCGAAACAAAAATTTCCTGACTCCTTGGACTCAGCTTTTGCCCCTTGCGCAGGAGCTGCAGGACAGGAGAGCTTTCCCCGGGGTGCTTTGCTGCAGAAGGGGAATCCGAGGCTCTATACCACCATCACCTGGCCCCCTCTGAAAGGAAACATGCCAAGTGAAGCAAGAGAGCTGAAGATGCCATCCACCAACTTGCAGTAATGCAGTGCCCCTTTTCCCCTTTTCCCCTGCCATCAGACGGTAGCCATAGTAATGACCATTAGACAACCACCACCATCCAGAAAATAAGACATTTTAGGAACCTCTTCTAGTTCACACTGAGAGCTGAGATACTGTCCAGGAGCCCTTGAAGTCATGGAGACATGACAACAATTATTAGCAGCTTCTGTCCTTCCAATCTGTGTAAGCCTGTGCTAAACACAGTTCAGTGGATCCCAAGCTTCTGGTACTGTTTGCTCTCGGCTTTTGTAGAATGGGATCATGTCAAAGATAGTCCTGTTATTGCAGTGCAGAAGACAAACAGCAGCCTTTTTACCTACACAAGGCAGGAGAAACCACTGCCGTATAACAAATCCAACAGTCACATAAAATACTGCTTTTCTGGCCTGTTTTCTCTCTTTTGGAGTTGCTTATTGCTTTGTGGCTCTGTGACATCACTGCAGAGATAACAATACCACATAAATCTCATGCCCTGAAGTTACAGATACGCTTCAGCTTCTCATTCTTCAGTATTATGATGACATAGAGACAAGCATCTAATACAAAAGTTCCATTCAGAAATAAACTTTCTAATGGTAACAGCTAGCTTGAATTCAGATTTATTTTCCAGTGCTATCTAGTAATGCTGGATTTGTTTCTAACACAAAACATTACGTAGAAGGCTAATACATTCATAAAGGCATTGTCTGACATTTTAAGGAGTCAAAACTCACATATATTTCAAACAGTTATGCCTTACCTTCTCCTTGTTCCTGATAAATTACATCACCTGCAAGTCATTATTAGCTTCAGAGGAAGCAGACCTTGAAAAACAATTGAAGATATATGTATGCATCTGCGTGCATTCCAAAAGGCACTTCAGCAGGGTGGCACTTCCTTAAGGCCATACAATGCAAACTGCAAGCCCACAGAGAGATTATCTCAGAGATACATCCCTTCACACTCACTTTTTGTGTACAATTTCCATCCCTTAGTCAACATTCAGCATCCATGGGCCCGCTACAGCAGTTTGTGATTTATGTCAGCATAGCTATAGATCTTGTTCAAGCTGCCTTTCAATAACATTTAAAATCAAGAAAAGGGGAAAAGAAGCAAGCAGTATATAACTAGCAGCTCTCTGCAAACCATAATGAAGTACTGTTAGATCAGCAATTCTGTAACTGTGGTCCATAGAGTACTTGCTCTTTTATATCTTCTTATGGATGCATGATGAATTTATGCCCATTAATTCCTTTAGTGCTAATGAGACACAAGTATAAGCAGTAAGTACAAGCATTATGAGTGTCAAATGAAGAAGTTCAGTGTTGGAAAGCTCTTGTTAAGCATTTCAATTTATTTTAAACTGTGTACTTTTCATGCCAGCTCTTTATCCCACAAGGTCTTACCTGATGGGTTTTTTTGTCAGGCACCTCTGTTATCCAGGTGACAGCGACAGATGCTGATGACCCAACCTATGGGAACAGTGCAAGAGTAGTGTACAGTATTCTCCAAGGACAACCGTATTTCTCTGTGGACTCTCGGACAGGTATGTTATTTCATCAGGGAATAAGGTAGTGTGAATACCAAAAGAAAAAGTTTCAAGCAGAAAGAAAAGGCAGTGAGTGCATCATGGCTGTGGTCAGAGAAACATATTTCTATGGCTTGGAGCCAAGATAGTGCTGCACTGTGCAAAGGCTAAAGCAAGGCTGTTGTAATAAGCTCCAGAAGAAGGACATGCATTCTGCAGTGATACACTAATCTGAATGACCATATTCTTCAGCTCAGGAGCTAGGTGTGTTTGGTGCTGTAAATATTAGCTTCTGTCATTTTAACAGTGTCTTCAGCAGATGTAGTTGGTAACAAGGCTTAGTGGAAAAAAAAATCTACGAACCAACCAGGACTGGAAAGTACAAGCTAAAGGATGTAGTTATCCAGAGCAGTTTTACCGAAGGGTGTTCTTGGTAACCTTAAATTTATCTGCAGGACACCCTCTCTATTTTGCTTGCTTTCTCTCTTTTTCTGTGAATATCCAAGGTTTATATCCAAAGGAGGAATCTGACAGGTTTTGACAGTTTCTAAAGGGCATCTGTAGTGCTAAGGTCAGAAACCCATGAGATGATAGTCACTGCTGAGCCCTAGGGAATGAAAAACACTGCATAATCTACTTCTGAAAGCTAGCGCTTTATGGAGTAGGTGCTCTAGCCAAAGTTCTATGTGGCATGTTATTTCCTCAGCTCTTTACAATATAAATAAAATAGTAATGTTCATTTTGTAATCAGGTGATCAACCACAGACAAATAAGGACATAGTCATAGATTTGCTAAGTACTGAATGATTTCTAGGAAAGCAAAGCAGCAATATCCAGGGTCAGATCCAGTACAGATTTAACCGCTAGAGTGCAACTTAGACAAAAGAGAGGCCCTTAAGTCCAAAATCATGAACTTGATTGGTATTTAAACCCAGAAACAGTCTTTTTCTCCACTTAGTAATTTCCCAGTCACTTAGAACTGCAGCTCTGGATGTGACTAGAGCTGCCTCATCCTTTACACGTAGGCAACAGGACACCGGTTTAGGCTGAGTGCAGTTGTGAGCTGGGAACCATTTCCCCATCAAGGCACAGGACTCTCACCGGCTTCCCCAGTGCAAACCCACCTGCAGGACTTGGTAACCCACAAAATGCAATTGCAGCTCTCACGTTCTTCTAAAACAGAGCTAGAGCATAAACTGTCACCAGCTCCTTTATATCAATGAGTAGTGATTAAAGCACACAATAGCAGCCAACCCATTTCAATACATTCATCTGCTAGAAGCATTTGGAGTCCCTATCCTTCACCTCCCGACACAACTTCTTGGTTCCAGAAGCGTGCTCCCATTCCTGTTCTGTCACTGGCCTCACAGGTGCTGAACAAATGTATATGTGAAGACACAGCTTCAAAGGAAAGCCGAGAGCCTCCTTCCCCTTTTTTTCCAGAATACTTTTACAGCCTGTTCATTATCATATTCCCCTAGAAGGTAAAAAACCATGGATTTAAATCTCCTCAGGCAGAGCAGACAAAGGCCCCGGAGTCTCCCACTTCCCAAGAAACCATCTGTCTGTTACAGAGAAGAAAGGGCATCACCTCTCCTCTTTACTACTGCTTTAAGAGTGCAAACTTGATTCAGTTTGGTGAAAGAAAGGGTACCAGCGTGTTTATTTTGGAAGATCTGAGAAACTGAGCCTTTCCTATAGCCCTACGGAAGGTTTTAAGGTTCATCACTATCCTCAGCATTTCTTTGCTGACCAGTTGTGTGCAGCAGCAGCAGCAGTCTCCCTGCTGAGTGTGGCTGGTCCTCTGGGTCTTGTCTGGAGGAGCATGAACCCCAGCTTGGCTCTGAGTTCTGGTGTCCTGGACTGGCCCCCTCTAGGGACAAGGGGCCCCAAACATAGGCATGACAAAGCCTGGCTTTTTGGCACCGACGTCTTTTTTTAGATCTAGCCTGTTCTGTATTAAGGACAAGCTGAGAGTGGAAATTCCCTACAAAGTATTTGCACATGGAAAAAAAATGCTTCCCAAAATACTAAGCATTTTTATACCTTATTTATACCCATGGGAGTTGAGGAGCTACAGCACTTCATGGGAGTCACTCAGCTTTGCAGGATGAGACTCTTCAAGACTCCACGTAGCAAGACTAAAATAGCACACTGTGAGTTGTTCAGTACTGGTCACTATTTCTTCCCTTCTACATGCAGTGATAATTGCCAACGCAATATCTTTTTACTGCTTTTTTATTAAACACATACATTGTCTTTCTGCTAAAAATAAAGACTAAATGCAGATCACTCAAGTTAATAGTGTCCTGATGCGCAAGTATGTTGAGCCATGTGGCTGGGATGGTGCCGGGGACTGACAGGTCTTTGCCCCCACACCGGAGGGCACCCCAGATGTGTCACAGCCCGTGTCTGGCCAGGGCCGTTAGTGCCCTGCGAGGTGTCCCCTGGCAGTACATCCCCTGGCAGTAGGTCCCTGGGCTGTCACCAGCCGCTGCCGCTGTCCCACGGCGGGACCCCGGTTGGTGCCAAGCGGCCAGGGGCGGGCAGGGGCGGGTGGCACTGGGGGAACCGGGGGTTTGACAGCCCCGAAACCCGTCCTGGCAGACAGACACGGGGAAGGGCAGGGGGCAGCCGGGTGAAAAGGAAAGGGGTGCGTTCCCCAGCAGACATGAGGCTCAAGGGAAGGGGAGGCGAGAGGCCGGGCCGAGGCGAGGCCAGCGCGGCCGGCGGGAGCCCCCGCCCCGCCGCGTCCCCAGCGGCAGCGGCCCGGCCGCCTGGCCCGGCTCCATACGAGAAGTGCTGCTGCCACCTCATGTTCTCTCGCAGTAGTGTTGCCCTGAAGGCCAGGGAGGCTGAGCAGGGTGCGGGGAGCAGGGTGACAGCCCCCCACCCCGCTCCCGACCCCGCCGTGTCTCCCCGCACTCCGCTCTCGCAGCCCCGGCGCGGTCCCCCAGGGGCCCCGGCAAGGCCCGGGCCGGTACGCCAGGCTGCCTCCAGCGCTGGTGTGCAGGGACACTGGAAAATTCCGCAGTGTGTCTTCTAACCACGCACATCGCTTCCACTTTTCTGCAGACATCATTATCCTGAGCAGGGCCTTCAGTAAGCACAGCACACTCTGCTCCCGAAAAGCTTTCCCGGCTCCCTCGGAAGGCAATGTATTCATGCTGAGCAGCCAGCCTGCCCCAGAGCTGATGCATTTTAACTGGGCGGCTTTAAAATTCACACCTTCTGTTAACCTAGATCTAATGTGGGGGAGTTTTGCTCTGCTAGGAAAGGTGAGACTGAATGCAGAGTCTTGGTCTCTTTCCTGACATAAGGAATACTGTGCAGGAGCAAGAGCACGCCACCTTGTTTGTATACTCTTTAACTGCCATTTCTTTTGTTCCAAAAACCCCTTTCCCCCCCTCCTCAATCTCAGGCTTAATTAGAACAGCTCTAATGAACATGGACCGAGAAGCAAAAGAATACTATGAAGTGATTATCCAGGCCAAGGATATGGGTGGACAGCTGGGAGGATTAGCTGGAACAACCACAGTTAACATCACCCTCTCTGATGTCAACGACAATCCACCCAGATTCCCACAGAGTGAGTACCCGCCGCGCCAGGACGGGGAAAAGGGGGTGGCTGAGTGGCACGGCTGCTGTTTGCTCTCCTTACAGACATTTTCAAAGTCAGGATAGTGACTATTCAAGATGGGCAGAATTTCAGATTGATTGAAGGAGCTTTTCTTCAGAAAAATGTCAAAACGGAGCAGTCACCACCTTGTCTTTCAGTAAAGGTTTCTGACCTCCAAAATCATCAAAGCCAACTCTCTTTTGGAGGGTGGGAAATTAATTTACAGGAAAAGGAAAGGAGGAGAGCTTTTGTGTTCCTAGACTGCTTGTGGCCGTTGCCTTTGGCTGCTAATTGCTGCCCTGATTCTCTTTTCATCCAGTCTCCAAAAGGGTGTCTGTCAGATCAGGGACATGTGGCAGTGCTGGAAGTTGAAAGGTAATTCATTCATTCAACACCCCAGCCGGGCCACCGCAGGTCTGGTAGCTGTGCTGCTCGTGTAGAGTGCGTTACCATACAGGCTGCTCTCCAGGAAAGGCTCATATAAACCATGTCGGCAGTTAAACACTAAGATACGTAACAGCCACAGTTAACAGAATGTAAAAATAGGCAACTCCACTCTCATCAGAAATGTTACTTTGCATTTACAAAAGTGAATCTCAAAGCAAAATTTGCTAAAATTTGTTCCTTCTTTTTAAAATTCTTTTGGATCAAACTTATCTACATAATTCTGTATTACTGTTAAAAATTAAAAAGAAACTTTTCAGGTTTGATTGAACGAGATATTTCAAGATATAACTGGTTTTTTTCTCTTTTTTTTTTTCTCTTTTTTTTTAAAGAAAGCTTTTTCATTTGGTGGTACAGATCATATAGTCATTTTGGTTTTGCCATTTTTCTCATCTACCTCAGAAATGAAAACTCCAGCAGTTCTTTTTGTTGCTGGTTTTTCTCCTCCATCTGTTTCTGCATATTGCACTGCTAAATCAAAGGATTTCTCTAAGGTCAGCAAGGAGCCTCAACTTCCAGTTTTCTTCTTCTGTCAGAGAAACTTGTTAAATGCACCATTACCGATTGGTTTTGTTGTTTTGAAAGTGGCATGAATTGTCACTTTGATATCAAACTCTTGATTAAGAAGAATGAGGATAGATCAAACCCCATCCTTGGTGTTCTTCTGCCTCAAATAAAGCTCCATAGTTGGTGGAGTCAACAGAGAGAGTGCAGCAAGGAAGGTTTGAACATGAAGTACGATGGCAGAGAAGTAATACAAGAGAAGATACAACGTTTATATTTTTAAAACACACTTTTAAAATAGCGGCTCTATTTTTCCCCAGCCTTGCTGCTAAGCAAATCAGTGATCCACCAAATGTGCTCAAGACAGGGTTTGTTGGGAAAGGTGGCATATTTTAGTAGAGTAACTGATAAATTTGGAAGAAACAGGCAAGTTTCTGAGCTCTCAGAGCCTTGTTCAGGGCTGAAAAGAAGTTTGTATGGACTTGAGAAGGGATTTGTGGTGCTCAAAACTTCTGTGTTTATTCCCACCGTACAAACTGATCTAATAAAAGATGCCTGTCCTATTAAATCTGTTTCATATCCTGCTTTATATCATAGCTGCAACAGCACTAGTGTTAATTGCCCTATTTTTCTAGCTGAAGTTCCCATTTTCAGGTATATTGCTGTTTTGAAAAGCACCCATTGAACAAGCCTATCGATATGACAAACACCTAAATAAAACTTTCCCAGGCAATTCAGTTGGGCTGTGGCTTTGAAAAGGGAATCACACCTCTGCTGCAGCTTTGGGGAAGGTACCAGAGACTCTACAGGCTGTGCAGTGTTGTGGCCTGCCCTGATCAGCATTTCGCACTGCTTTGTGGTTTTCGGTTCCTTTTCACAGCCTGTTTTTTGCTCCCTTCTCCCTCTCTACTGCTTGCGCCAGAGCATTATCAGATGAGTGTGCTGGAGTCTGCCCCCATCAGCTCCACTGTGGGCCGTGTGGTTGCTAAAGACCTGGATGAAGGCATTAATGCAGAGATGAAATACAGCCTTGTGGATGGAGATGGACTGGATGTCTTTGATATTAACACTGATCCTAATTACCAAGTGGGCATCATAACTGTAAGAAAGGTAGTAAAGTTTCCTTTTTATAGTAATTTATATGGCTGACAGTGGTGGTTCCATTTTATCTGTGCAATATTCCCTTATGCCTGTAGCAACTTGGTTCCCATTACATGAGAGTAGCCCTTTTCCTGCTATAAAACACAATTTCTTTAACATTCATTGCTAAAATATGAAAGCAGACTGCATTCCCAGGAGCAACCTTTAAAAAGTGGGGACAGCATTAGCATAAACATGTATTTTCCCACCAAAGGAATGTTCTGATTCACTATTTATCTATTTAAATATTCTCTGTAGCTTAATTATCCTACAATGCAAGAAATTAGATCAATATTTGCATTTGAACTGTACACATTTTTCACTCCAGTGTCCCACAAACAATAATAAGGCATGCCTTAGAATTATTTATAAACCAATAAAACCTAGGCAGTTTTTTTTTTAATTGCTGCTTGAAGATCCATAAATGCTAATTAGGATAGAAGAAGCTGTCTCTAAAATGGCAGCTGTGAAACTGCTAGTACTCTGTACCGCAGGTGATGCAGAAAGGCATAGAGTATTTTCCTTAGACTCCCTGCTATAGGATATTTATTCTACAGTCTTACATAAATGCTGAAGTTCAACTCTGTTTCTAGGTTATGAAATTGTAACTATATTTCTGCCTAAGCATATCTAGTGTACTAATAAGGAAGTATAGTCTCCATTTAAATAGCCTGGGACTAAATTGTGCACTAAAATGGAACAACACATCGGAGAGACTTGACCCTGCAAACCTCCATGCCCTACAGCAAAGCATTTAAGCATGTATTTATGGTCACCTTTCTCCAACTCCTGTTTATGTGCAGTAGTCCCTAAAGTTAAGCATGTTTGCTGGGATGAAATAGATGTTGAATGCAAGCTCTAAAATAATTTTTCACTCATTTATTGATGAAAGAAAATAGTTTCATGGGAGTAAATTTTTCAATAAGCTTGACTTTTGCTGTTAGGAATACAGTTTTACTAGAAGTTCATGTATGTCAGGAGAAGGAATTATAAAAAATTATGTCATCGATCATACCAGGTATGTGTTGGCATCAGGTACATACTGCTCAATCCACCTACTGTATATAAATGTTTGTAAAATTCCATATATGCCTGTAGTTTTTTATAATGTTACTTTTATCAATACACAAACGTTGGGAAGGTTGTCCATTGGATCCACTCAAACAAAAAGAAAAAAAACACAATTCAACTGGTGTTTATAGAAAAAGATATCAAAAAGGGGTAGTGGGGAGAGAGAGAGAAAGAATTTCTAAATCCAGACTGAGATCTTCTTTGAAAGAAAGAAAAACTTTCTCTTTCATTTTTCTAGAGCGATTGCCCAGAGAAAATAACTAGCACTTCTGTCACGGGCATCAAAAAGTCAGAATTTACAGTTACAGATAAGACCACCACTTGCGGTCTTGTGGCCACTTATCTTAGCCCATTAATCCCACAAAATTTTGAGCACCCCCAGAAGAGTTATGGTTCCTTCAAAGCTCCTGCCTGTAAGGCTGATCTTTATGCAGGTGAGAGCCCCCACTTCTCCTTGCCTTGGCCTTCACGCTGCCCGTAGCGGGCAGGGTGGTGGGTTACCCAGTGTCATTGAGCCTGCCCGCTCAGGCACAGCGGCCCTTGCCATATGCCTCCTGCATGGCACACCGCTCGGTGCCTGCCTCAGCACTGGGGGAAGGAGGGTGAGGGCAAGGCGAGGTTTCCATGGGTTGCTTCTCCTCTTGGTTGTGTTTTGCAGCATGTTCGGTTTGCAGGAGAAGGCAACCTGCTTGCTGTCCCCATGGGACCAGTGTTGGAAAGAGGTTTGAATGTACCTGTGGAAGCCAGATCTGATGAGGGGGGCAGCAGTGTTGAGGCGCTGGCAATGAGAGCATGAGGAGGGAAAGCCACTGCTGACAATGAAGGAGTCCAAGGCAAACTGAGGGGTCATCAAAAATGTGATGGCCTAGCACACTTGCTTGAATTTTCTCATTTTTCTAACTTGATCATTCTAGGTGATTATGTCTTTTCATAACATAGTTCAGTTTTATAGCTATTAAGTGTTTCTGTGATTTAACTGCCTTTTTTATAACTTAGCTTTTTAGTGTACATGCAATGTTTCTCATGCAGTTTTTTTCACACAAGAAACCATGAAATGTAATGGCCTCTTTCTTATTATATGTTTAGGCAGTTTTGCATTGCACATTCCTTGCCAGATGGACAATAAGTGTTGTTTGGTCATGTGAACATATTTTATTGCTGTTTTACAATGCATAAATATGCAACTGGTAGACCATAATGACTCTGTAATATGTTTGTAGATCTAGCTAAATTCTTGCTGGCAAGTGCTATGCCTGCAGCCATCACTGATTTCCCAGGTGGAACTAAGGGCAGCAGGAGCAAGTTTCAAATCATCTGTTTGTACCTGCTGCCACAGGTTGCACAGTTCATACTGTACCACTGCACAGCATCTCCAGTGACAGTGGACATTCATCTCCTCGGTACAAGAAAACCAGTTCCTCTTCCAGGATTCATTCCTCAGCCCCATGTACTAAATGCTGAGTGAGTTTTAGTTTTATAATCCCAAGAAGTCCAGTCTTTCATCAGACATTCCTATGCAGCACATCAGTACTGGTAATTTTACCATGGCAGCATGAGCTTTTGTATGTCACTGCATTTTCCACATTTGACGAAAGAAGCTCTTGTGGCAGTAGTCAAGTACTGAAGCCTCCACTGAATTCAGGGGTTGTTTTGAGGCCCATGGCATATACTCCTGCCATGACTGAGTGTGAAACTTCGGCTGATGTTGCTTAAACTAATACAAATTTGGCTGCAGAATTGGCCGGCTGCACTATTGAGCAGGGCAGAGAAGAGATGGGTTATGACTGGCCAAGGACGACTTCACTGCTATAGTAATGATCTTTGTACCTTTGACTTCCAGTTGCATTGACATCCTCCTCCTCTATTTTCCTGCCCATCTCCTTGCCTCCATCTGGTGGTAGGGCTTCAAAAAGAAAGAGTTGAATAGGAAAAGCAAAGGTGTTGGGTGAGAAGAGCAGTGATCTTACCATAGTCCGAATGAACTGAGGCTGTGCATGGCAGTCCACGCATGATGTTCAAATCCCCACATACAAGTAAAGCCACCTGCTCTGAAAGCCATTCATGTAACAAAAAGGAATGTGTCCCACTGGGAAACCCTAAGAACAGGGCCATTTCTTTCCTGGTAGAAAGTTTGTCTTCTTCAGGATCTATGCCAGCTAAGGGGATCCAGTTGTGCTGGTTTTCAGCGTTAAAACTCCCCAGAATATAAAGATAAAGGGTTGTAACCATTTAACTACAGCAGGATTGCTTGTAACTTCTAACTGCAACTTGGGAAGTCTGACTGTGTCCTCCAAAGATGTACTTCATCTGGCAAAATATTTTTATATATTTTGGCCTGATCCTTCCATAGTGTCAGTCTGGTTTATCAGATGCTTTTAGTCATCTCTTATCAGGACTGGTAAATTGCACATTAAATATGGAATTCTCCATTTAGTTTCAAGCAGGTTTTGGAGAGGCCTTATGTTCTTCAGGGATCTGTGAAAAGAAGAGGGAAGAGAGGTGAAAATTTTTTTTATTGAGAGGTTCAGTGTCAGCATTAATTATTTCTATACACATGTTCATCAAATAAGTCCTTTTATCTAGATAGGAAATCAATTTCATGAAACTAGTAATAGAGAAAGCTGTCCCCCCTTTATCCATTATCTCAAGACAGAAAAGAAAGGAAAAAAAGAGCCATTCCCACTCCCTGTTTCAAATAATACTTGAGTATTTCGTACAAAGTGGAAGGGCTTCCACAGGAACAGGTCAGGGGGATCTCATAATGCTCTGAAATTACATTATTCTCTGGGCAGGCAGGAGATTCAAACCCTAACACTCAGTGCACCTGGATTGTGAACCTGTGTTTAGGACATTTACTAAGAGGAGGTGAAAAAACCCACTTCTAGGAAGGATGAATTACTGATAAAAAGTGGAACAGGATCCCACAAGAGAGGTTGACCATGTCCCCTGCTTCCACTAGAGCCCTTTAGCAGCTTGGCAGTCAGGGCTCTCTTGAGATGAAACTGATCTCTGGGAGAAAAGAAGATGCTGACTAGGACCTCCACCTCATGTGTGAGCATCCTTGTCCGTGCCACTGCACCCATTTTTGAGGAACCGACTCTGTATCTTTACCTTATTTTCAGGTGCTCCCATACTGTCTGTTTCACCTGTAGAAGTCTTCCTCAGAGTGGCTTAAAACATGCTGTGTTAATCACAACATAATGGTGGTGTGGCCACTTTTATTTTCATTTCATCAGGAAGAATGAATTAATATGTATTCTGAAGTGATCTGCAAATATTTCTCCTAGCTTTTTCAGTTCAACTATCAAAAAAAAAAAATGTAGATGGTGCCATTTCTAATGCTACTGTCACTCCATCTGTAATGCTTTGTCTCCATCTGTAAATATTTTCATTCATTACCCTTATAATAAAAGTCATAGTAAAGGTTCATTTTAAAAAAAGAAGTATCGGTTTATATTAGAGGACATCTTTTACTTCAGAAAATTGCAGTTATATGGCTTAAATCATATGGCTCAGTGTCCCTAATGCTTCTCTTCAGCCTTTAAGTTTTGAGAGCAAGAAAAGCTACACGTTGAAAGTAGAGGGTGCCAACCCCCACCTGGAAATGCGGTTCCTGAACCTGGGTCCCTTCCGCGACACCACCACCGTCCACATCAGCGTGGAAGATGTGGACGAACCTCCTGTGTTCGAGCCCAGCTTCTACTTTGTGGAAGTGCCCGAGGATGTGGAGATTGGAACCACCATACAGATCATTTCTGCCAAGGACCCAGATGTGACCAACAACTCCATCAGGTCTGTCATTTCTTTGTCTGCTCCCCCACAAGCGCTCCCTGGTACGGGTTGGTGGGGCAGTGATGGGGCTGAAACAGCGCAGGTGGGAGGGACTTTCTCTTTTCAGCCAGTAGAAGTCATCAGTGGGTTCAGTCAAACCACATCCCACACATAGAGGGGCTCTGCTATGACTGTCAAAGCAGTGCAGGAGCTCATCCTCACCTTTTCTGTGGTATAAGGAACATCTGCATCTAGCATAACAATGAACTGGTCAGGCATGTCCTGATAGCATACATTTTTTAAAAAAACAACAGACTCTCGTGTCTTTGCTGGCACAAAACCTGACAGCATCACTGAGAATCAGCTGCCATACCAAGAGGAAGGTAGTCAACTCGCTTCTCCTTTCTCCCCCTTCTCTTTCAAAGCCTACCTTTGTCAACAGCTCAAACACACAGCTACTTTTGGAGTAGATTGAATGCATACTAATAAATATTCATGAACCACTAAATTATATAGTGTCTGGTCAAAGCTGCAGAGCTAGATACTCCCATGAGGAGTTAAGAAAGGTAAAGGTGTATTTACAGCCCTGGGAGCTTCGTAGCTGCAACTCAGCAAGGAGCCAAAAGAGCAGATTTGTGTGATCACAGTGCTCTTTTCCATAGTGGCTGCCAAGTCAGCCCAGTTTATCAGAGAGGACTGTTTTTCTCCAAGGCCAGCCCACATACTAATTTTCACAACCTGCAGAAGCTCCAAGTGACTGCAAGTTAATAATCCCAGCAGGCTGGCGTCTTCTTTCATCTAAGAAATGCTTTGGGTGCTGAGCTTCTGTTTGCCAAGCCTCATGTCAGTCCAGCTTCTGAATTATGTGCGTTTGGGAACAGCCCTGGGAAATACAGGAGGGAGTTGAAACATTGAGTATTTGGAGGTTTTAAAGGAAATGAAATCTATATATGAGCAACTCTGTGGGCTTCAGCCAAGAGATCTGAGCAGACACAGTCTGTTCTTCTTAATGATATTGCTTTCGGTGTTGCTGCTCTAATTATTTTTTTCATCTCTGCTACCTTAATATACCTATCTTTTCTACCTACATTATAAGGTTATCATACTTCTCATGACATTGTCTCAAATTCTTCAATAAAACTAAGTATTATACTGTCTGCATCAGAATTTCATTACCCTAAACTCTTTTTCACTTGCATCCTATTTTGCTGATTACTGTCTAGCATTATCCAAACACTGCAGTGCAAACAGCTTTGTGCTAATCTGCTTAAAATAGTATAAGAATAATTCTGCAGACTATCAGAGGGTAGAAGTGTTCATTGTTATTTTTAATGAGGTTTTTCTTAGTTTTCTTCAGAGCTTTCTAGTGACTACCCTTGATGAAACAGCACTCTATAAAACACAGAGTGCATCACCAAAGGTACATTAAAAAGTTGCAAATACACAGAAAATCCTTTGTAACTCTGTTCCTTTCCAACTTTCTTCCTCTTTTTTCTACTGTCTTCCTTCCCACCTTCCTTTCTTCCATCCCTCCTTCCCTCCTTCCTCCCACACACCTAATACATACAAATGTAAATGACTGGGTAGAAGAAAGGAAAAAAAAGAATAAATACCATTTGTAATGCTATCTAAAATGCAGATGTTGAGAATTGGTTCTCCTTGCCTCTCACGCAGTCTCCTCTATCCATGCCAACTCTGTGCAGTATCAGTCTGGCAATGTTTTAGGCTTGCTCTGAGTTCACTTTGCACAGGGCAAGGCAAGATAAGAAAACTAAAATCCCAGATGCATATTTTGTTACACAAGCTGAAATCCACCTGAAATTAAAACTGTGACCATTTTTTCAAGTATGAAAAAACCTAGGACACATTTCAGAAGAGCTCACTAAACACGGGGGAACTCTCAAATCCTCATTTTCCCAGCATCCAGTACCTGGTCTCCCAGCCTGTGAAATTCTGATGGCTGGAAATACGCTGTGATTGTTGTTAAGTGATTCAGGAAGATTACCTAGAGTACAGTGGAAATGAGTGTGAAGGAGCAGGTATCATTAACAGGAGAACTTACATGGAAAATCCAGACAAAGACTTCACGTGTGCCTCTTGACACCAATGATTAATAGTGCACCACTAATCACAAGGCCTTATTAAATTTCAGATACTCATTGGCTTTAAACTGTCAGATAGAAATTCTTCTTATAGCCCTCATACAAGTTTAATTATTATAGCAAAATATACCAACACTTGTACCTATTTCCTAAATAAATTAAATGCCTCAGAAATCTCTTTATTTAAGAAAAGATGGGAAGGACTGGGAAGGAAAGGAATGCAAACCCACCATCCTACCCTTTTTGATTTTTCTGAAAAAAAAGTGTAAAAGAATTTCCCAACAGTAAAGCTCAATAGTATTTTATATCCCAGTTTAGTAAGTACCTATATAAAGATCAGGCTGGCATGCTTGTTCCAGTGAAGGCATTTGTGCTGAAAGGAGAAAATTCAGAAGAAAAGACCTGTTCAGCATCCGTTATGACTAATGCTTTCAATTCCCGTCAGCTTCAAAGAAAGAACCATCAAAAATGGAAGTAAGTCTGGGCTCTGTTCTAGGCTGTGGCATTTACCTAGGTGTATGTGTAGCTTTTGCCAAAGAATGTCTTACCACATTAACATAGTTAGCTAGGAAGACAATTTATACAAACTGCTGTTAAGAGCAAAGGTATTGAATATTTTACACACCTTGCAAAACAGTCCCTCTGACCAAGTACAGCGTGACACCTGTCAATCAGCTGCCTTCCTGCTGGAATTTTCTAGCCTGCAGGTACCACCACACTCTCCTGCTTTCACATGCAAGGAGCTTGCTCACAGCATTAAACTGGCATGATATTGGCCAGGCAGGTTCAGTAATTATGATCAATCAGCTTCACAGAGGGAGCTGTTTTTCTGGCTGGCTGATAAGAGAAAGCCACTCATCATCGCCCTTGCACTGACGTGGCTCAATCAGTAGGGTGGTCCAAGATGCAGGTGGAGTTTATTGCCCTCAGGGAGGAGAGAATACAAAAGCACAGGGAAAGGACCTAGGCACATCAGCCTAAGTGCCCAGAGAATGAACTGATGTAAAGTCATTTTCATCCTGTCTGAATTGTGCCCAAGGAAGGGGCATAATTATTTTGCTTAGAAAAAGAAATCACACTCCTCACTGACAGACTTTCTCTGTAAAGCAGATGTTCCTGTGCTGAGCCGTGCTTGCTTTGAGGCTTCTTCCTCTAAATCTTCCTGTCTTCCAGCTCCACCCAAGTAGTACTCACTGTTAAATGCCATTAGACATGTAAACTCCTAGTTTTCTGAGCATCTCACTCTGTATCTATGCAAGTCAATGGAGCACATAACTAGGTTGTGGAAGAATGTGGCTCTGCTGTGTATTCTGATTACTCGGGTACTTCATTGGCTATAACACACAGTTTTCACAAGGGTTGCCTAACATTTTTAATACGTACTTTTGCAGATACTCGATTGACAGGAGCAGTGATCCGGGGCGGTTCTTTTATGTCGACATTACATCAGGAGCACTGATGACTGCAAGACCTCTTGACCGGGAGGACGTTTCTTGGCACAACATCACTGTGCTGGCCATGGAGCTGAGTAAGGAGAAAGCAGACTGTACATAGATTAAAGAGATACAATAGACAAAGCAGCCTGAGAGACCTGAATTCAGTAGTTCACATGTTCTTATGCACTGAGTGGGAAGGCTTATTAACTGTATTGTTCTTCTGACATCAACAAGCGAATACTGCATTTTATTTATTTTTCATGCTCCTTTTCACAGGGTGGTGGGAGTAGAGGCTGGCAATTAAATGCAGAGTGCTGCTTTTTCAATTCATTAGTATTCCAAAGATTTATTTAAAACACTTCCTGATGTGTTTCTGCAAGGGTTCTATCCGTTCAGAAGGGCTAGGCAGGTAAAGCAGATGCTGCAAAGGCTGCACAGTTGCCAGAGCTGCCAGTCCTACCTGGGAGGATTGAGTGATGTACGTCGTGGTAGGCACCAATGACCCTACACTGCTAGGTCACTACTTGAAATCCGCTCCGGTTCAACATCAGGTAACTGTAATCACCATCTGCTTGCTGCACAAATAATTTGGGCCAGAGTGCTTTAGAATCTTCTAGTATACTGAACTTATTATGCTTTTTGGGTTTTACAATGAGCTAAAACTCAGCTCACGATTCATCCATGCCAGGTATTTACCGAGGCTATGAGACCAAAGAGATGCTGATCATTTCATAGCATCAGTATGAAAAATCTAGCTGAGTTCGAAATACTAACAGATGTGAGCTTCACAAAGGAGCTTGGGATATATAAGCAAATAAAACAGAAGTTTCACGCAATCTACCTGAAATCTTTTTTGTCCACATAGCTTTTGCTCAGGATCTCAGTTTATCTGCTGAGGGGCAGAAGCTTTGCAGAAGCTTTCCTCAAGTGTGAGAGAGCTCCCTGCACACCCAGGCTGTACCAGAGATATGGGGCAGTTTGAGAGGCAAAGCGTTTCAAGAAGCTTGTCCAAAATGCAATCAGCCAGCCTGAAGTTAGCAGAGGGAGCATTTCACAAGAGCCAGGGTGACTCTGCCACATATTTGCAGGCTGTTCTAGCACACAATACCTTTCTGTCCCCTTTTTAGTAATGAGAGGAGTTGGTGACATGGGAGGATCTCACTCCCATCTCTTTTGCTGCTAGTTTTCTTATCAGCCACCAATATCCATTGCAATGCCATGTAAATCCACATACACACATGAGGCTGTAAAAGCTGCCCCTGTAGCAGCGCTCGAGGGTGAGAGCAATATGAAAGCGTGTCTCCCTTTGACTCATCCTCCATCAAACCTCTGTACATGTGCAGCACAATATTTTAATTCAGTGAATATTTTCGAAAATGTTATAGTTGTGCACTCCACAATAAAGCTGCTAGTTTTAAAAGTTAGATCAATATTCCTAAGAGTGTAAATGCAGACATTCATCTGCCACAGTGACAGGTTATTACCAAGATATGTATGGACATGTGGGAATTAAGGATTAACTATCCTTACTCATTAATAACAAATAAATACTAGAAGGATTAAATCAGAAATTAGGGAGAAACAATATAGTTAAAGAGCATTATCTCAATGATACAATTTAACATATGTTATGGATACAGTACACTGAACATTTAAGAAAATTCCAGAGTGTAAGAAAATGCTCCATTGTTTATTTGAACATACAATTTCTAGCTATAAAGGGAGATATATCTGGAGATAAATGCACAAAGTGTTATGGCTAAAAAGAATATGAGAACACTATTTTTTAAGAATTTTCTGGATTTTTGCACCTTTTCTAACCTCTTATTGATTAATTTATTTTTTTCTTGCTGCTTAGAGTTTCTTTGTATCATTAAATAAGGGAAAAAAGATGTTTTGGGGCAGAAAAACAGGGTAAGAAAAAAATTATTCTGTGGCCACTTAGTTTGGAAATTGTGAATATCGGAAATGATATATGGATTTACTGGCAAAGAAAGCTAATGAACCAGTGGGACAGAAATATCACAAATTATGTCACGCACAATGTAAAAATTTCATTGCAATTTTAAGCTTCAGTGAAAGCTTTTCTGTACAAATTCGTGTGTTACTACATTTTAAACCCCTGTACAAAGTATCAAAGACTTGACACTATTTTTGAGTTCAAGGAACATAAATTCTGAGCAAAAACATATCTGAACTGCAGAATTACCACTTTCAGAAAGCTCTAAATAACAAGGCTATCCTTAAAAGATCCCTTCCTAATTTGTGCCACTAGTATTGAGGCTCAACAAACAGTATTGCCCAGTCAAAAGGCAATAATAAAAAAAACACAAGGCATTGTCTAAAACTTTTGTTATGGAAATAGTACCATTGGACTGAACCAGGTTGAAGTCTTTCATGGAATTTGTTTGAAAAAGATGTGATTAGGTGGGAAGCCAGGATAGGCAGAGAGCAGCATTTGCAACTTTACTCTGAGTCACACAACCCGCAAGCAACCGCAGCTCCCCATGGGGAAACATCATTTAACATGAGTCAGTAGTGAAAAAGCCACTTTATGTCTTGAGCAGAGTGAGGAGCACCCTCTTCTTCCTCCCATATATTGCCTTCCTTTACATTGTGCCTCCTCCTTCCAGACAACCCATCCCAGGTGGGCAGTGTCTCCGTGACCGTGAAAGTCCTGGATGTGAATGACAACGCCCCAGAGTTTGCAAGGTTTTATGAAGCTTTTGTTTGTGAAAACGCCAAAGCCGGGCAGGTGAGAAACGCTAGTAACGCCGGGCACTGGGAAGAGGGTGCTGTCCTCCACTGAGACAGCGTGCCAGAAAGGGTGACCGTTGGAGAGAGGGCTCAGCTAACCACACGTTTCATCTGAACTCTCCTCAGCAGCTGTCTGTGCTGCTTTGCAAAAGCAAGCATGTTGCACTGGGATCGGCATTGTATATAGCACCTCTTTTTTTCTCTCGCAGTAGTTTCCAGGCTTACTATATAATACACTTCATGACGGAAGTAAAGCCTTCTCTCGGGCAGGTGCCAGCAGGCAAACACCCGCTGTGTCCTGTAGCAGCAACGAAGAGTGGAGTCAGCCTGGCCCATGTGATAGATAAGGCTTACTGTTAAAAGACCCTATTTATAAGAGCCTTAAGCACCCCTGGACTTATAGGAGCTGGGTGTAACATACTACATCAGCTTCAAAGGGGTGCCAAACAATCCGTTCTGCTGTGAACTGGAGATACCAGACAGTCATAGACAACACAGGACTTCCCACTCAGCCCACTGTAAACCAGCACCTCCAAGCAGGCGGAGAAGCCTCTTTGTTCCCCTCACTTCCAAAACTGCATCAAAGCCCTTGAACGAGGTCTGCCGGTGTCACAGATGGACATGCTGTGGAGGGAGCATGGTCCCTTGCTGGAGCTGGTGCAAGCTCTACTGCTGATCACTTGTGTGGAGGCGACCCGGTGCTTCACCACCCAGGGCCCACAGTGCAGACTTGTCTCTCCTAATTCAGAGTTGACTAGCATGGTTTAAACACACAGACACACCACTCATGATTTGTGAAGGAAAAATTATGCCAGTAATACCACTGTGTGTTTGCTGAAGCTTATCCCAGCTTGCTGTGAAGCAGAATGAAATAGCTACTCACTGCTGGGACAACTGTACTCACAACTATCACATACAGGATAGTCTCATCTCACCAATTTACAGAGGTCCTTAATAACATAGGGAATAGAAACCATTCTGTAGCCTTTTTCCTGGTTTTGAAGGTTGAGGTCCTAAATAATAAGCTTTCCGAGACATGCACACTAATTTGGAATACTTCCTTCAGTGGAGAAAGACAAATTCTGTTGTCACATTTGGCAAAGTTCTGAAATCAGTTTTAAGGTGGTACATAAGTCTTTGTGAGTATGTCATTTGCCTTTGAATCCAAAAATAACTTTCAAATGCAAAAATCCAGGTGAAGATTTATTCCTTGTCTAAAAAGATGTCAGCATGTTTATTCAGACAGAGCTATAGCTCACTGTGCTTCAAGCTGTTAGACCTACTTTACTAAACCTCTAAAGGTGAGGTGGCAAATCTCTTTCTGGATTTAGCATTGTCTTAGTTTCTTTCCATGGTGTTATTTATTGCACATGCAGAGTTGCTGTTTCTCTCTTTCTTTTCCACGGACACCTTGGGAAGAATTTAATTGATTTAAAATTAAAACAGTGATAAAAAATTCAACCTGAAGTTCTTTTCTACCTGCGAAATGATGCTGAAAGTAAGTATGGACTTTCTTACAAGCTCTTTAATGCACAATGAATTTTCTGAACACCCTGAGCCCTCAAAAGAAAAAAGAACCATGCAACAGAAGATAGGGATGCACAAGAATGTCTGTTGTTTGAAGCAAACAGACTATCTCCTCCTTTGTTTAAATGTGATTTGCATGATCAGAGCAAAATAAATGAAACCTGCAAGGTTTTGAGTCTCTTCTTGGTTTAATTATTATACCTCTGCAAGAGTTTTATTCAGAAGTTACAGTTGCTTTTATTTCTATATAAAAATTATATGTTAACTATATGTTATGTTTGTTGATTTATATTATATATATTTTGCTTCTCGCCTGCTTCTGCTTTGTTCTCATATTCTGTAGCTGATCCAGACAGTGAGTGCCATTGACAGGGACGACCCACAGGAGGGTCAGCACTTCTACTACAGCCTGGCTCCGGAGGCAGCCAACAACCCCAACTTTACTCTAAGGGACAATCAAGGTAATCAGAGTGGACACAGACAGTTAGCTACTCTAATTTCTAATGCCTGAGTTGGACTTGAGAGGCTGTGACTTATAGTGTGTGATAAGACTGCCATTTCAAATAATACCAAGTGACACCTGCTCCTTAAAGGCAGTGATAAAATTACATATTACTTAATATACTTGAAGGCTATATGATATTTTCTTCTCAATAAATATTCTCTAGCAATAGGCCTCTTTTTCTTCTTTAAGGAAATGTGCCAGTGTTTTGTGCAAATTCAGGTCTTGTGGTCAGGCTGCAGGCATCTCAGATTACTGGAGTGGAAATTGCATTCGTTCAAAAGGAGATGCTTAAAGGTAGGATAGCAACTGGAACTAGGAGACAAATCTGAAGAGAATTACATTGCTCTTTTTTTGTGCTCTTCATGTTTTCTCCCAGGCACAGAAAGGGAAGGTTCTTGTACCGTTCCAAATCTTTTTCCCCAAGCACTTTTTTTCTTCCTCTTTGCACATACTCATTTCCCTAGGAAAGGAAGGGAGGGAGGGAGGAGATGCAGAGCCTTATGCGGGTAACTTGGTGTCCAGCTAAAAGTCTGTGTAAGATGTGCTAAGTAGAAGCTGAAACACCAGTGGGAAGATTCAAGGCAAAGTGCTGGCATTTGAGTATTCTAACCAGTGGAATTTGCTTCTTTTTGGGAAGCTTTGGTGGTTTTATAGCCTGCAGGAAAGCCCCACCATGGCACACCTTTACTTGACTGCTGCTGATAGAGGATCTCCATGGGCAGATGCTGAGGTCCAGTCCACACCAGCCTTCATGGGGAAAGAGCCTGAATGACCTGGTGCAGAGCTTTGAAAGTCAATATGAATGGGCTGGATTTCAGTAAGAGTTTAGTGTGTCAAGTACCACAAATCAGCAAGTGATTCCAGAATAAATGGGGAGAAAGACTAGCCACCTGCAACATACATGGCCAGTCTTCAAGCAGATTGCCTGCCACTGCTCCCACACATGCCTACTTGTCACACTTACTTCCATAAGCCCCTGTCTGTGCCTCTGCAGGCGTATGAAAGAGCAACATAGAGGCTAATAAAAAAGCCCCTGCCTTCACTAAATAAACATGTCTTAAAGCATGCTACTTGCAGAGTCTGGAGCCCCCCTCCAGCATGTTAATGCTTTTTCATACCCAAAGTAATTTTTTTCTACAGTGTCCCTGAAGCCTCCCACAAAATTTCTTCCATTTTTATCCCCTTCTCTTTCCCATTGTTTCCCTCTTTTTTATTTTTTGAATATATATTGCTCAAATAAGTGAACAAACAAAAAACAACTATTGCTAAAGCATTTGGCAAACTAGACTCATTTCATCCTCAAGGCATTGTTCTAAAAACAGAAACACACAAAATTCCCAGCATCAGATGCACTTTTTCTAAGGCCATACTTGCGATAATTTATAGTGACAGCAGTGACTGAATGGCTGTGCCTCCCACTCTCTGTAAAATACCAGTTTTCCAGAGATATATATCACAAGAAGCTTAGGGTACTATTGGTTACAAATTTGAAATAAAAATGTTAAGAATCAAACCACTGACTATTTGAAATATACACATTAAGGATTAATTTACTGCCTCAGCAATTTAGAGTGCAGTAGTCATTTCAGTAACCATAATTTATATTTATATTTTCATCTTGGGACCACTAAGGACTATATAAATTACATGACTTAGTCACAGAGCAGGTAGCTATACTGTATGTCACAGGGTGGTAGGACAAGAAGCAGAACCCACCTTGCTAGTCATAGCTTGTGCACATAAATAGGAGATGGCAATGCTTCCCAGGCTGTGGGAAGGCGTTGTTAAGAGTAGCAATTGTGCTGATTACTTGGTTGTCCGATATCGCAATAAGAGAAAGTGCAAGACATGCAGCCTTCCTGGCAACAATTAAAACCTTGATTTCTGCTGAGCAACAGATAGATCACAGTTTGCATTCTGATGAGCTGTTTTACATATTTCTTTGGCCCTCATCATTTCAGTGTCTGAGAACTTCATCAGTCTATCCTTTCTCCACGTATCTCTGGCAAACAGAGAAATCCTATTGTTCTCCACTTTATAGACAGGGATCTGGGGCAAGGAGAAATTAAGTACTTACATGCCTGGTTCCCTTTGAGTTCAATAAAATCAGTGGGAGAGAGACATGTATCTGTAAAGATCTGGACCCAAGTGATTTCCCAAAGCCGTATAGGATATACGGGATGAAGCAGGGAACTGAGCTGGGGTCTCCCATCTCTTTGGTTACTGATGTAGGGCACTGGCAAGTCATCTTCTCCCACTTCTAAATCCAGGCAAGATTATGCTGGGAAAAATTTGACAGAAGAAGCTTGCTGTAAGAGTGGGATGAACAACAGAATAAACTTACTGCATTTCCAGATTAAACTCTAAACTGCTGCCTTCCATCTTTGAGTACCAGGAACTGATGACAAGAGTAGCCATTTTAATGGGTGCAGGCATCAGTGATATACCACCACGAGGCCCATCATTGGAAGCCTCTGGCAGTCCTCCCGCTTGCATTTAAATTTGTCCTAGGAAAGTTTTTAGCTATTTCTTCCTTCCCTAAAACTGTGGTCTACCTCACACTTTGCAGAGCACAAAAGCAGTGAGCTAAAAACCCCCAAGAAAAAATGTGGCCCCTTTCTTGAGCTGATGGTGTCTGTAATGCCTGCTTCCTTGCTCTTTCTCCCACTGCTGGTGAAACATTTCTTTATATTATTCCTAACTATTCATAATTATTACAATTAGTTTTTAAACACTAGCAGAAGTTCTGGGCTAATCATCCCCAGTTCTTGTACGGATGCATACAGAGAGAAACCAAGCCTTTCTTGCAAGAAGGGTGGTGGTTAGCTCTGATCTCAGATTTGGACCTACACAGTGGTTAATTCCCCTGACCTGTCTAGGAAGATACATCACTTCCAGTGGGACAGAAAACTGCAGGAAAGAGATGCTTTGTGGCTTTCTTTCACAACCACATGAAGATACCAGCCTGCATGCCTGCAGGAAAAACAGTTTTCACCTCCTGCCACACAGGCACAGGACCCACCGTGCTGCAGTCTTCAGTATCTGCTCAGCGCTGCAGCTAAGTGCTACCATCCAGCCCTCTGCAAGCCAAAGATGCTGTGTTGAAACCTGCGAAGCAAAAATATTGTGCATCCTTACCATGCTGGCTTTTTTTTTTATTAATATAAGGGGTTTTCATGTCCTCACAAGCTCTCTTCTCCTGATGGCTGGAGCTTAGCATATACCAACTTTGGAAGAAAATTGTGTGTGCCGGTTTCTGCCATGCTGCATCACTTTCCAGCATGTCCTTCGCACTGCAGTAGCACGTCAAACAGCATTGGCTTTTGATGAGTCACACAACAAGCTCTGGCACCAACATATTGCAGTTGCAGAGTAACAGGTAGAAAGATTCTTTAGGGATGATGTGGACGCCTGCCTAGTACAAAGCAAAACAAAAGGGCCAAAATGTAATGCTGAGAGTCACCAACAGGATTTTATCAGCAAGAACATTTAAGACCTGGGTGATATAGTCAACACATCACAGAGAAAATATATATATACATGTATAAATTTCAATATTTGATTATAGAAATTTGGGTTTGGCCTGCAGAAAAATAATTATGGTTAAAAACACTTGAGATCTTTCACTAGCTGATTTTGCACAGCTTCAGTCAGGTTCACGGCCTGTGACTTCTTTTATAGGCGAAGTATGACCAGCTCAGAATAATAAAATCTTTTTCCCTCACAAAGAGCATTTTTACGTAAAAAGGTTTGCTGTCACCTGAATAGAATTTGTGACTTCTATTGTAAGTCAGTTTAAAGAGAGTGGCTCTTTCACCCAGGAAAAAGAAATGCAACCAAATTACTGCACTGTTAAGATGACTCAGACATTTCCATCGGCACAGCATAAATGCAGGTGCTTTGCCTTTTTCTGCCCTTTGGTCTACTTTTTCTCATGCTAAAACAAGCCCAGTGATGAAAAGATGTGGTATTAATAGCTGGGGAGCACATACTAGAGGGCATATAAACAGTGCGAGGGAGAGAAAGCACTTGCATGTGCTCCAGCAGAGAGGAGGGGGAGGTTTGCAGGAGGTGAGGGCTCCTGTCTGTAGCACATCCCTTGCCCAGGAACCATGGGAGCTGCAAGGTGCTGCTCTCGGCTGGGATTTGGGACACATTCCTGAAATTTATCTGTGTCTGTCTACACCAACTGCCCATACTCAGAGCTGCATGGTATATCAAAAAGGTGGTGAAATCAGTAAACACTGACACATTAACAGTTTTAAGCAACTTTGGGGATTTTGTCTTACACCTGGTGATTTTTCCTCAAAGCTCCAGCTCTTTGGATCCCATAATTTAATGAGACACTACAATTTCACTATATATTCACATACGGACATGCACACACACTTCAGAATTTTATGCTTTCAGAGTTTGAATGTTATTGATGTTCAAGAAATAAAAGACCCTGAGATTCCTTTTAAAAACATGTCACAAATTCAAACTAATCCCATGAACTCTAGAGCCTGGCATCTCAATACTTACATGTGCCAGTACTTTCTGATGCCATAAGATCTGCAGCACAAACTATGGAACTTGGAGCATAATTTAAGTCTAGCAAGCCTAGCATGAGTTTGCATATATGCCATAGCTGGCTGTATGTAAAACTCCTGATTTCACTCCTAAAAGCCATAAAATAATTTCTGATGTTCAGACTACAGCAGATAATACAGCTGATTTATCTGCATGCAGCCTGAGTCTCTACACTGAAGAAAATCACTCAAGATTTAAATTTTAGCAGCAAATTAACAGGGAAATAATGAGGAAATGGAATGATCCCTTGTTGATATTTTGGGTTTTTTCAGTCTGCTTGTGATCAGAAGGTTTTTTGCCATTTCCAGGTGGCAGCCCCGTTGTTCCAAGCCACCTGGGAACAGCTGATTGGCACCCTGCATTTCAAAGCACAGCAAATGTACATTGGTAACAACCTGGAGATGCAGGTGGCCAGGCTGTGACCTCTTTTGAACCAAGGGAACAGGAAACAAAACTAAGTAGTAAAAGAAACTGCATGAAGCTCAGCTCCCCAAAATCCCGCAGCATCACTGCACAGGGTCACAGTTTGTAGGTCTGCCAAAGAGAAAAAGTACCTGTGTTCCCCATTTATCCTTGCTGGCCCAATATTTGCAGACATGTTTGTAAGACAGGCTAATTTTCCTGCAGGTTCCTTTAGACTCCCTGGTGGCCCAGATCACATTGGAGACATTCAGTCTTGCGCTTTCCAAAACTCCCTGAAGCCAAAAAGCTTGGAAGTCAGCACTGACAAAATCACTGATCTCCAAAGATTTTGCCTTGGCATCCCTGAGATGACAATTCGGAAGAATAAATTCCTGAATCCAGTTTCTTTCTGCTTAGGAAATGGTGCACAGTCTGAGGAATTTCAGGGAGGGGGTAGACAGGAATTCAAATGCCACTGGGAAATTCTGACATTTTAAAAAAACACGCTGAATATGGAGGAAAAAGCCTCAAAGGTAGAATTTCCCTTGAAATGACCAACAGCAACTGGCTGTTAGGTCACTTTTTTTTTTTTTCAGGGGCATCATTTTGATTCCTTTTCATTTAAGTTCTCATAAAAAGCAGGCAGTCACTCTGAATGAAGCAGAATGGTCAAAATAAAGCCGAATAATTCTGCCAATGATGACATGTAGCATTCTGACTTTTTTCAATGGCAAAAGTGCCAATGAAATTGCATGTATTTCAATGAAAAATGTTTAGTTGCAGATTTTCAACTCGCTGCTGCTTTAGGATAGCAAGCTGTTTTTTTCCTTTGTCTTCTTGTTGCCTCAAGCAGACGACTATGCCATGAATCAAAAAACGTAAGGAGTACCTTAACATGTCCACAAGGGTTATACACCAGCATCTCCAAAATGGTGGCAGCACTTAAGAGCGAGGTCTGGAAAAGCTGCTGAGCATGAACAAACAGGGACAACAAGTTGCCTTCAACTGTTCGTTTCTGTCTTGCTTTCTGAAAGCTCTTTTAGCTAAATCTGAAGGCTGTGAGTTTGCTCTGGGCACTTTATGTCAGAAGCAGTAAGGGCAGCTCCTAAGGTGTATATGCCTTGCAGGTTTGGAGATACGGCCTGAGAAGATACTGGAATAGGGGAGGCAGAGGCAAAATGCTGATTAGTGACAAAGTGATAAAAAACAAAGGGAAAAAAGAGAGATGACAAATGGATGTGGGTCTAGGACTGATTTTGTTAACCTTCCTTTGCTGCTGAATGTATTTGCTCTGCACATTAGCTCTTCTCTCCATTTACTTTCTACCTTTAGACAATACAGCATGGATTTTGACGAGGCGTTCTGGCTTCAGGCAACACGAGCAGAACACCTTTTACCTCCCCATCTTGATCAGTGACAATGGCCGCCCAGTGCTGAGCAGCACAGGCACACTGACCGTGCACGTGTGCAGCTGTGACGATGACGGCATGGTGATGTCCTGCAACGCAGAGGCCTATGTCCTCCCTGTCAGCCTGAGCAGAGGGGCACTCATTGCGATCCTTGCCTGCATCTTTGTCCTGCTAGGTAAACCCATGGCTTCTTCTTGGCAGGGGACAAACTCTTCGGTTCTGTCTGGGGGGTTGCTGATGCACCGAAGGTGAAGGACGCAAACACACACATCTATGTGTATGTATAGATATAGATATAGATAGATAGATAGATAGATAGATAGATAGATAGATAGATAGATAGATAGATAGATAGATAGATAGATAGATATACTACAGGTAGACACACACATCCTTACAGAGCCATATCAAGGGCCAGATGGTGTAGTCAGTTGCTTCAGACTCTGGGGTGTAGGAATGGGGGAAAACTATGGCCTGCAAATATTTCTGCCAGATGCCCCAAGGTGTCTGGTATGGCCCTGTTTTCCTGAAAGAGGGATGGCAGGAAGAAGTGCTGAGAGCTGTGGCTGGGTACAGGTTACTTCCTCATACTCAGCAGTTTCCGATCAAATGCTCCCACAGGAAACAGGAGTGGTAAGCCCAGTTCCACCTCTTGTCTCTTTGACAGGAGATTTCCCACCTCCATCCCTTTTCCTTGAGACATTACATTTAAATGGTGCCTGTGCTGCTATAAAGGGGCTGAGCACCTTGCATGTGTTCTGTGTCCACAAATAAATGTCATCCTTTCCTTGGCCAGACTTCCTATGCTCCCTGTTAGCTGTTAGTATCAAATGAACTTCACTTCCTTCATTCACTCTCTCAAGTCACGAGACATTAGTGCAAAACACACATTCCCTGAAATTTCAGGGGACACAGTTTGAGGAGCAGGGAGTAAGCTACAGGAAAAATTATGTAAAGGTGCCTCAATTCTGGATTTTCAAAGCAGCCTAGATACCTCAGTTCAAAATTTCAGCATTCAAAACCTTTGCTGAGTTCTAGCCCTGGAAATACAGTCACCAGGTGATGGCACATTTTCAACAGTAAAGGGCCCTGGTGCCTGTATGACCACTTCTCCCCATGTTAAGAAGCACAGAGATGAGGAGCACCAGCACTACAGGACAGCAGGAGGCTTACAGATAAACAAATACATGCTTTGGAGCAGACTAAGGGGCTAGCTCAGCATTTTGCTGTGTAGGCAGACATATCACGATGGTGCCTCAGCACCATCCATCTATGTCATGTTGAGTGCCCGGCCCAAGAGGCATCACCGAGGTCAGCTGCAACACTTGGCTACACAGCAGGAAAAAAATATCTCTATGGAGCTTTGGGCTGCTGCAGATAAACTGTTACTGATACCTACCTGGCTAGCTAAAGGTAACTCAGGTATTACTACAGTGCATTGCAAGCACATGATAGACATGTTCTAAGCGTCACCAAGAGTTAAGAATTAAGGCAAGAAAAGGGACAGATTAGCGGGACCTCAAGCTGCTAATTCTGACTAGGGGGTGGGGGATTTCTACACCTCTCCACTTGCAAACACCACAGCTCTTTAAATCCAAGGGGCTGGCTGAGCTCACCAAACAGGAAACAGGGGGGCAGAGAGTCTGAAGCCCTTGCAAGGTCTGCCCCCTCACTGATGGCCCCATGTCTCGGTTGCCTCCTGCAGTGCTTGTGCTCCTCATCCTCTCTATGCGCCGCCAGCGGAAGCAGCCATACATCATTGATGAGGAGGAGAACATCCATGAGAACATCGTCAGGTACGATGATGAAGGTGGTGGGGAGGAGGACACAGAGGCCTTCGATATCGCTGCCATGTGGAACCCGCGGGAGGCCCAGCTGGTGGTGAAAAACCGGCAAGACATGCTCCCTGAAATAGAGAGCCTCTCCCGATACGTGCCTCAGGCGTGCGTCATGGACAACAACGTCCACAACTACGTGCTCGCCAAGCTGTACGAAGCTGACATGGACTTGTGGGCACCTCCCTTTGACTCCCTTCAGACGTACATGTTTGAAGGGAACGGCTCGGTGGCGGAGTCACTCAGCTCCCTACAGTCAGTGACGACAGACTCAGACCAGAGCTACGACTACCTGACGGACTGGGGGCCGCGCTTCAAAAAGCTGGCCGAGATGTACGGTGCCACGGACAGCAGCGGGGCTCTGTGGTAACAGACGAGGAATGGCAGAGGGGTTTCCATGCGAAACGGTGTCCAGTTAGGTCCATTCTCATCAGATGCTTCCATGGACATGGGTGAGGCCTCCTAAAACATAGCAATACGGTGCTTGGATGAGAATGGGAAGAAGGGTGCGAATGAAGGTCTCTCTGGATCAGCTTTACTCAGTTAAATTAACTCACGTTTTTGAAACCATGAGAAGCAGAAGGAAGGAAGTTTTTTTCCTCGTTTTTACAGCAAAATTGCAAAGCTCGAAGCCTGGAATATAATGACGTTACTCTCTCTCCCCCTTTCTCTCCCCTTGTACACGGCAGCTTACTGAGCTCTATACATCTGGGTTCAAAGATCTGTAAACTCTAACTGTAATCTCTGACTCACTGAAAAACTGCCACCACAGAAAAGTTGTTCCTCACCAGTTATTTTTCCCCCATTAAAAAGGAGGAAAAAAAATTGCTTGCTAACAAGAGGGGGGAAAAAATCCCACAAAGCAGAAAATTGAAACTGGAATCTCAGACGGCTCTTTGTAAACTAAAACTCCTCTCTCTGTTGCTAACGGAGTCCTTTTTTAATCCTTTAGAAACAAGGCTGAGGTTTTTTTCCACCTGGATGAGGGTTGGGGAAGAGGCTTTGAATTTCTGCTGTAGTTTAACGGCTGATCTGTGAGTCATTGGTGTTAACACTAATCCATCTTCTATCAAGTTTGTGTAAATTTATTCTAGGCTCTTTAAAACCATGACTCTGCTAAACTGCTCAGAACAAAACCAGAAAGTCTGCCTCTTTTGCACTGTAGATGTCTCTTCCATGTGCCAAATGTGAAGATTAGATTCTACCAACGAAAGCCAAATAAATTTTAAAAAAAGAAAAAGCTATATTTGGTAACTACATGGGTTAGATGGGCTTTCCTAATCTGTGTGAGGTCAATCCAAGGGATGTTTACATACTGTAGATAACCTACTTGAACAAATGCAGTATTATAGACCAATAAATGGATGTAAGAAAATTACATGTATAAGTTTTGTATATTTGTTAATTTTGGTAATAAATATGATGTACTGCATACAGTACAGTACCTTAGCACCTCTTTTAATAAAAGTTAAACAGAAGGAAAAGTCTGACGGCAATTTATTGACTACTTTGCACACAGCAGTTAGTGCTTATCCATGGCTTTACATGCCTTGAGCATTACGAAAAAATGGTTCAGCAGCAGCGTGTCAAGGAGACAAGCCTTCAGTTTGCAGGTTCCAGCAGATTGCTTCTTTTATTGTTGTTTGCTTGGACATTATCCTTAGCCATGAATCAGCGCAAGTGCAGCCCATCAGACTAGTCACTTTTCTATTCCAGTTGTGCTGAAGTTGAAAGCAAGTCTTGGACGATTTTTTTAAAACATTATAGCTGGGGCATTGAGAAGCTTGGTAACCAGTTACACAGCAGACATGGCAGATTGCATCACACAATACCCTTTTATGGTCATTCTGACTCTGCAATGAAAGTTTTGAGCCTGGATCTTACCTTGTTTGCATGTGTAAATGGGAAGGGCCAGGGAAATTACACTAACATCAGTTTCATGGAAGATGGTGAGAGACTTCTGAAAGCAGAACAGTCTGAAATGGCATTTGCAGGTTTCTTTCTAGCTAAGGAATCTCTCCATCTCAAATTGCCCAGAAAATAGATGTGCAGACATAACCACCCAGTTACCACAGTTTTACCACATGCTATTGTGCTCAGTTTCTGTTGCAGATGCACACAGAACAGTGCTGTCTCTACTTTGCCTAACCTTAGGTTGCACCAATTTAAGACAGGGGCCTTGCTTCCAGAGACTCATACAAAGTCACGCACCCTTGGAGAGCCAAGCAGTCAGCAAGGAAAAAAATTTTAGTGACTTCTCAAACATTTGCCCAACTGATGTGATGAAAATCTGTGCCTCCACAGGCATAATATGCCATAGCTTCTGTTTATCACCTGAACCTGCCTTACACCATTGCAGAAAAAGCACTGAAAATTATGGGATAATGACTCTTTTACTCATCCCATACCACTAACCCTCACATATCATATTGATTTTATAACACTAGACAAAGAACTGCAGCCACCATGATCAAGGAAGTGGTGTATGGGACACAAAACCGCTGTTGAGAGGCTGCTGAGAGTTTCCTCACCCCCCAATGCAACAGGAATCACAGAACATAGGACAGGAAGGAAGATAGAGAGGACATCTACTCCACCATTTCTTGTCTGAATTAACCATCAGGTTTATATATTTTAGGCAGATGCCTGTTTATTCTTGAAATCCCCAACAGTTATGGCTCTGTAATTTTTCTAGGCAATCTTCCACTGCATCAATACATTCAGTGCCGAAAGCCTTCCCTGGGAAGTGTAAGGCAAGTATCCCTTGCTGCCATACAAGGCTACTGTCTGTAGAGCTATGGTTTGGTATTTTCAGACCATTACTGGTTCTTCCCTTAGTCACAACCTAGAGTAACAAAAAGCCTTTGGGTAGTTCTTCACGTCCTGATACCACAATGGTTTACTTCTCCCATTGTAGGCAGAGGGGGAGGAAGGGGGGGAGAAATTCAGTCCAGCATCATATTGCCTTCAACCTGAAGGTAACTACAGCATTTACTGAGGGTTTTTCCGTGATAAGCTGCTCCAAGGTCTGGTTTTACTCCACAGAAGCCTCCAGCAGCGGCCTCTGCAAGACAGGCTATGCAGCAGCTGCGACCAGCTTCCTAGGTTATGATCTCCAGGTGGGGAAGAACCATCAGCACTTTTGTTAGGTGCTTGCACTCGCGCCACAGAGGAGCCTGCAGGGAGAGCAGGCTCTGAGCCACCTTCCTAAGCTGTGTGTCACTGTTAGGCTGCCTGATTATCCTCAGGTTTGCCTCAGCTTGTGAGCACAGTCAATAGCTGTGCAGGTTGATGCTGTGGCACTTACCAGCTGGTGTTTAGTAGGCACTTGGCAGCCTGGGTTGTTTTTTTTTTTTTTTCTGTTTTATGGAACAGGTGACAGTGTTTTTGCAGCCTGTGAAATCTCTGTGCAAACAACCAACACTTGCATCTATCACCCTCCCACAAACAAAACTGAAGAGTGCTCTGTTTTACTGATGAGATACAAAAAGATCCACTTGTGGATACATCAGGGCTCAGCAGGCATGGCCCAGAGTAGAACAGGGGAGAAGACTCTAAACCCAAAGGAAATGTGTGGTGCCACAGGCTGGCAGTGAAACAAACATGCTGATCACGCAGGTCCCCAGTCTCCTGCCCTGGGGCTCCTCAAGGTCAGGCCTGGCATCATGCATGAACGTTTGCAGCACTACATAAAACCTGCTAGTGGTTTACAGCCAGGGAGCTCAGCCTGCCGTGGTGGAGGGACTGGGCTTCGCCACACCAGCAGACAGCTCCAGGTGACAGCCCCAGTCCTGTGTGGGACCCACAGTCTACCCCCTGCCCTGGCGTAATGGCAGGAATGTCAAAGGGCCAGGACAAGATCCCATATGCCCCCCCCCCCCCCATAACCAGTGTCCCCAGTCCCCCTGTGCACCAAGGCCAGTCTGAGTGCATAGAGCTTTTATCACTAGTCATTTCATTTTGTTCCTCTGATGACATTTTTTTCCACAGCTGCCAGTTCTCAGGAAAAAACAAAACAACTTACCATCCAGGAACAGTCCCCTGGTCTCAGCTGTGGCTGAAAATAAATGGTACAGAGGGAAAAATAACAGAGGGTGTAAGTCATTTTACTAATTCCAGACACTTAAAGATTGAGCATATGGCCTAAGCAACTCATCTAAGCTCTCTGTCTAACTAACAGAGCTAGACAAAGAGTGATCCATTCCACCTGTCCTGGCCATCTGTATGATGCTATGGCCCTCTGGAGGTGCTTCGCTCCCAGTTAACGGCCTGGCCTCTGGGGATTTATCCGTGCGGTTTGGAGTCTGACCCTGGGCATGACATTCTTAAGCCCTCTGCTCTACATTTGGTTTTATGAGTGACCACAGGCAAACGCTACAGTCTCTGACATTTTCCTTTTCACTTCCTACCACCCATCTCTTGTCTAGGTAGATTGCATGACCTGCCAGCTCTTATACTGCACTGGTCAGCACATCTAGGCTCTGAGTTGCAGCATTCTTTAAGCTGTCTGTCAAGCGTCCAGATCTCTTCAGAGCAAAATGCAGAACTCAAGAATGCATAAGAAGAGTTAACATAATTATTTCTGGCATAAATTTTCCTGCAACACTGCATCTCATTTGCTGCTGCATTGCACATTTATCCAGCTTTATTAGGTCCCTCTTGATTTTGTCATTTCTCCTCCAGCTTTTATTGCTCTTAATCATTTTATGCCACCATGGTATTTGCTGCCTACAATCCCCTTTTAGATAGTTCATCAAGACCAATAGTGACACAGATCCTTGGGGGACCCAAAAGTTATATTTGGACACCTTGAAATATGATTTACTAGGCTGTGCCTGGGTTTTGCTTGGTGCAACTGTCATATAGCACAAACTAGAACCTGCTTCACTGCCTGCTGCCTGACCACAGCTCCCAGGAACCATCAAACTGGAGGGACAGGCGGGTCCCAGAGGTCTGCCCTACATATGCACCGCATCTTACCTGTCCCGGCCATGAACAAGAGAAATGAGGCACGTAAAAGAGGCACAAATGGTGCCTGATAGACTTAAGAAAATTTCTGACCTGTATAAAATCACAGTTGAGGAGATTAATTTGCTTCTGCCTTTGTGCTGCCATGGTCTTATTACTAAGGTGCTGTCAGATGTGATCACTTTGGTTTATGCTAGCTTAACTACCAGTTAGACCAAACCCAGGAGAGGCTGCTGCTCCCCAGGAGAGATGATGGGTTCAATAACAAGAGAGGATGGCCTGTGAGGAAATCCATACTGTTGCAAGCTAAATATGTTGCTGCTCTCCCTCTTTCTGTCTGTCAGGATGTGAGGCAGCCCATTGCACCCTGCTCAAGAAATCAGCCTTAATGTATTCTCTTCACATGCAGCTGGCGTAAACAGGGAGTGGGTCTGTCTGAGACATCCTAATTTATGCCTGCTGAGATCTGTGGCACCCAGAAGAGGAGGAGCTGCCTTTCACTCAGTAGGGCCCTGTCTCTCTTAGGGCAATGCATATGCCATTAGAGTGCTCTGAGACAGACACAGCTACAGAACAGCTGTATCACCCAAGGGATTTGTTCTCATGCATAGAGGTCACTGATTTGCCTCTCTTTTGGACTGTAATGTAGTAATAATCTGTATCAGTGCATCCTCTCTAAGCAGGCAGAGGAAAATAGGCAGCGAACCTGACATGGAGTCAGAGCTATGATCCAAGGAAAGCAATAGGGGCTGAGGAGTATCACTGCCAAACCAAGGTTTAGGGAGAGATCTTCAGTTTTGCTTTCCTATATCAACCTTCTAAAGATCCTGCCCCCCCCCAAGATATTTTACTATTGGCCTTAGAGGTGGTAAATCAGGCCACCTGCATCACTGGCTTTGAGCAGAAGCAGCAGTGCAATGCTGCATTTCCCAAGAGACATTAGGGTAATATGGTGGAAGAGATGGAAGAGAGTCACTTTACAATTACTTTTAAAAACCATGTGACTTTTTTAAGAGCTGATATAGAAGACAGTACACTGTCTGAATACCATTTTCAGACCTCATTTGTAATTAAGCTTACCATTAAGGAATGGTCCTCTTGGGTGATATGAATTTTCAAACTAGCATCTTATTATAGGCCAGTCCCACATTGACTGATTCTGTAATTTTTTTCTCAAAGGTGCATGAGCTGTAATATTTAATACTAGAGGCAGAAGTGCTTGCCATGCCATATAACACCAAAAAAAAAAAAAAAAAAAAAAAAAAAAAAAAGACAGCATCTGTCATAATGTGGGGTTAGATTTTGTTTAGATTTTGTTCCTGGTTTGTGGGAAGGGTGAATATTCCCAGACTCATCATAAGACTTGGGAAGTTGAAACCCTATTTATAGGCTTATTATTTCTGGGCAGTCAACCTGCCAAGAAAATCTGGGTAAGACAGAGTACAATGTGATCCTACTCAGCACCAGAGTACCACAATGGGTACCAAATAGGAGATTTTGCCTTTTCCACCGTGTCTAGAAAAAGAAAAATCTGGAAAATGTCATTTGGATTCTGTTTGGAGAGTGCAGAGAACCTGGAGCAGTGTGGAGTGCTCTGTTCCTCCCAGCACAGCTGAACGTTCTTGGGCTCCCTGACACCAGTCCTTCAGCACACCCCTCCCATGGGGGAAGGACAAAGGAAGGGAAAGAGAGATCCTTTTGAAACCAGTACTGAAGATAACCCATGACCAAGGGAACCTGTCCTCCCTCTTGCTCTCACTCTTCTTGCTTCCACTCTTAAAGGTACAGGAGAACCTCTCTGCACCTCTTATTCCCCTTTACAATGGGAAGAGAGTTCAGTGCCATGATCATTGCAGAGCATCAGAGCGACTGCTCATCCCCAGTGGGTCTCTGAGTGCCCCAAATTGCCTTAACCTGGTCATCATTCAAATCAGTTACGAGGGAGTAATTAGGAAACACAAGAATCTCCTTTTCCCTTCAGGTGTAGGGGTATTTGCCCCTGGATAGCCTGGGATGTAGTTCAGAAGAGGAGAATTTTTACAGCTTCATACCTTCGTGTTGCCTTCCTGAGGCATAACACGTATCCCTGCAAACTTAGAGAAGTGTTCCCAAGCTCAGAGGAGAAAAGCTGCTCTTCTCCTAAGCAGTAGTGCTATCACAGGGTGGGTTGTTTAGGCTTATTTGTTTTTCTTTTTACATGGATGCTTCCTGGAGCATTCAAGGAGAGACAACCTGTCCGGAAAGGACATATCTTTTTGAAAGACCTCAACCAAATATTCTGTAAGATCACAGGTATCATGGATGGAAAAGGTAGAAAACAGTGTCTTTTTAATGGTAAGAGAAACTTACCATTAAAACACACTCCCCAGCCTGCATATGACATCTTTCAACCTTGGAGCATCTCTCTGATTTAGAAAACTGTTTACTTTCAGCTTGGAGCCACATTTTCAACAAGAAAATTAAATATTTGATGTACATACTTCCAACAGCCTCTATCTTCCACCTACTGACCATGGTCTTACTTTTACGATGTCCACTACAAGTAAGGAAAAACATGCATGTTCTGCCTATAGACTCTGTGCTCTTGTCCTGAGATGATTGCAAAGTGTCTTGCAAGCCTCAGTTAAGTAAGGCAGTCCTATCTGATATGGAATAGTCATGGGGTTTTTTACAGACAAATAAAAGCAAGCACAGTTTAAAAAATTTACAAACATTTCAGAGAAAATTAATGTAGAAATGGTAACCTGTCCCAACAGTCTGTTGATCGAAGCAGATTTCCTCTTATGACTTCATAACTTATGCCTATGGCATAGGGGGCAGGTGGGCAGTAGAACTTTGAGCTATAGATCAGGTGCAAAGTTATTTTTTACTGATAATATAAACATGTCTATGGGTTAAAAGAGAAATATAGTCCCAGAACAGAAAATTATCTCTGCTACTAATCCAAGAAAACTTCATTTCATGATTCCTGCTTATTTGAAACTCTCAATTACCATTCAGACAGCTGTCCAACCACTAAAGAAATGAAAAGTCCATGTTGCATTTACCACTCAAAACAGATGAGTAGGATAAAAACGTATGAAAGCACTTATTAAATCTTATCATCCAGAGTTTACCGTAAAGTTTTTTCCTGAATTGTTAGTGAACAACCACAACAGAAATTATGTGTAATTTGTAGAAATTAGAGATGATGTTAGCTTTTTAGAAACATTACTTGCAGTGAGAACTCTGACCATTTTATAAGATACTGACAACACAAGCAACACCAAAGCACTACAAGACTTGCAGTCTGGTTTTGACTCTGATGTTGATGCTATATGTATGATGAATTTTCACAGTCTTTCTGTGCAGTGGCTTTCCACCTAGCATACCACAGGGATAACAATCTTTGCTACTCACTCTAAAGTAGCATAACGATGTGAAGAGTTTTAGTATTTATTTAAGCAGACTGCTAGAGCATTTTAGGGCCCCAGGCACATGCTAGATAGGATATAGAGCTGCACATTTCTTCTAAAAAATCACATATCCTTCTAGCTCTGGGAGAAGAAGAAAAGAAGGGTGACTCAGAAGTAGCAGATGTTGGTAAGATCTCTTAACGCACTACTGGAAGGCACTCAGAGACTGTAGTGATGCAGGTTCCCTTAAAGCCTATCTAGAATAGACTTGAGCAAAATGCTGTAGCAAGCCAGATTCTAATCTATTCCCCTTTTCTCACATTATCAGCTGCAGTCACAATATTTTCCTTCTTTGTCAGACCTCCTTTCCAAAACCATCAAAGCACACGGTAAATATGAATTACCGAAGCAGCACAGCATCCCTGGTGTGTATGGTGATTATTATTGGTAGCCCCTAGAGAGTAGGATATGCTAATACTATTGCTAAAGACAATCAGCAGAGTGTCCTGGTGCAGCCCAGCAGGATTTGAGACCAATAATACAGCAGATCACATTTTCCCAGGAAAAATGTAGAACAGATCTAAAAATTAAACGTCTAAGCTTTTTCTACAGAGGCAGAGGAGGATTCCCCAGCAAGAAACCTATATTACCATAGACACCCTTCTAAGGAGTAGAGTTGGCCACTAGAGGAATGTTTCTCTCTACCCAGGCCATCAGCTGCTGGCCACACAGGTGCTCACATGGGCCAGAGGTGCCCAGGGGACCCCTGAGGGCATCCTGACTTCTGACTGCACATCTCTGGCAGGGATGAAGAGAGGTTTCACTGAGACATTACTGCAAGAGACTCTAGTGAAAAGTAAAATCTCAGAGGAACCGAAATTGCCAGGTTGGGTCCCCATAGTGCAGCACATGCTGCTTCACAAGGGTACACAGCCCAGAAAGGACATGAGACCTGCCACTGCCAGTGGATATACCTGCTGTCAGCAACAGTTACCACCACTCTGCTGCTCAAACTGATATGTGGCAAAAAAAAACAAAAACGTTGGCCAGTCTCTCTTTTAAATAAAAGATGTTTGTATGGAAGACAAGATGGAAGAACACTGGTCTTGTACACAGGTGTGGCAAAGAGTTTTTTCAGACCCATAGCAAGTCATTTATTCTATTAGTATCTCTGATATCCCTGTCCACAAAACAGAGGTAATGGTCTCCTCCACCTTAGCTACTCTGCCTGTAACATCTGCAGAACATCTCTCACCTTGTGTGTGGATAATGGCTACTGCAATGTATCAGAATTATAACAAGGAAAATTACGCTATTTAGCTACCTTTGCTGTAGCATCCTCCCTGCCAGCCTCTGCCTGCAACTCATTGCCCTGTCTCTGCAAGTAAATACTGTGGTAGTGTTTAAAAGCAAAACACAGCTGTAGTGAAATATCCGGTCAGCTTGCAGCCATTAAACAAACAGAATGCCAGCTCTTTCCTTTTGTTTAAAATATCATTACTGGGAACAAGTCATCTCTCTCACTGCCTTTGTGCTTCGGTGCACACGTTAGGCTTTTAAACCTGACCTAGTTTTGGCTGGAAAGTTTCACAGAGAAAGGCTATGGACAGCTTCACCACACACATTATTTTTCCTGCTAATCAATATGTTATAAAAGCTGGAGTGTCTCTTTTTGCTGGAAATGAGGCGAGGGATCAGGAGCTGCAGTATGGTTGGGCTCTAACACAACTTCTTGCAAGCCAACTGCACCGTTGCACGTGTCGGCCTCCAGCCTCTTCTCATTCCTTTTGACTTTCCTGATGCTCCACGTAGCTAATGAAATCCACTCTGACCCTACAATGGCTCCAACAGACACCACTCTGAAAACAGCAAAAGCTTTGCTTTCCTTGCAACAAGCAACCAGGGTTGACACACTGCAGCAGTGTTTCTGGTGACATTTTTAAGGTGTTTAGATGAGCTGACTTTGTAACTGAAGTCTTGTGGCTGGAAGCTACTGCCTTCAGGGCTCATTTGTTTGTTTTAACTGTGCTCAGGATTTCCCACAGTGCTGAGCTGCTTCCAGCATGACTGAGAAAGGGGTCATGTTGCACAGAGCATGGGCAAGACAGAGTTCACAGTGAATAATAACCACTGTGAATTCACGATAGCCCTGGCAAAGGGTAATTAAATCCCGAGGCTTGTGCTGGGAGCAGTGGGCTCCATCTAGAAACACTAACATTAGAGGGGGTCAAAATCCATCTGATTGTGAACCAAAAACCCATAGAGGTTGCACGTAACCCAGACCGTCATGAGGTGCAGCCAGCCTCCCCCTGTTGCTCCGTGCAGGCCCATGGGTGGGTCAGCCAAGTATGAGGCTGCACCGCTGAACGTGCGGGTGGGCTCGTGTTAAGGGGCAGTGCACCTCACACAAAAAGGGAGGGTGTAGTGTCTCAGGGCTGGGGGTGTGCTGATCCAAGCCCAGCAGGAAGCAGGAGGGAAGCTGCTGCGTGCTCCTGAGATCTGGGGCACACTGGACAGAAAGCACTATTTAAAAGGGCTGGGAATCAGAGGAGAGAAGCTGGAGTTATTCAGCTGTGCGGATGTTCAGTTTATCCCTGCAAAGAGCACATTCAGAACATGAGGACAGGACAACAATAATAAGAAAGCATTGATCCTACTTCACATCCTTTTAGCTGAAGAGGAAAAGGGACAGACAGTGAAGTAAGGACCATGTTAGAAATGCCTGAACAAAGATCTGAGGATGAACAGAAAGCGACGGCTGCAGCAACTCCTTCATGTTGGAATTTCTGATGCGGATGAGGAGGTTACAGAGTCATGCAAAGCCATGGGCCGAGAGAAAAAAGGCCCCCTTTTCTTATACCCGTGCTTGCTAATTTGAACATTTCCAGCCCTTCTCTGCTAAGTGTTCAATAAGGCAGCTAAAAGTTGCACAACAACAACAACAAAAAAAAAAATCATTGTTTTACATTTTTAGTGTCATTAATAGCAAGTATCTAGCTGAAGGGTAAATCATACTGGAATTAGGAGACATGGAGGCCAGTTAATGTTGCTGTAGCCCTGTGCTTACTTTTGCAGGGGTGAACAGTTATATTAGTTACAAGCATTCATGAAAAGAAAAATCAGCTATCCCCAAATTATTAAACATTCTTTGCTTAATTTTAATATGTTTTTCTTTTAAGAAAAAAAATTGCATTTTGTTTTCAACAGTTTGCCACTAACACTGGCGACTTTGAGGCTAATACCGCAAAACCTTGCCTCTCTAAATAATTGAAAAGCTGAGCTACATTTTTAGGGGGCTGGTTTTTTTAATGAAAACACACAAATTGCTTGAATTTTGTGAAGAAATCCCCAAAGACAGCAACACTGACCAGGATTCCTGGAGTCAGGTTTTTATTATAAAAGAAGGGATTGATTTTCTTAGTATCTCATACGTAAAGTAAATCCCTTGACAGGAGGGAAAGGCACATGGAAACAGAAATAAGACAGGCGGACAGGCCCATCACACACTTTGTGGTGCTGATCCATCCTGAGAGGCAATGGGTTTCAGGGGCACAGTGCCAGGAAGCCCAGGCTGAGTCAGCATCACGTCCAGATGGCTGCATGACATCACACCCCACTGCACTAACAGGACACAGAAAGAAATAAAGCATTGTTTGTTGGACCAGTGTTCTGACATCCAGCCTTCATGACAACATGTCCTGAGGTGTAATGTCGTATATGCCATAATGAGACACATTTCATCTGGGACTTCTAATTGTTCTGCAAGTGAGTGAAGTCTCCAGGACATAGGACAGACCTATGTGAATAACCTCCTGAAAGATGCATCAAACAGGAGGCACTCCAGCAGCTATAAACATCTTCGTCACACAGCACTGAGACTTGCATGGAATTACATAGGGTCTATAACTTCATTGCCTGGCACCAGCTCCTTATTGGCAACCTACATCTGTGCTAGAGTGGCACAGAGGTATTTATGGGATGCAGTCCATGCTAATATTACCTACAGTGTCCTTGCTTTCCTGCCTGTGTCTGAAGTCTGCAAAGCCTTTCTGCAAAATCTATTAACATCCTCCCCACCTTAGTATGGTATAGCTTATTTCTTTGCTTGTTTCATTTCATGAACTTACAGGCTGCCTTTGAAAAGCAGCCAACAAATGCTCAAGCAATAGAAGAGAGAAAAGAAAAAAAGAAAAAAAAAAAAAAAGAAAAGAAAAAGAAAACCTGAGGGAGGAAACAGATTTCAATTTCCAGTTTCCAAGAGGCTAATATAAAAAGTAAAGGAGTGGGAGGGAAGCATTTGAAAATGTCATTTTTTTTAAATGCCCTGGCAGTCTCTTCCCAGCAGCAACAGTGGGACTGGATGATACATTTGTAGGTGAATTGGTGGGGAAAAAAAAGAAAAACAAAAGTCCTAGGTGACTAGTTTCCCCAGCACTCCAATCGCAGAACCCTCTGCAGCCCTGGCTTCAGTGGAGCAGCAACAGTGCGCTTGCTTCCTGAGGGTCCTGCCAAGACATCTCATGGAGTCACCTGCAGTGTTCAGCAGGTGACATCTTCTGTTAGAGGTGAGAAGTACCAGTGCATGAATACTCAATTGTGCCAGAAACTGAGGCCACAAAAATTGCCAGAATTACACTGCCAACCCAGCCACACAGCTTCCAAGTCAGGCAAAAGGGTCTGCAAGTCCTCCACAGGGTCCCTCCAAAACCAGGGAAATGATGGGATGGCCCTTGCCCTTTTAGACAGAGAGAGCTTTACTGGGAAAAAGAGGGTTTGGGAACATGTTTCACTCCCAGGTTTCCACAGTCCCTGGAACCATTCTTCAGTGCCGCAAATAGGCATAAGTGAGCACAACCCCAGAAATGCCTGCAGGTACCACCAGGTTAAAGGAGGCTACCCACAACTTGATCAAACCAAAATGACATTGGCCAAGAGCTTACGTTATTCTTAGGAAGCCACTGAGAACCCCACCAGCTTCCACTGAAAGGACCACCTGGCATTTGGCACACACACTTTGGTTCTCACCATGGTCTAGTGGCCCCAAACACAGTACTTCCCAGACTGAGCAAATGGCCGTGCTCCAGTCAGCTCCAATAGCTATACAGGGGTTTGCAACAGACCTTGTAGAGCATCTTTAAAGGCAGTGTGATAATTTGCACAAAGACAAGGACCAAAACTTGGAAAGGAAAATAAGCAGCCACTATGAAACACGTGGGATCCTTTCTATTCAGTTGCCCAGTATGGTAGACATGCAGTCCGGGTTTTGGCTGGGATGGAGTTAATTTTCTTCATAGTAGCTGGTATGATGTTATGGTTTAGATTTAGTGTGAGAATAATATTGATAACACAGTGATGTTTTAGTTGTTGCTAAATAGAGTTTATACTGAGTCAAGGACTTTCAGTTCCTCAGGCCCTGCCAGTAAGAAAGCTGTAGAGGCACAAGAAGTTGGAAGAGGACACAGCCAGGACAGCTGACCCAAATTGCCCAAAGGGATATCCCATACCATAGGACATCACGCATCACGCTGTCATGGTTTAACCCCAGCCAGCAACTAAGCTCCATACAGCTCACTCCCCCTCCCAGTGGGACGGGAGGGAATCAAGAAGAGTAAAAGTGAGAAAATACATGAGTTGAGATAAAGACAATTTAATAGATAAAGCTAAGGCCACATGCACAAGCAAAGCAAAACAAGGAATTCATTCACCACTTCCCATCGGCAGGCAGGTGCTCAGCCATCCACAGGATGGCAGGGCTCCATCACGTGTAATGGGTACTTGGGAAGACAAACACCATCACTCCAAACACACACCCCCCCCCTTCCTTCTTCTTCCGCCAGCTTTATATGCTGAGCATGACATCATATGGTATGGAATATCCGTTTGGTTGGTTGGGGACAGCTGTCTTGGCTGTGTCCCATGCCCACTCCTTGTGCACCCCCAGCCTCCTCGCTGGTTGGGTGGTGTGAGGAGCAGAAAAGGTCTTGGCTCTGTGTAAGCCCTTCTCAGCAATAGCTAAAACACCCCTGTGTTACCAACACTGTTTCCAGGACAAATCCAGAACATAGTCCCATACTAGACACTATGAAGAAAATTAACTTTATCCCAGCCAAAACCAGCACACATGCTCAGTGTATGAACTGGGGGGAAAGCTGCTCGGGAGCTGGCTGGGCGTTGGTCAGTGAGTGGTGAGAAACTGCATTGTGCATCACTTTTTCTGTATATTCTAACTCAATAATAATAATAACAATAATAAAAATAATAACTGTATGTATTTGTATAAATATATTTATATTTTATTTAATAATAATAATCATCATCTTCCTCTTCTGTCCCATTAAACTGTGTTTATCATAACGCATGAGTTTTCTCACTTTTCCTGTTCTCTCCCCCATCCTGCTGTAGGGAGAGTGAGAGAGCGGCTGTGTGGTGCTTAGTTGCTGGTTGGGGTTAAACCACTACATGTGCTGACATAAGATGCTGCCATCATACGTGTAACTTAAAAATACAGGACATGAATATCAATCCTGCTTTACTCTAAAGAATAGGTTCATAGAGGAATTATAAGGCTTCTTAAATTATTTATAGCTGTTATAACATTTTACAGATTTCAAAAGTCCATCAACAGAAGATTTAATAGATAGGAATTCAATTAGCCTGCATGATAACTAATTAACAATATATTAAAACATCTCACAGTGCCCTATTAATGCTCTGGTCATGAGCACACCCTTAGCACAAGCCCAAGTACAAGTAACAAAAGCCATCTGACCTCCTCAGTCCCTCGGAGCTCTTAATCTCTGGCTCTTAACCTGCAGCTCAAGGGCGCAGGAGCGTGAAGAACCTGGCAGTCTGTACTTGAAGGTCAAGATGCTCCTGCTCTTCTGGAGCAGCAGGAGAACACAGCAGCTCCTACCTCATTACCTGGATTTCTGCTAGCAAACTTTCCAACAGGGCTCTCTATCATGCACACCATGACTCTGGGACACTAATATTCCCTCTTTGCTCTTTCATATTAATACTTTACCTCTACCAAAGGCCAGCTAAGAAGCAAAATAGCATCCTGCTGTGCATTTAAAGACACAGACAATGAGGAAATGCACTTTTCAGCACTCCTGCTAGCTAACTCTCTGCTCCATTTCCCACACACAGTAAGCAAAACTCTTTATCCTCATCACGAAAAAACGGATCAAAGGAAAGAATGCACTCAGCACCCACTGACAGGGCTCTGTCCTTTTAGAAAATAATTTGTCTTCGACTCTAAGTCCTACATTGAGCAATGGCTATTTCTGTGTATGGTTAGTCCACTTTATCCATCAAGGGAAGAGACTGGTGCCAATGTTTCTATAAGAAAAGCAAATATAATCAATCAAACCCTCAGGCCTGTTTAGATCCACATGAAATGTCTGCACTAAGTGCAACCACTGCAGCCCCCAGCTGGTTAAGGTTGTGCTGAATCCACCTGCCGAAGGGTTGCAGGCTCTGTGAAGGAATGTGCTTCCTAATCAGTTCTCCAGATCCAGAAAATTTTAAATGCACTTTTAAACACATGCAATTTTAAACACACACACACACTCAAAACAAACAAACAAAAAAATTGATAAGCATTCCATTGCATGGCTTTCAGAAGCCCGGTGGGTTACTGGATAGTCCTGACCCATACAAAAAGTTCACGTTAATTACCTGCAATCTGACTGCACAAAATTTTCATTTTTCTCAAAGAAGTAACCCCTGCTTCGCTACAGCAAAACACCACAACACCAAACTGTACTTCTCCCAGTAGGAGGAGCATATTCCCTACGTATACTACATGGCATTGTTGGGTATAAACATCTTGGCATTTGTATTTTCAAATGGCAACAGCAGAATGTCCATTCTCCGCTGCAGAGTCAACTTCCTCTAGGGTCTCATCCTTGGATGGATCTGTCACTCAGCAAAAAATTCACATTCACCATTATCTACCCTCTGTGATGATCTGGACACACACATACACATGGGGGTGGGGGGGCAGGGAACCAACCACCTCAGTCACTGTAATGTATCCACGCTTAAAAGAAACCATCTAGTCATTGCCACAGACTGGGGTGCTGTCAGTGTTATTTTTTACTGCACTAGATGTGCAGCTCAGCTTCCCTAGCCAACCATGTATTGCTGCCAGTATGATTACTCACACTCACATCACAGGGGCTTTACAGAAGTTTTTGAAAAACTGAGAAGGAAGGGTAAAACAGTGCCACAAAGAAGTGAGCACCCAGGTTCAAGAGTGACTGGATTCTCTTCATGCAGAACATCTTACCTTCCCAGCCAGCAGCCTGTAGGAAAGGCAAGTGGTTGTATATTGTGCAGAGAGACAGGCTACCCCAGTGAGTGAGCAAGCTGACAAACGTGGAAGACAAATATGTAGTGTGAGAAGGAGCAGGCCACAGCTGTTTCCTCTCAGTCTGGAGATGGATGACAAGCCAGAGCAGCACCTTTAGTGGAAAAGGAGGTTAACACCTTTTTGGGTTATATCTTTGTTGCTGTTTACACTGTGGTCCTACGTATTTAGTGCTTTTGGGTGATCCTTGGGGAATCTGTGGCTCCTTCTCTGCAGCTCCAGGCACTGGTTGAATCCGGTGACATGGTGATAGCCCCTGCTCTCACTGAAATCAGCACACTCATTTTAAGGGCACACATTTGGACCTTATATTTTAAAAGCTACAGAACCTTTTACGGCATATCCCTGATACCATGTACAACAATTTCTTCTCCAGAATTCCTTTAAAAATCCTTTAACTGGCATTTCAGAAAGATTTCACCCAGCTAACAAATAGCACACATGTGATGTCCCTCAAGTTAGTTAGTTTTTAGTGAAGGACATAAAACCCAAAAAGCTAGCTCTTCAACTGGTTACAACTGCTGTAGCTGTTTTACTTCAAGGGGACCTGCACCTCTTTGCCCATAGTTAGTTTTACATCTGAGTCCGGACTATCAGCACCACCAAGTTGTAAGCAGAACAAAATTACAGGCAGCCCTTCCAATCCTGTACAGTGAGCCATTCAGTTATTGGGTTTGCACTTCAGCACTTTCCGAGTCAAGCAGTTAAAAACAATGGGAATTAGCATAACTATAAATTGCTGGGGGAAGAAGCATAGCTGAACCTAAAAGGGAAAACAGTTTTCCTAGTAAGACACAGCAAAGCTTACAAGCAAAGCTTTAACACTTTTGGGCTTTTGCAATTGTAGCGGACAGGGATGATCTGGAATGCCTGGTGCTTTTTATTTTTGCTTTCACAACCAAAATGAAACTAGCCACTCAGCAAACCCTCCAAAACCAAGCCACTGTTTTTGCAAAACCAGAGCCAAGGTTTTGTGCCCTGCTCTAACAAGCTCCTCGAAATCCTCTCTGAGAAGAGTGTCACACACAAATTCCCTGTTGCATTCAGGCTTTACACACATCCTTTCTAATCCTTTGGGTTTTTATTTGTCTTCTATTTTGAGCAGGTTCCTTAGCACTAAGGCACACATATAATGCTGTTATTGCCATACCTTTAATTATTCTTTTTTTTTTCTTTTTTACTCATAAGTACTAATTGAGTCATGATCTCTTTGCAAATGTGACTTAACCTGTTGTTCTCCTGCTTGCTCAGGCACTACAAATAAAAAAATAATGGCACTGGTAATTAACTGAGACCTGGCAATATAACTTGCCTCTCAGTCCGTGACGGGTAAAAGTTCAATTGAAAAGTAAGGTGTATAAATGCATATTAAGTGAACCAGAACTAAGTATTAACCAGACATACAAGAAATGCATGAGCAGAAAAGAACCGAACCTTAGATATCAAGTTGAAGAAACTGGACAAACGTAGATGAGCTCTAATTTTCCAAAGACCAAGCAAATTACTAGTAGCTAGATGCGCAGACAGATAACACATGCACATACATTTCAGTTGCATGTGTCAGATAGCATCAGTCTACAGAGGAATGCTTTCTACCTAGGAGAATATTTTTCAAAACTTGCAATCAGGTGTTCATAGGACACTTTAGCATTGCCTGGGAGGAAAAAGACCAAGAGAAATCAAGAGGTACAAAGTTCAGAGCTGTGGTTCAGCCTGAAGCAAGTCAAACAGAAAAAGGTGTTGCTCTCTGTCCGCTCTCAGCGGTGAGAAGCCTTTGTAGTCAGAGGGGAGCCCCAACTGCGCGGAGGCTGCTCCTCATGAGAGAGAAAAAGCATGCTCAGAGCAGAATAATACTTCTAACTGAGGAACACACGCTAGCAAGGATGCAAGAGGCAAGGAAAATTCTTCCAGCTTTCTCACTTGGAGGAAACAAATCCCCAGGTAATGCAGATGGTGAACATTGTAACTTACCATGAACTAGAGAACAGTCACCGTATAAGCTCAATATTTTTTGCCCTCACTCTTGATTTTCTTTGTTATTCTCCTGCAACTGTCTCCTTCCTTTCCCCTTACACTTAGACTATTCATGGGCCAGGCAGAAAGCCTTCATGCAACCATTTTAATATCCCTGAATCTCCACCAGTTATAATCACAGCTGTGGAGTCTAGTGGATGGAGAGGCTGCCTCATATTTCAAAATCTAATGAGTTCCATTCCTGTTAATATTATACTTCTATTAAAATTCGTGATAATTTTTTCCATTAGTTTAATTTATAAATCAATTCCTTCTAATTTTCTAAAGCATTACATGACCAGTGACTGATGTAGGTCATCCCAAAAGGGTGTCAGAAAAACCTTTATAACACAACATCTTGTATTCTGTACTTTTTGATCGTGACCCTCCCACAATTTATAATTGAGATTCACAGGGTAGGAAGGAATAAAAGGGACAATTTTCATAGTTTATATTCAGAGAATGGTGAAAAATGAAGGTGATCCATATGACAAAAGGACCTGTTGTAAAGAGGGAATGCCATGCCTACGAACTAAGAGCTCTGCTTCGCCTATTAACAGAGAATAATATATGGGCAGAAAGAGTAGAAAGCCTGGATGTTACACTGCGTTCTCTTTTCTTCTGTTTCTGCTCAAAGACTGATCAGGATGCCAGAAGGCAATCATGTCCTGCAGGTGAGTGGAATAAGAAACTAAGAATATTGAAAAGCATCTAAGGCTGCTCACAGTGCAAGAACACCTGAAGCAAAACTGCTGAAAGTTTACCAGGATGTTTTTCAAGAACTAGGATATCATAGAAGACACATCACATACATAAAAATGATTCAGCCAGTATAGCACATGCCTACCAAAATCTGTGAGAAAACAGAAAAGCAATAAACAAAACAAAGAAAGTGCAGAGTCCATAAGTGCCAGGAGATAACATGGCAGTTATTGAAAGGCTAGGCTTTTGTACAACCTCAGCAACTAAAAGCTTTGAAGAGTCATCATTGCCCAAAGCTTAACTGGAAAAGAAAGATTACAAATGAACCTCGATGTTTGATACCAAATTTAAATTTGCCATGAAGCATTTTTGGGAAGTGTCATGTTTGAGTCTCAGCAGTTCTGACTTACAGCTTTCCCCAGGATGTGCAGCACCCCGTGAGCACTGACACAGGAGAGGCAGCTGGCGTCCCACCAGCAGGTACATCATGCTGCAGCTGGCTGGCCCGTGAACCACAGTAAAAACACAAGAGCTGCTTCACTGAAGCTTTTTCACAGGAAGGCCCAGTAAAACTGGATAATTTACTACCCAAGCATGGTAACCTATTAGCAGTCTCTGAAGTGCCCTCCTGCCCTGGCAATGTGCCCTGACAAGAACATCAGTATGATGACTTATTGGTGCAAGCAGTCATTGCAGAACCTCCTTGTTCTCCCCAAATAGTCTATAACCCATGACAAGTCTCAAAGGTCTACCTTACACAAAGCACAACAAAACATAATGCGCAAAGCCATATTTTCTTCACTTTCACACTGATTCATCATCCCACTGCTGCAGTATAACACAGTACAGAGACTTTTCAAGAATTCAAAGTTAGTCTTAGTTATCATTTTTGATGCTGCACATGACTTAGTTGAAACAAATAAAACAGTGTGAAAAACATTGTTCTCCTGCTTCAAAGTGTTTGCACTGTGGTATCAGTGCATTTGCTATTGCTATGAACACCCTACTTTACACATATTAAGAAGATTCCCACGGAGCTGCTCACAGCTTACAGGGAGGAATTCACATTTTAGCTGCACAAATTAAAGCTGCAGACACTAGCTGGCAGCTCTCAGAGCTCATTATGCATTGCTTCCTCAGCAAAATTAGTTCTGTACATAAACCTGCAAATTTTGCATCACTAAACTCTAGACACATAGTTATTATCAGATGAATTCATCTAGCTGGAAGTTGCAGTCCTTAAAACACCCCAAGATATCATTATTTTGTCCCAGGGAAAGCTAAAGTGCATTAAAATCTCCAAATCATTTGCAAACCTGGGATTGTCAGAGCTCCAAGGAAGCATACAGTATTGCAAAGCCAATGTAAAGAAGGTGTTAAAACTCCAGTGTTTCCAAGGTCACATGGTAGTATCCAATACAAAGTGTGCTCACTGCTCCCTAGTGTAGCTGGGAAAACAAAGGAAATGCAATGTCTGGCTCGGATTTTGGTCTAGGGGAATTCAGGTACTGCAAAACACTAAGCACACTGCTTACCGCAGTGCCAGAAGGAACTTGGATGCTAGAATGACATACGTCCCTGTACAGAATAGAATAACAGCACTTTATGGACACACAAATAAGACAAAATCCCTCTCCCAATCTAATTATTTTTAAACTTTGGATTCTCCAAACACAAATGTATTGCCCTCCACGGCACACACAACTGCTTTAAAAAGCACTTATTATTCACAGACAGGAACCTGAACATTTTGGGAAGAAAAAAAATCAGAACAGTTGTTGAAGAACTGAATTTATTATCTTGTTAGGAAAAGAAAAAGAGAGAATGAGATCATATACATGTGGCACATATACCTTTCAGTATTCAAATTCAAGTCCAAGAACTATGAAGCATTTATGGTAATGTTAACAACTGTCTTAAGTAGCCACTGATTAGTAACTATCTTAAAAAGTTTCTAATGACCAAAAATACTATGTTCAGTTTCATATGATCTGAAGTATTCACTTTTAGGATCTTTCTGAAACCTAATTTAGCAAAATAAATGATCTTATCATTTGACTTGGTCAGCAATTCTAATGTGTGGTTCAAGCAGAGATTAAAAACATCTGCTCCTAACGTGGCAGTGAGTCACTTTTCAAACCTCAGTTAGAAGTTACTGCTTCTCCCTCTGCCCCACTTTGGGGCAGACATAAATGCACAATACCCTGTGATAAAGGCTGCTTTTACTTCATTTTCAGTCTGATCAGTGATGCAGAACAACCAAATGTTAATGGGACTTACTAATACAGAGCAAAAAGCTGGATCAGGCCCCACAGCTCCAGCCAAACACCTTCTGGAATAGTCATTCAGAGGGTTTTCAGCTGCCTCAACACAGGCATGAAATGCCAGTCTAGATGCCCTTAAGTATGCGAGACAACCACATGGGGCTGACGCACACAGCATCAGACAGCAAATCCACAACCTTCTGGAGAAACAGCTAGCAGGTAGGAGATGGAGGGCATCTGAAAGGGCACAATGACACCTCCTGTTTTAAAAACTGTGTCCCATTCCCAGTCTTTAAAACCTCCTTTCAAATGCTACTTATTCAGAGTACATTCACTTGCTGCTCATATGTGTGATTCACATCATACGCTCTTGCTGTATGACTTTAGCTATAGCGGTTCTATCTGCCCTGATTCTGGCCTACAGCAATTTTTAGTCCAGATTAAACAGTCTTGTGAAAAGATCTTTTGACTGTACCATGAGGCAATTAACAACTTTATCCACTGCTTTTCCAACGAGAAAAATTTAGAAGTCTCATTCTCAGAGGTGCATAGAGAGCTTGAAGCTGAATGACACTGCCAATAACCTATATGTTTTTTTCCCTTTTAAGTCATCAGCTTGAATCCCATTCAGCTTGAGAGGATGGCATGGCCCAGTCCTGAATTAATTTCTCAATCAGTCAGGGCTACGTCCTGAAATAGACTGAAAAATAGAATCCAGAAGAACTTTTTCCTTAAGCAAATTGACACTATCACTACCAGCACCAGGAGGACCAGGCAAAAAAGAGGCCAGGGTGAGCCTGTGCTTCTTCATGCCACCTGACAGCTAGGTGTTAGCAAGGGCAAGACAGCACAGGCTTTGTCATGTAAGAATTCATCCTAAGCGTGTGCTCTGGATGCTCCAGAAAGTCACTGTGTCTACATGTGCCTGACCCACAGGCATTGCAACTATAAAACTGTTTCCCCTTCTTGCCCTTCCTCAGTAAACTGCATTTGGTGGGAGAGCAATAGAGTGACTCAGTTACACAGAGTGTTCTCTAGTTCATGTCATCCTCCGTGTATTCCATGATTTCCAGCACACAGCGGCTCTCAATAATTAATAAGAAATAACATCGGAATGCTTAGCTGAGCTAAACTCTTTGCAAGTTGCCCATCAGCCCTGTTTACTTTCATTTGGTGTCATCATTACACCAGAAATACTTTTGCTCCAAAGAGACAGGACACACACAAGAAAGGAAAGGCAAGGCAGCACTCCAGCTTCTTGTCCTGATTTTGCCTTGGGGCAAAGCATGGCTCCTGCGGTGTGTCACAGGCTGTACCACCACGTGCTGGTTAAGAGCTCTGCTCTGCCTACACTTGAGGGAAGTAGCAAAGTCACAAACACAAGATCAGCATTTTTTAAACATAACTTGATTAGTCATTTCTGGTTTTATTTCCAAGGGAAATGGCTAAACGCACTAAACAGCACACTCAGACAGGGAACACTGTTAGTACAGTAGCCTGAAAAATTCATATTCAGTAACAGTTAAAGTGACCTTACTGGAGGTACTGGTGCAGTCAGTTCTGTGTCCCATCAGCTCAGCTGCCTGCAGGCAAAACGCAAAGAGAGTATTGATACTCTAAGGTAACTTCTTTACTAATCAGAAAGCATAAAATGCCTGCTTGTACACAGCAAGAACGGGTAACATCTGCAAATGAAAGGAGTGGGAAGAGTTCTGTGATTTTTTTTTTTATTATTTTGTTTTTAATTTTAACTGTTATTTGGTGACACAGGTCCTGGGAATTTCAATGCATAGAGCTACCCATCTGTTTTGCCTTGACTGCTGTTCCAGCCTCCTTTCTATCCCACTCATCCTGTTCCAGCATCCTTTCCGTCAACTCAGACCTGTTGCTTTAGTATTATTGTTGCTGTTGCTAAAATGTTATCATTACAGAAAGTGCATTCCTTCCTTGAATACTACTCTCTCTTCATAGGAAAAAATGAACTATTCACTTTTTCAATGAAAAACTGACATCTTCTGCTGAACTTTTTGACAAATTATTAAAAATTATTTGAATTCTTTCTGAGAAAAACCTCACTCATTTTCCATCTGCTTCTTCCTACTGTTTCATCTACCCTACAGTTTCCTCAATGATGGGAAGCCGTTTTTAAACACAAGTTTAATTTCTGTTTTCTTAATAAAACCCAAAGGAACAGATTCACAGGGGAGAACTGCCTGCACAGAAGCAATTAATAAAAGGCAAACATTATGGTTGCTTTTATTGACTTCAATAGCAGCTGGTAGGTGCTGTCTTTCTGATTACCAGGAAACTCACAGAAAAATAAGATAGAAACAATGAACTTTGGGAATTCACTTATTAAGCTTTAACCACTGGGGTATACCAAAAGAACATAGAAGTCTTCTTCCATTCCCAAACCAACATTTTCTTTGACATTTTAACTCAACTCCACTCCATCTTGTGAAAAATAGTATTTACCTATTCCAGTTTCACTTTTTCCTTGCACAGAGGGCAAAATCAGGAGTCTCTTTTGTTTTTTGCATTACTACTCCTATCACTGCTATGTGTGGTGAACTCTGGCTCTTGGGCAGAGTGGCTCTTGTCGCAGCGTGGAAGTGGCCTTGACAAGAGGTTCCTAAGTTTCAATTGCAATTCAGCTCTAATGAGGGCTAAGATAGTACCAACTACTGCAATTTCATATCTTCAGGAACAAAATGATTGTGCAGCTGTGCTTATTGAATGCTGGCAATCATTTGTGTTCTGGTGATTGATTAAGAAGCTCTCAGAGTAGTAAAGAGTTAGTTTAAAAAAAAATAACAATCAGCCCCCATTGCAGTTTGTTTGTTTCCTAAAAGCACAGTCTTGTCTTAGGCTGCTTTCTCTAAGGAAGAGAGGACGTGTCTGTTCAACTGTAATTCACAGGAGGCTGTTCACAGCTGATACAGGGAGCTGTAAAGTGCCTTCTGCTTCACTTCCTTACCTCCTCAGATTATACCTCGTGGCAAACAGGTGCATTAGAATATGAAATATAGGAAGAGTCATATCTTTCTGCACAAAATGGAACAAAAAAGGAGAGGAAAGCATCCAAAGACATGAGAATTTGTTAATGAGGAGCGTTTCCAGAAGTTATTGAGTTGCAGCTTACCCATTTACTTACTGCCTCCTTTAGTTTGTATTGGTTGTACAAAGTTAATTTCTTCCTACTGTGCAAGAGGAATTTAACTCTCCAAATGAGACTGGAAAGTTATTTCAGATGAGTAAGAGAAGAAAGGCATTCAGTGAAGCCAACAGTCATTTAGTGTGGCTTATTATATCCCCACAGTACTATGAGGAAGTTTAGGCATCAGCTCACAAGCCAGTAACGTGATGCAAAGATGCTGTAAAGCCATTTATCAAGGGCTACGAGTCAAACCAGTGCCTGAGTCCAGAAGCACAGAAGGGTCCGATCACGTCTTTCTTCTCACTATGCGGGGAAGGATCTGCACTCCTAATTGCAGATCACCTCAGTGGGAGGTGATGATGCCAGAGCCAGTGTGAATATCAGTCTGTAAAGGATTGTTGAAGGTCTATCCAACACCACACACAACCGGTGAAGTCAAAGAAATGCTGTGAGGCACCTCCCCCCACTCTGAAAGTGAGGCAAATGTTGTTCTTTAACTCCCTGTACTAAGACAGCATGGGTCTATTCATCAGCCACGGGGAGCCTAGTCTGTATTTAGGAAATGGTATTTATAATGCAGTACTATACTTGATGTCAGTTCCCAGAGGACAGCCTGTGCTATCTCTGTTGCTCTAGTGGAAGTGAACAGCTGCTTTCTAGATTTCCCAAAGCCCTGGTGCAAAATAAATCCTTCTCTCTCCACTTAATTTTAAAGAGCAACGATGGCTAGACAGGGAATATATGTGCGAGAGGGGCAAAATCAAGGAATGAATTGTTTTATATCATTTTGCTTTTGAATTATCTGTAAAGTTATCATTTAAATGACAAAATTAACAAAACTAAAAGTACCATCACGGGTGCAAGAAAGTAACTGCCATAAGGTACAAATATTACCTTCCCCTCCCCAAGCTACATTCACCCTTCCCTACTCCACAAAGTCTCTACTAACATGAAGGGAAAGAAAAATTAACCTGTAAAATGAAACATATTTCATCCAAGGAAAAGAAAGAAACTGAGAGCAAACAGTAGGTAGATTTGCTTCAGTTCCTGTAAGGTAGCCTTCACAGGACTAAGTTCAAAACTGAATTGTTGTTTCCATTTCACTTCTTATTTTTAACAGGTTTATACAGCTCTGCTGACTAATATACTGTATGCTGAAATCCAGTTTACAAAGCAGGAGAGCTAATTTTTTAATCTGAAGAGGTCACAATACTGGTCTCAGGGTTACCTTACATTGTTTTCATTTCTGACCATGTGGGACTTTAAAATGTGTTTTTTTAAAAGTTGAGACATCTTTACGTTCTTCCATTAAGCAAGCTGGAGGGGGGCAGCTCCTTGACTTTTTCATCCCCTTACTACTTGTTCTACATGCTTTTAAGCTTTCCTTAGAGTCCTCTTTTTGAGCACATACCCAGAGTAGAAAGAGGTGTTGGTACCCAAGCTGAGACACTCTGGGGAAGACGGCAAGAGCAAGCATGCTTTCTTGTGTCCTTATTTATGGGGAGATGATTTCTAATGTATTTCAGTGTTTACACCACTCATCTACCTTCTCAGTCACCAATGAATGCTTCAACGCACACAAGCTTATACTTATGGTGCTGCCCTTTACGTTCAGTTTATTCATGGATGACACGTCTGATAGAAATTTGCCTGATGCATGAACTTCACCTGAAGTTTAGCAGCACGCTGCTGTATCTCCAAATGCAATTACAGTTCACTGGAGTAATGTCTCATCTCTGATTTCCTAACTAGAAAGAAGACAAAGTAAATAAATAGTAACATGTATACTTTCTATATACCCACTCTGCTATCTCAGGTATGTGTCTGTATTTATACACATGCACGCAGAGACATAGAACTCATATGCACGAACTGCAGATTATATGTATTCACATACAAATCAATTTAATGTCCTCTCTTCTTTAATCAATTATCCATGATAATCCATTGTATTCCCCCAGGTACTTAGTCATCAAAGCCACTTTAAACCTCTTCTTGAAGATCAAATGGCTCTTTAATCCATTTATTTACAGTTTACTGAGTTATAGAAAATTAATCAGGATCATAAGCTTGCTACTGCAGCAAGCCTCTTCTGAAGCTTGCTATCATTACAAACAGTAATTCTCAGAGAGGGAATGGGATGGGGAAAGAAAAGAACAAATCTCCTGACGTCTGTCCCTCCCATCAGCCACCGTCAGTGACTGCCTCTCTCTGATCCTTGTTTGATCAAACTGTACTCCATCAAATCCATTTAAATGAATTAGCACTACTAAGGTAACAGAAGAACTAATTAGTCTCAAACTTTGTAGTTAAGTTCTTCATATAGTGTCTTCTGGTGTCTAGCAGGCTGAGCTAGAGGTTTCCTTCTGAAGTTTGTTGGGCACAGTAATGCGTATGTGAGAAAGGGTGTGAATTACACAAGAGAGACCACATTTCTTTGAATCCTGCTAAAGTTTCTCTTTATTGTTCCATGTCTTCATCCAAATATTCCCTTCCTTACACACAGTTCTGTATACTAGGCAGCCTTCCAACAAATATTTAATGGCCAGCTTTGTAGATATTATTAATACTGAACCGGTAATATTGTTCATTGACTAGACAAGGTTCCACAAATTTGGGGCCTGACAGTAATTATTACACACTCACATGTAAGCCATGGATATTCACGCCAGATCTTTTCTACAGCAGTAGACTCAGCCAGCAAAAGTGGTACACAGTGAGTACCTGAATGAATTTATTAATTCTACAAAACCCTATAATATTATTAATAGTTATGTTCACATATGCATGAAAACACAGATAAAACCACCCCTGAAATGCTACCACTGCTTTTAGAAATTTCAGGAGCAGAAAGAAATAACAAAATATAGCTGTTACAACAAGGAAGTGAACAAAAGTGCCATTACTAACTGGCTTTGGTGGAGGTGTTGAAGTAGATCCAATGCTGTTTCACAAAATAGAATTGACTGTGTTGGGAGGGGAACCAACTTCCCATTCTTACTTTCCCCACAAATTCAGTAGCAGAAATTACCAAGACTTCAGTTTTCCCTCTCCTCCAAAGAAGATACTACAATCATGACCTACATTTTCCAAATGTATATGGCACAATAAAATAAACATACTAAAGCTTTTCTGATATTGTAATCAATCCTTGTGAGCAGATAATACATAAACCTTTTCTTCATCAGAAAAAAATCAGTTATTATGTCACCCCAAACAGAAAATATTCACGTCACTCTTCTTTTTTTTTTTTTTTTTACATGCTACCTCCAAACAACTTCACAAGTGACGTCTTCATTTCCAGTTATTTCTTTGGTTAAGTGATAATCTCATTAGACTAGAATGTTTCATAGGGTATCAATCCCCTCCTGCCATATAACATCTATTTACTTTATTTCTATTACACCAAATAATCGGTACTAATTGCTGAAAATCTGCAATCTGTCTGCTCCTAAGAACAGTGTTTCCAAACTACAGCTAATTCCCAGCCAAGTTACGTGCTAAAATATACTTCTGTGGGTTGTTTGTTTGTTTGTTTTTAATTACACACTTTCACAAATAAGCTGGGTCATGACAGACCAAAATTCTTTATATTAAAATCTGTACTGATAAATAAATGCTATTTAAGTCTAGACTGCTTGGTATTCATTTAGTAGAATTATTGAATGAAGGCACTTGGACCAAATCAATAGGATGATGTCAGAAGAAGAAAATTAAAATAGATCCTCCTAATTTGATGTGACAATTTCTCCTGGCTCTCTGTCAAGAAAAAATGTACCAACTTGTGTTCTTGTAAGTCTGGGCATCTATTCTTTCACATATTTCAGTCTGCTGCTAGAAAGGTGCTATCAAAGCACGTGGCACCTGCATCAGAAAGCCTAATTCTGCTTTTCCTTGCACTGATGTAAATCTTCAGTAATAAAGTTAACTCCACATAAAAAGCTGCATAGGGGAAAAGAAAAGTCAAGCCTAGTCAATATAACTTCAATATCTTATCCTTTTTTTTTTCCTGATTACTGTCCTACTTTCTAATCACCTTAATCATCTCCCAAAGCACTGATTAGGTAAGGCAGTCAGGTAAAGACACAAAAGAGCCCTTGTGAAGGATTCAGGCCACTGTCACAGTTTCCTTGATTGTACTCACCTTCAGCACGGAGAGAACAGCCTGTGAATCCTGTGTCTGGTATCAGCCTGCCAGGGACTTGCTCCTAGAGAACATCTGCAGTTTCTTCTTCCACTCTCCCTATTTCCAGGATTCATTGCTAAACTGCTGTCTAAAGCTGTATTTCATTTGCATGGCAAGGGTTTGGTAGCAGAGGGGCTACAGGGAGGGCTTCTGTGAGAAGATGCCAGAAGCTTCCCCTATGTCCAATGGAGCCAATGCCAACTGGCTCCAAGACGGACCCTCTGCTGGCCAAGGCCGAGCCCATCAGCGATGGTGGCAGCACCTCTATGACAGCATATTTAAGAAGACGGGGGGGGGGAACTGCATGATAGAAACTGCAGCTGGAGAGACAAGTGAGAATATGTGAGAGAAACAACTCTTCAGACACCAAGATCAGTGAGGAAGGAAGGGCAGGAGGTGCTCCAGGTGCCAGAGCAGAGGTTCCCCTGCAGCCCACAGAGGCTAACAGTGGAGCAGATATCCACCTGCAGCCCATGGAGGAGATCTCCACCTGCAGCCCTTGGAGGACCCTACACCAGAGCAGGTGGATGCCCAAAGGAGGCTGTGACCCACGGGCAGCCTGCGCTGGATCAGGCTCCTGGCAGGACCTGTAGCCCACAGAGAGAGGAGCCCAGGCTGGAGCCAGTTTGCTGGCAGGACTCATGACCACCTGAGAGACCTGCTCTGGAGCAGATTGTGAAGGACTGAGGCCTGTGGGAAAGACTCACATTGGAGAAATTCATGAAGAACTGTCTCCCATGGGAGGGACCCCATGCTGGAACAGGGAAAGAGTGTGAGGAGCCTCCCCCTGAGGAGGAAGGAGTGCCAGAGACAGCATGTGACTGACTGACCACAGCCCCATTCCCCGTCTCCCTGCGCTGCTGGAGGGGAGGATGTAGAGAATTCAGGAGTGAAGTTGAGCCTGGGGAGAAGGGAGGGGTAAGGGGAAAGTGTTTTAAGATCTGGTTTTATTTCTCATTATTGTACTCTGATTTGATTGGTAATAACTTAAACTAATTTTTGCCCAGGTTCATTCTGTTTTGCCTGTGACAGTGATTGGTGAGTGATCTCTCCTTGTCCTCATCTTGACTTACAAGCTTTTCATTATATTTGCTCTCCCCTGTCCAGCTGAGCAGGGGAGTGATAGAGTGGCTTTAGAGGGCACCTGGCATCCAACCTGGGCCAATCCACCACAAAAGCTCAAGGTCCCTATCAGTACTAACAAATGTTTTGGGCAGAAAGCTAGGCAGGCTTCAAAATTCTTCATAAATGTACAATAAATAGGAACAGGATGGAAATCTTATGAATTGGAGGATACGGATAATTTCAAAGGGGGAATTAGATGTATTTTCCAAATATGTACAATGTCAAGTGTGACGTCCAGATCATGCTGACTAACCTCCTATCCTTCATATCCTAAAGGATCTCAACACAGGGTCTCATAAAGCCCTCATTAATGCACTGCATAAGCATTTTTCAGCAGAGCATCATACAGCTCTGCTGTATGTAGTTCGTTCTTCTTTTTGCCTAAAGTGAGATCTGTGTGATAGGAAAATAATGCAGCACTTCTCAAGCAATGAAGTTCTACCAAAATATGGAGATGTGATTCTCCAGGCTCCTCAATGTAATGCATTGCTGCGTAAGATAAAATCTTGGGGCATATACATTCCTCTCTCTCCTCCCGGAAACCTAGAGGAATCCGAAACGAATCATACATTTCCCAGTGACCAAAAGATGGCAGTGTTTCAGAGCGTTGCACATAGCTACGTATGGCTTTGGCTAGTCTTACATGTCCTCATAATCATAAAGAATCAGCTGAATTGTGATACTGCGATTCAATCGTAGGGAAATAAAATGGTTCTAAGCCATTGCATTACAAGGTGACCCACAAAAACACAGTAACCAACTGCAAAAACTATTAAAGTGTTCTGAATATTCTTCAAGACTAGCAAGCCAAAGCCACGTCCGAAGTTAGCTATATGCTTGTAGGGGTGTGGTGGGTGACTGTGCACGCACGCTAAACTTCAGATCAGAAAGACTGTAAGGGCTCAGCCTGCTGCACGGTAACCAAACACAGGGAGGGAAAATCATGCATATGTCTGTGAAAGTGCTGCAATTTGCTTTCAGCTGTGAAACCACCTGCAATCTAGCAGCTGCATCTTTTTAGTCTGTATCAGCATCATTGTAACATGGAGATGAGACATCATTACGAAAGTACACTACCATTCCCCATCTGTTAATAAGAAAAACTTGTTTCCACCTTCAGCATTTGTAGTGCTACCATATTTATGGAGAAGTCTGTATCCCTCAAATGACTGCAGAGACTTGCGATTTCATTAGCCCTATTTTAATTGGCCTGTCACAGGTAGATTTCAAAGTTTTGGGAACTTACAGTGTGTTTCAGCACACTGTGCTACCCCCAGTCTCCTATAGATGTACCAGCACACCAAACAGGTCTTGAATAATGCAGACCTACACAAAGGAGCGACAGAACTCTTGCAGAGGCTTTCCTCATCGTCCTGTGCAATTGCCTAATTCTATTTCTGACTTCAGAAGGAAGCAGAGCCTCTGTGTTCTGTCTGTATTCATTTCACAGCTTCTCTGTTCTACATCAGTTTTCACTGATTCCATCATTCAGATTTCCTTTGCTTTTCATTGTTTTATATGGCTGTATACTGTCGGCACCTTTTCTGGGTCCACTCCTCATGCACAGCTAGGCCCTCTTAGCAGCCCTCGAATCTCCCACCCCAGTCTTGTACTGGCCATTTAGTTTTCAGTTCTTTCTCCTGTATTTTCTGCAGGTTAAAAGCTCTCACTATTCCATTTAATCATCTAGTTTCTGAGGATTTTATCTTACATTCATCGACTTTCCTCATTCTACAGCCACCAGTTCATGCAAAACACTCCTCTCAAACATGCTAATTGCTGTGTTTCCTGAAATGTCTGCAGTCTCTCATACCCCACAAGGTTTCCACATACAGTATTTACTCACTGGAATCTTCCTCAGATGTAATCTTCCCAATTAACTTTTTTTCTGGTAATTTTACAGAATAAAGTGGTTCTGGGGGTGAACTGGGGTTTTGCGGGAGAAAGAGAATTTGTCTGTAAGACCCAAGGTCATCTGTTACTGACATAGGAAGACTTAACAGGAAGGAGGCACGCAACTGGAAGAAGAGCAAAAAGATTACATAGTTAAAGAAATGGAAAGTCAACCTGAAGAACAGTATCCAAACTGTCTCTGCTGCTGGATTTCCTTTTGATACTACTGGCTTTAATCTTCAGGTCTCAGTCTGCAGTCAGTAAAAAATGGAAAATATTATCTATCCCTTCTACTTAAAAGATGCTGTGACCTCTTTAGTATTTGAAAGCAAGAAGGTTATTCCAGCACAGGCACCTTAGAAAAACCCAAGACAAAATTATGAGAGTATAGAACCCATATTCATGGAAGAGTGGAAAAAATATTTTAAAAGATACTTGGTGAATGAGCACCAAGCGTCCCATGTGCTGAGTGAGACAGGAGGCCTGTGGAAAAACCATGACCAAATAGTACACAAAAGGCATATTACATGGAAAGGAACCAAATTAAAGCTTCAGCTAGGCATGAATTCCAGCATTTGTTTCTGGGTACTTGGCTTTGCAACTTTCATATTATCTTTTTAAAACAATTTCATGCCATTTACCTTCCCTCATCTCTCAGAGATTATGGATGCTTTTATCCCAGAGATGTGCTTGCGTTCACAGAAAATGAGTGTCCAGTGAATTCAATGCAGAATTTAAGGTGTTGGAAAAATAAAAATAGATAACAATAAAACAATTATTTATTTTCCTCCTGCAAGAAAGCCACAGCCAGAGCTCTTTGAGATTAAAGAGTGGCTGGAGTGAATAGCCAAAATATTGAACAAGATTTGCAGGGGTTAAAATTCTGTTGGAGGACAAGAAAGTTATAAAAAAAGTTATCGCCTGCTTCAAAGTGGCTTTATATTCCTGGGATAGCTGTGCTGTCCTCATTAGTTCTGCAATAGTACAATGCTACAGGAGAGGATGGAAAATGGCAAATCACCTTTGAGAGCCTGGGAACAGGTACATAAATATACAAAGCTGCCTCTTCACAGCTGCCTAAGAGGTAAAACCTCTGTGAAAAAGATTAGATGAAGTGGAACAGCTCCCTTCCAACTATCCATGAACGCCATCCAGAGAAGGACGGGAGAAGCTATTGCTGATGTCTCAGGCTCGTCTTTGCTGGACCGTAGTGCCCCAAAACAAACATTTTCATTTCATTTATCAGCTTGAAAGGGCATTGGGAAGGGGAAATTCCCTAATAACTTGGCATCAAAGAATGATAAAAAGCCTGAAATGAAATTACATAGAATTACAGCATAGGCACTGGGAATGGACACAGTCCCAGCAGACCCAGCACCTTTTCAGAGCGGTCCACTCTGTACCACTTCCTTCAGACAGTTCACTGGGGCTAGTGCTTCCCCACTGGGTTCTCTAGAGCTCAGCCAACTTCCTCCCAGAGAAGTATGAATACCAGAGACCAGACTGTTACTTCTCATACCAGTAGAAAATCAGCAATGATTCTGACCCACAGATTCCAGAGATTAAATGCAAAACTAATGTTAGGAAAAACTATTTACTCACATAAAATTATGGTCCATCCAAGCATTTCTCAGCATCAGCAAGGTCTCCAGTAATCAAGTTTGTCATTAGTGTTTATGCTACTGTAACCACCACCCTTATCTGAACACCAGATACATCTAATACATGTTTTTGAGGTAATCACATTCGGGGGGGGGGGAGGGGGGGGACAGCAGTAAGGATAAAGCACAAATCTCAGAAAATCAAAACTGAGCCACTGCCTCAATATCAAGAATTTTGGATTAAACATGAAGTGCTCACATCCCAATTCTTCTTTCACTCCTTGGATGATACTTTAAAATCTATAATGCCACGTAAGAACATCCAAAGCAGAAAGACAGAAAAATCAATTTTTATGTGAGGAACAACAGTTAGCAATTGTGCTTTCCTTCCTGGGAACCAATACCTAACTTTGCTATAATAATTTCTCCCATTCTATATCTCCTTCTATCAGTGTTTACATGACATAACATTTCTTACATATCTGCTGTGCCACAATACCTATAATTGTATTCAACACATTATTTTTGCATGTAGTGCTTTATGTAGTATATACATCACCTCATAAAATATTGGACGATAGAATAAAACAATGCTGAACTGTTAAGCATTTCTTTTCTGCAACACCTCCCACATAAGGCACATGTAAAGGGCCATGCTGGAAGTGAAGCTGCTCATCTTTTCTTTCGCATTATCCCAGTAGGAAAAAAAACCCCTGATTTTTCTGTTACCCTACCCTCTCCCTCAGTGATCTGTTATACTCATACTTCCACAATACCACAGGCGATCGCTTGCTGTAAATGTTCACCTCTGGAGACCCCTGAATTAGCTGGGTTAGCTTCTGAACAGATCCCCTCAATGGATGGCGGACACTAATGGGCTCTCTTCTCTCTTACTCATCCTTATGGCCCCAGCCCCTTCCACTTTTGAGCCATGAACCTACACCATGAATACCCAAAGTTACAGAGGGAATCCTGAGAATAGGCAATGCAGAGCTACACCTGGATGCAGTAATAGCACCCATCAGGGCTGGCACTGCAGAGGGTCATTAGGTCTTCAACCAGGTCCTGCCTCCACGCACTTTTAAATCTGTTCACTTAATCCAAAAAACTCTTTCAGCTTTTATTTACCCTCGGAAGAGAAGCATGGAATTTTCACCCGTAGGCACCCTCATTTCTGATTCCAAAACACTCCCAGTATTTTTCAAGGCTACACACATGGTGAGTCAAACACCACAGAACGTTTCCTTTCTCTCTTGACAAAAGTTATTAACGCATTCTCTCATTTTTACCTTCATTGTGACCTTTTTCCTTGTTTCTCATCTTCCACCTCTATACAACCTTTTTGATGCTCTTTGCCATCTTCCCAAACCATGATGCAACATTGCACAGGAACCCAAAGGCACTGCCAGAATGGTGTCTCTCCAAGAAGCTGGTTTTCAGGATCACCACCGCCCTCCTGCCAGACATGCGATTCCTGTTAGCATCAGTGCAAGCTCTGTTGTAAAGTGACTGCAGCCCACAGCTCACAAGCTCTTCACCAGCCTGGGGAAGTTCTGGTGATTTTACACTGCAATTTTATTTAGTTTGTTGGGAGTGCAGATTTATTTCACTCATTTGTCTTTTAATAAGAATGGACTGTTTTTCCAGATTTTTTTTTTGTTTTTATACAGTCAAAAATATAACTCTCTGATAAGTCTGAGCTAAGACACCACAGACACACATTTTCTAAATGACACAGCAGGATCACAAGAGTCAGAATAGTCCACTGAGCCACTGCAATTGCAAGGCTGTGGAAAAGGAGGATGATGTCATTTCTCAGTTGAATACATAATACCTGATTGAGCTATAGCATCTGTCTAGGAAAAACACCTCTGATAGACTGCAAAATACACATCAGACACTGTTTATACTTAAATGCATTGAATAAAGTACATAAAAAATAACCAGGATTTCTTTAAAAATCAGCTATTTATAACTGTGCAAGGTGCACCACTTGCTAATAGCCCATGGGTATGTACATTCTTGGAATATAGTTTTCATTCAAGTAAATACGGTAATTTTCTCATTTCAGCCTTCAGTATCACTTAGACTCTCGGCTTAAAAACAAGAACAGACCCTTCCAGAAAGCTGAATGGGGTCCTCCTGGGGTCATCTAACTGGAACAGTATTATTCTAGCAGCCAGCCAGCTGTTGTAAGAAAATCATTGACTTCTAATGACTTCTTACCATAGTAATCCCACAGTGATTCGAGGCATAAAAAATATTCAGCAAATGCTAAGAAAGAGGAAAAGTAGCACTAACTGTTAAGTAAACATTAAAGAAAGTAAGCTCACAAACAAAGAACTGAAGGGCAATGACTTAATCCATAGAATGTCAGGAGATATTGTTTCAGGAGGATGAAAAGAGTGCTGCATCCAGATAGGTATTGATTTCCAGGGACCTGCAGTTCCCCTGCACTATTTAAAGTCATGTATCTGTGCTCAGGAAGTTCCTTTGCAAATCCTGTGTTCCTTACTTCAACTGCCATGAAGGTCCCAAAGGGGCTAAACTTTAAGCCAGGTTGTATATACTCCAGGATGTATCAACACTGTCTTTGAGATTCAGGAAAGGGACTAGAAAAAAAAGATGTGCCCCTGAAAGAGCATTTCAGAGGCTCCACATCATGAAGAGAGGACTGAATTCAGCTTGAAGACAACAGCTCTACTACAGAATTTAAACACTAGGTCCAAAGAACACAATCTGGTCACCATCCACTAGGGAGGCTCAGCCAGACCATAATAATATTCATAGGCAGCAGATCATAGAAAATCCTCTCTTTGATGAGAGATGATGAAAGGACATGCAGAAATTTCTAGCTGAATTATGCCTGAAGTAAAAAATAGAGACAAGGAAGATAAGGCAATGGAGCCTGAGATTATGAATCAAAGGCCTGGAGTTCGCATGGCTTTGGCACTGTGTCACTGTAAAGAATATTTTCAAGTCACTCTATATTAATTTGACTCCATTTCCCCTAAATCTTAAAGAGTAAATATAAAATACAAACCATCAAAGCCAGATGTATTGTCTCTTTTTTCAAAGACAGAGTAATGGAATATAGTAATACGGTTATTGTTTACAATGCAAATTTGAAATAGATTTGCAATGTTTTATAGGTAGTTGATATTCCCCCAGACTGGAGAGCTCCCAAGCATGCACACCGTTGGAGTTGCAGACTCAAGGGAGAGAAGACCTTTCTCACCCTGCAGAGATCACCTTTACAGTATTCGTGGTCTGAGTGTCCTCTTAACAATCTCTTTTTACAACTACTTTTTTCTGTTATTCAGAAATAAATATTAAATAGTCACTGCATATAAATTTTGGCAAGTGGCACAATAAATGAAAGTACAGTGTCATGCCCCCTTGTCAGAACAATGCATGCCTTACACAGTTGAAGCACTGGGCTGTGGGTGGGGAACAGGAAATCTCATGGCCACAGCTAACAAACAATTCCATGCAGATTCTCATGCTGTAATAAAAGCACTTGATGAGATGCCTTGATCCATAAAGAGCAGAGTCATTAGGAGGAAAAGCAGGTGACATTGCCTCTGTATTTCCGGCACTTCATATTAATCCCAGAGGAATATATGCAGTTCTTTTGGCCAGTTTTCCTGAAAGATGTTGAAAAATGGGTGAGAAAAATAAAACATACTAAAAAAAAAAAATCTGAGAGCAGGGACAAAGGCAATGAGTGCAATGCCTTTAACACAAATACAGAAGTAATTGCAATGGTGCAGAAGAGGCATCCTAAACAGAAAACACTGGCAATCCCTTAAAAGAGAAAAGGCAGAATACTGACCAGTAGCTGAAGACAAATTTAAATGAGAAATTAGGTTCAAGATTTGTTGTTGGTTTTCTTATTATAGTGATGGTAAATAACCACTTTATTTTTCCCACAAAGACTATGCATGTCAGCTATCTTCAAAGGTCATCAAAAGAATTAGCCAGAGCCAGGACAACTCTGTTGCAGAGGAGAGGTGGGTGTTGCAATGACTTTCTGCAGTCTCACCCCATCTGGCAGATGTGGTTGGTACTTGGTGGCCTACATTCTATTACATCAGTAGAAATGATACATAATGACATGACATGTTGTAAGCTGTCATAATAAATGGACATGTCATGTGATGGGACATTACAATCTCAAAATATCTATTCATATCTGTAATCTTCCAAGATGGTTGATGGAGAAAAGTTCAGAGCAGACATCTAGGAGTCAAGAAACAACGAAGAAATAAGAACATTGTTTTACCACAGAGTGTTTAATACATCTCTCTGCATTAAAACACCCAAAACTAAGAAAGCGTGTAGAAACACAACAGAAGTGTATGATGCTGGCTGAAAGCATGTCTCTTTACTGTTTGGGCAAATTCCTCAGATGACAATAATTTGAAATTCTTCTTATCTTTTTGAATGAAGTATCAGAAAAAGCCAAGGAAGTAGAGTGACACAAGAGAGCCCTTGTAACACTGGACACAAAAGAAAACAAATCAGGCTGCAGTGGCCTCCATGTCTTTATGATCTGAGGATCCAGAAAGTCCTTCTCCAGACCCGAAGTTTTCTCACAGAATGCCTGGAGACTGCTCCTCAACTTCAGTTCACAAGTCACTTGCAGGGTTCAGCTGCTTCATTTGCCATGTTGTATCAAGTGTTCATTGCCCCCCTTTGAGGCAGATTTGAAGACAAGGAGCAAGAAGACAGAAAGAGAAGAGATTAAAAAGTTTGTGTTCACTCAAGCATTCATGCTTCCACCCAAGAGCAAGTATGTTGAGCCCTGCAATTAGCAAACATCTCTGAAACCCTCTGACAAAGGGTATTTTCCCCATCTTACTGTACTGCTATTCAGAGCAGAGTTTCACGGTTCTCAAGGCAAGAGATGACCACTACATTCCCTCCTGTATTGAAGCAGCAGCACCTGAACCAACGCTAAATATTGTAGCTAGAAGGATGTTCTTCAGTCCACAATGTTACTGTGAAAGCACAAGTAAAGCCAAAGTGCTCCTTGTGCTTGAGATTTCTACAAGATGACCCTGTCAGTTTAAGTATGTGGGGGAAAGATTAAAACTCCCAAGTTCTCAGCCCATCTGACACAGAGAAATTATGTCTTGCTCAAAACCCAGGGATCAATGTGACCCCAAGTAGGTAAGCAAGTCACACCAGCCAGATGGCTTAGGAAAAGCATGCTTTGTGTCAACCCATTCAACCTTCCAAATGCTTCAGGAGGAGCGGAAAAAACTAGGACAGAGTTGGTTGGCTGTACACTGAGAAAACAGAAATCCTTCCTGACCAGTGCAAGGGAACAGCTGCTATCCTGAAACGTAAACTATGGTTCAAATCAGTCTCAAAGAAAGAGAGCTGCAGGAGAGCTGCAGATATGAGGATTATGTTGAAGATAATGCAGACAACACTTTGTTCTCACCCAAGAAGAAAAGGATAAATATGGGAGATCTGCAAACTGCTACATCAACCAGAACCTCTGCATTGAGCCATTCCAGTGTTTTTCCCAAATATGTTGAGTAGCTTGATAATTATAACTTTTTCCTCAGAAATTAATTCTTGTTTAAAAAAGCAACAAAAAATACCCGTCAAAACAAAACAACCAAAAAAGCTAGCAAAAATAACCAACCATAATTTCACTTTGAAAAATTATTAAAAATAGTGAATCTACTGCTTCTCATGGCAGCCTTTTTCTAAAGCTCACAGCTAAGCAATTGCCTTTTACTTCAAGATAAAACTTATCTAATTTCATCTTTGGATCTTTTTACACCTTTGTTAGCAATGTTGTAATGCTCTCCTACCCTGAGATGAGCTATTTCCCATCAATATCTACTTACGCCTGTGATAAGATCACTTTCAACTTCGATTAATGGAGAAGCTACTGCTGCTCTCAGTTATTCTTGCATTTTACTGCAAAACCAATTGATTTTTTACCACACCACTAAAACAAGAAATACAACAAAAAAACCTGTTTCAGATCCAGTCAAAACAGATATTTTCGAGACAATCACAAGCATCAACACATTTTACTTACCATTTTGTTTAATCTAAGAAAACTTTCTGGTGCAATTTTTTGTGTTATTTAACCATTGCAATGTTTTTCTGGAGGTTCTTGTTTGTTTTTAAGACAGTGTCTAAAGCTATGCTGCTCTCAAACAAAAAAGATTCATAGGCTTGTGTTGAAATGTTGAACAAATGTTTCACTATTTCCAGAATACTGAATTCCAGAATGATGAAAAGGTTTTTGTTTTTGTTTTTTAATTTTAAAATTTCCCCTTGCTCTGCATTTTTCAAAACAATGGGGATGTGGAAGAATCACTACAGGGAATTTGTCAACTTTCCCAAATTTCCTCTTTCTCCCTTTAAATGTAATTTTTCCAAAAATGGTCTGATCAGTGTCCTCACTCTCCTTGTAGATAATAAGGAATTTTTAACACATCTACACTGTCTGACTGGAATATCATAAATAATCCTGGCACCACCCACTAAGAAAGTATGAGTGCAAAATATCAATTAGCTGGCTCATAAAGACAGCATTGGCCATCCTGGCACTGAATGTGGGAAAAACAGTATGTGCTCATGTAATCAAAAGCTGGATCACAAAGACCATGCACAAAGGGATTGAGTTAAGCCTCCACAGGCAAATACCTTAATTCTGTCATTTATAAACTCAACTGGCATTTCCTGAACACTTGACTTTGTAATCTGAATAGCATTAATTAATTTAGGGGTTGTATGTAACTAATGATGACTAATATGACAGACCAGTAATCATCTACCTATCATGGTGTGAAAGACAGATGCTTAGATAGCCAAGTTTTTGACATAATTTCATCTTAATAACAAATAAAGCAGAGCATGAGTCTGTTCTGAAGCTCACAGGGCTCGTAGTTAATAACATGTTGGATAACAGTCCACATCTTCTAATTTACACAGTAGCACATACCTTATCACCACACTGCCAAACACATAAAGGAGTATAGGTTCCAACCCTTGATGATACCTTACACTCTCCATGGATTCTTATCTTGAACACAGCAACTGCCCCCTAAGAAAGGCCATTGCAGTTTTTCACTGCTGTACCACCCCGTTCAGGGTGCAGCGATTCATTGTCATCATCCACCAGACATGAGGTTAACAGTAGTGGGAGAATGATTTTCTTTTGGTGTGAACACTTTTATTTTTCACTGTTCCCATTATTTTAGCATTTTCTTCTTCTCTCTCTCTCTTTTTTTTGTTTTGTTTTGTTTTGTTTCTCAAATCCCTGTTTAGATGGATCTAAATGTTGCTTTTTTGCTGACTTGGTCATTACTTTGCCCAAGACATTTTTGAAGCTGCCAGCAGTTCCAATCTGTTAACAGTAGCAGCAGAGAAAGGTAAGTAAAAATAATGTCATGCCAATCACTACGGCACAAGAAAGATTATGAGCCCCAGCCAGAGCCTAAAGCAGTAATGGGAAATTGGCCTTAACAGATTTCTTGGACTGCAAAGTAAAAGCCAATATGGCTAGAGAGATTTTCTTAAAGAAGATTATCTTCCAACTCTTCATGTTAACATCCTTAGATAGTAAAAAACAGGGGAAATGAGATGACGGTAACCTTTGGAACATCCTAAGAGGTATGTTAACAAGTACTAAAGACATGCGTAAAATGTAACCTGGTATGTTTCAAACACTGAGAGTCTGGAATTACCATAAAGAACCATGGCAACAACAGGCAATTAATTCACACTTATTCAGATTACCATAGAAACTGGACCAACATGCCAGAAATTATCTATAATTTCTCACTCCAAACATTCAAGCGCAATCTATAATTTCCACAGTAATTGATTGCTTGTAATAACCACAGAAATATTATAAAGTCTCTATGAAACACTATGAATTCGTGACATAATGAAGGCCAAACATAATTTTAAAAGCCTGCACAGCTTTTGCCTGTATTATAGTATACTGCACAGGAGCAAAAAAACTTTTCATCTTCTCACATGGTACTGCAGGAGAAATTAACGCTATTCTGCCAGATGAAAAGGAAAATGCACTTACATCATGACAAATCACAACAAAATCTGCCCAGGCAGAGCAGAGCTGTAGTGCGCAGTGCACAGCCCTCGAAGCATCACCTTGCTCTTTTTTTCAGAAAGTCCCCCTTAGCTCAGAGTTGAGCAGCCATTTTGGTGCTGAGGCTGTTTGTAGATTTTTTCGAGACTACCTATTGTTAAGGAAAAGTAAAAAAAAAAAAAAAAAAGCAAACCACAAACCAAAAAAGAAAGAAAGAGATCTCTGATCCCTAATGATACTATTTTCTTTCAAAATCTATTGCGCTTGCAGGTACCTCAGCAACAAGAATCTCTGAGAATCCGTGCGGTCAGAAGGATTGTCCTTGACTCCTTGTGTATGTTCATAGCTTTTTCAAACCCCTAAATACTGAAAATTCTACTGAAAATATTGTTGACCCTACTGTAAGAAATACATACCTGATTATAACCAGTATGACTAATCCTAACTAAAACATACTTGGGTACTATTTACATGAGTTTTTCAGTAGTTTCAATTAAAGTGTTGCCAGCAAAGCCATTAAAACAGAATTTGAACTGATCAACACTACTAATAAGGGTGAGGATTTACTGATTCAGTGGTGTTCTGAAGGCATCAGACAGTCAGGACTGGAGCAGAAGTGAATGCAAATTATTGACTCAAAGAGCTGTGACAGGGAAGAACAACCCAGAAGAGAAACTGCCTTTTCCGTTTTGACACTACACGAAGACTTAAGGATAACTGCTCTCCCCATGCTAAAATTAATATCTGAACATTTCTCCTCACCATTGCCATCAGCCCACAAGTCCGTTACTTATTTTGCATTACAAATGACATACTTCAAAGCACATGGAAGTCAATGGGAACATTCCCATTAACTCCAATTGCCCTTGAATCAATTCTTCAGAGCCGTTTCACACCAGTTGAGCTTCATAGCTTTTGACTGAGTTACTCCTAATTTACACTGGCAGTAGAGATTTCTGTTGCCGAATGTGAGAAGCCTTGTACATATCTTTTCACACAACAGACAATGAAAAGACAAATAAACAGTTGTTGTCTGTAGGAAAATCAGAAAGGCAATCACCTTGTGCTGAAGATTTCCAAAACATGTTGTGAAAGACTCTTCTGTCTTAAAAATATGGCCAACTTGAAAGGGAAAGATCAGAGTATACCAGTGTCAAGGTTTTGCTGGACAAAGAGTTAGTGATAATTACTGAAAGTCACTGAAAAATTCAGAACTTGGAGCCCTGATTTGGATGAATATCCACTTTCAACCATTTGCATAATTCCTCAGAATTCCCAAGTGTTACCAATCAGGAAGCAAAACTTACAAAATAAGTCTTGTATGCAATGTTTCCACATGCCAATGGCATAATAATTTTTAAAAGACCAATTAGCTCACTCTTTTTTTTTTTTTTTTCTTCTTGGAAAGTCTAAATTTAGGAAGTTCACCGAAATAAAGGATAGAATCCATCTATTTCAAACTCTACTGAACATCAACAAAAAGTTTAGTTATTATTTGTTTAGCAATCCCAGTAGACAATCATACCAAAACAGCCGTGTTGACTGCTGCAATTAGACATCAGGTATCCTCAATTATAGATGAGGCACTGAATGACTTGGTATAAGTCACTTAGTGTGGCTGTCATTATAACATGCATTAGACGATGCAAGTATATTGTAAATCATTTGTCACTGATTCTTGAAAAGCACTAATTCCTGGCTGAAATCACTAGAGAGTGATAGAGCACTGTACTTTTCATTGTACTTGAATGAGTTTTGGTTTGGGGTTTCCTTTTATTTACCCCACATGATATTTTTCAGGAAACTCAATACTGTCAGGAAGGTAAAAAATTTTCCAGGCTGAAAATGCACCATATAAAATATTTAAAGTGAAATCTGGGCTTGGTGACAGTTATAAAGTTAATCTAGCTCTGCTTCTCAGCCTTTCCCACCACCTAAGCACATCGCAACCCATAAGATAAACTGCTCTCAAAAAGGCTGTGCAATTTTATAGGTAACTTAAAATTCAAGACCTTCACAAGAACGACCTACACAAAGTACCACCTGTGCCTTCAGCTGTGCAACTTGTGGCACTTTTTACCAGCTGTCAGGTCCATGTGCACACCCCAGGCACACCCAGCCCCTCACAGCCATAGCCGAGAGGCCAGGACACCACAGCATCTGACAGCACGCATCCAGCCCACACAAAGCAGACACAGACATTGTGGCCACCTGGGCTTCCTCCTGACAAGGCAGCTGAGATTCATGGCCCTCCTCTCCAGCAACTACAAGTGCCTATTCCCTGTTCTGAAAGGGACCTTGTCAGAAAGAAGCAAGGCTGATGAAATATTTAGACACTAGATTAGCAGTGGTGTGGTTGTAAGGCAGCTGAGGAGCAGATGCTCAGTATGGACAAATTATCACAGCCTAGCGAAATTTTTGACCCTCTGGCAGGGGTCAAATAAGGACCTGCTCCCAAAACTTAAGATTCAGAGACCAGTATGGTATAAACACACCTGATTTTATACTCAAGTGTTTCCACTGCAGCTGTCAGAGTATTATTGGTTTCAGTTTGATGTGCTGATGTCCTGAAACACCTAAGCAGAACTACTTTACACATGCTTTCCACTAACATATACAAGTTGAATAAGTATTCTGCTGACTTAGTGCCAGGTCCTGGATGAAGCTGGTAATTAAGAAAGACCATCACTCCTACTGAAAAGGCCTAATGTCATCTCCAGAAGAGGGCAGTGCTGGCTTAAACTAGCAGGACACGGGTCCCTGAAAGCCTTGGCTGCAAAGGGCAGTAAATGTCTTAAAGCAAAAACTCCCAGTTAGAATATTGCAAAGATGCATAAAAAGTACCACAATACAGAGGAACAGCCAGCAGAGCAATTCTGAGTGAGACACCGACTTTTGAAACATTTATCAACGTTCATTTTTGTCTTGAGATTTGGGCAGAAGCCGGATCTGTTTCTCACAGCCTTTCTGTCTTTCGAAAGCCCTAGATGGGTTAGATGAATTGCTATTTCTAGGAAAAGGAAAATGATTGATAGTGGTTGTTATCTCTCGTTTGATCTTGTAGAGCTCAATCTGCCCGTTCATTTTATCAGAGGCATAAGGAAGGGCTTCATGCTCAGAGTGACCCAGATATTACTCCCCCAGAGACACAGAGAAACTTGTAGGAAGGAGCTCTTCATTCAGATGCTCCTCTTACCTGGGTAACTCACATGTAAAACAAGCAAAGAAACTGCACGTGTATAAAATTGACATTGCTTACAGAACTGAGGCCCCGGGACTAAGAACTGTAAAAGGACTGTTCACTTTCAAACAACAGAAAGAGAAATGATTTATGGGAATGGCACAGAAGTAACCTCCTACAAGGGTAAATAACAGACTTAACGGTTAGCCTGCCCTTAGCAGATCCTCTGGCTTTCCTGACAGCCACCTGTCCTCATTCAGCAGAACCAATAGGCTTGTGAGGAGCTGTATGTGCTCTGCGCATCCTGAGAAGAGGCAGCCAAAGGATGGAGGTGTCTGGCCACATGCAAGGCTGAGATGATGGGTTCATACCCTGGATGGCCCAGGCTGTTGTTGGCGTCCTTGGCTGTGAGCGATTCCCAAATAATGCATGGTCCTGTGGGTAAAGCAAACTCAGAAAACACTTTAAGAGAATGGAGTGATTCAAGCCCCAGCCAGAGCTGAAATTCATGTGAAATAGAGAGATAGGAGGCTGCTGCCAAGGATTTAAACAGAGCTTCGTTATGTATCAGCAAGAAATGGGTGCCAGCAAAGCGGAGGGCAATCAGAAGATAGCTTTGTCTCTGACAAGCTCCATTCCTGACAGGCTTTGACTCTGATCATTTGACATTTTAAAGAGCTTTTAGTTATTTCAGGTACAGGGGGTTATGAAATGTAATTATAGGAGCTGGAAGAGGCCTGCACACCAGATAAAAACTTGGCAGAGACGCTTTCATGCAAGAGGCAGGGAAATCGAAAGCTTTGTGCACATTTTAATGCAAAGAACAGGAGCACTTTTCAGGTCGTGCTTATGCCTCTGGACCAAGCACAAGGAAGCAGATTTCTGGAGGAGTTGTAAAAACACAGGAACTCAACCCAGAGCACAGCTGAGCTTCGGAAATGTGAACAATGGCTTCACACTGTGAACATGATAGAAATAACAAGATACTACTCAAAACAAAACTGAAAAACAAAGGCCACACAAAGCTCGATGTCAGGGCTCTGCGGAGGCTGGTGGCTCCCTGGGGCCAGGCACCAGGAGGGTTGGGGGCTCCCTGGGTGGGTCATGGCAGGGCCTAGCAGCCACAGCCCATCCCACCAGCACCTCCAGGAGCCGGGATGCGCGGGCAGGGGGGTTATGAGCCCTGTGCACCTCCCTGGGGATGGGCCAAGGCTGGGCTGGGACATGGGCCTGCAGGTGGGGGAGCAGGGTCAGGCCCTGTGACAGGAACCAGAGTCAGGCAGAGCAAGGCGCCCTCAGGGCCCTGACACTTTGTGAAAACACGCAAAATTCAAGAAAATGAGAAGCTCTACAACACACAAAGCTACTACCCTCAGAGTTAACAAAAAGCACAACCTAAGACAAGGACCAGAACTTGAGGGGGAAAAAAATATTAACTACAACAGCTCATAAACGTACTGGATGTGTGTCGAGCATGGGTAAGAAGGCTGGTAGCATGGAAAAGTGGGCTACTGCTACCTAGTGAAATGCTCTTCACAAAGCAATTGCAGAGTAACAGGAGATTAACAGCAGTAACAGAAGCTGTCCTTTTAGAAAGAAAAGGCTTATTTACTTGTTTCAAATTTTGGCACACCCACAAGAAAACAGAGCGTCAGAAAACTGGCCTGATCTGCTGTGTTAAAACTTTGAAGGGAATGAACTAGTTAAGAGAAAACAGTAGCCTGCTATTGAGACGGTGGTAGCAGGGGGAATAAATGTTCTCTTCTAACTCTAACATCACTGGGAAAACAAGAACAGTCTTGTGTCGGCATGACTACACTTTCCATTTCAAGCATTAAGAAATAGGCGCAGGACTGATAGAAAGTGAGCCCTCATCCAGCATCACTGCTCATTTTTTTTATGTAGTGAAAGTCAGTGCTACCAGGTACTGTGGACTCCCACACAGTACCCCTCTCCAGCTCCTGACATCAACAGGAGCAAAAGCTATTAGCAATTTGTAGTCTACCATTAAATGACTGAGCCTAAGCCAACAAATAAAGCTTCTATTTTTTTTTCCCACCAGCTGCACTGTTGGCTGACTCCTAGGAATTTTTGAGTTTTGCCCCTTATAAATATAAAGCACTAGGTATCTGAAAGGCCTTCAGGTATCAGAAAGGTATCTTCATTGCCTTCAAAATGCTTTATAATATCTAGTACTTCAGCATGGTTCCCCAAAAGAGGACCTAGGTATTCCTCAACTCCTTCACGTTAATGGTGTTCAGAAGCAGGCCTGTGACTAGCACTTGCAGGGCATTTTCCTTTGAAGGAAACAGGGGAACATGTACTTCCACAGAGTATGGATCAGTCTCATATAGAGGAAAACACAGGTAAAGGAGAGGGAGCGGAAAGAAGAGGAATTTATAAAAGGGACAGTAAAGGGACTTAGTGTCTTCAGTCTATCAAGAAGATGATAATAACGCTGCCCCTATCCCAGATTCCACTGCAAACTCTTACTGTTTTTATAATTACACTTGCCTTTAAAATTATTTTTCCTCCTTCATTGTTATGGGAAAAATCCACATAAGCAACAAGAGAATAATTTGACAGTACATCAGGGAAAGAGTAAAATTATTCCATGCAAAAGTGCTTTGAAATACACAAAAGGAATGTAATAAAAGAATTGCAATCTCTTGGATAATCTGCAACATTAATAGACACAGTCATGCAGACAGAAGTGTGATTAGTTTTTTTTTTATTCTGGCACCATGCATCAGAATATTTGAGATTATCTCCTTAATCCACATACAAAACACTGTTTTCATGAAAATGATCTATTACCTAACTTTTTTCTTTCTCTTTTTACCTTATCATATTCCTTCTTTACTTACAGGCTAGGCATTCTATTTGTTCTTTATAGAGACAAACTAATTGAGCTAACAACTGAAATCTCTGCACATGCAACACAGCTGGGGTGTTATATCTGATTTAATTCAATCAATTCAAGACAGTTTCTTAGAAGAAAAAAAATGTATCTGGAATTCTTTAATGACAATTTTACAGTACTGGCATCACACCATAAGGGTGAACTTCATCTGGATCCTGACTGATTCTGAGGGCAGGGCAGTGCTACAAAGCTACAGCCAAAAGCAGGCTTTTCTAAATTGGCTCTTGGAAAACATCACCTATGCTTCATCTGGACTTCCAGCTTTCAAGAACTGGAGAGAGGTGGATATATGCTGTGGATTTACAAATGAAGCGGTCTAAATCCATTTATTCTGCTACTAAAACTAGTAAGAAGGCAACCAGTGATATGCAGTAGTCACAAGCAAGCAGGCTTTATCATTTCAAAGTGGAGGTTGACTGACAGAGGAAATATGTTGCTGGATAATTCACTAGGGCATGATTAATGCAAGACCTTCAGTAGATTTACCATGTGACAGACCCTGATGGGAAGAAGCAGTGGGTGGGAAGGGGTATATTGAATACAGTGAAGAAAAAGAGGAAATGCAGCATAGCACTAGCCAGGATTCACCCTCTTTGATTTCATTTTAGAAACAGTTGGACATAAAAATCCCAAGTCAGAGCCCTGTGTAGCAACCAGTCAGCTAGTCTGTGATGATCTGACTCACTTATGTAACAACAATTAAGTTGCTCTCCTAAATTACTTCTGCTGATTAAATGCCATAGTGCAGGTGCTATTCTGATTTACATCCATCATGTGAGGAGTGTGGCTTAATGCAGATGCCGGTGGTATTTACAAATCAGTAGCTGGGAGGGACAGAAAGGCAGCAGAACCTCAGCAGTCAATAGCTGGACTGCTTTAGTCACAGAGGATACACTCAGACCAGATGACCCTTTTGAAGAATCTCCTTTTACTGAGCGGGGAAATCCCCACACCAGTGAAGATAAATGGCTGACACAGGGCCAAGCAATCTGTGGTTACTTCTTCCATCTTTTGTCTCGCTTGCACAAGTACCATCAGCACCCAGCACTACAAGGGGTATAACAACTGAACTCATAAAGAGAAGAGGCACCTAAGGGAACCTCAAAGATGCAGAAAAAGCTTTCCACTAACCTTTGCCATGGGCTTTCGTTCTCCTCAGTCAATTCCTCTTGCCACCACCCCTTAAGGAAAGCATCTGAATTATGGTTAGTATTGCAGAAATGTCAGCATAGCTTGTATGTCAGGCATGCTCAGTACTTTTGCCTGCTAGACAGAAGTCAGATCTTGAGTCTGGGGGAACCCCTACAGACAGTGCATGTAACTGCTGCAGAGCAGAAGCAAGTGACAGGACACAGAGAAAGCAGGAGGTTCTGGTTTCAACCTCCTCTATAATTTGGTAGCAGAACCTGTGACAGCTCTTGCTGCATTTAAAATCGGGCTATCTCAATCACTTATAAAACATAAAAGAGGCCAATATAAGCTCTGATGTGAGAATCTCCTACAGTTGGTAGCAGGGAAGATTTCTCAAGGAGGTATCCCTCTGCACTTGCTCTGCTCCTTATAGTTCTTTTCCTGAGAGTCTGCAGCTGGCCACTGCCAGAATTGGTGACACTGACCCACATGGACTTTTCTTCTGATCCAGCATGGCTTCTCCTGACATTCCAGCAAAAAGTGGCTGTGTCCACTGCCCTCCCTACAGTACTGTCTCAGGAGGTATGCTCCTTCTGAAAAGAGAGACTTTGCATTTCACCCAGCTGACAACAAGCTTCATGAAACTGGGACAGTGACTGTGAAAACACTCTACCCTGCCAGACAGACTTGGTCTTTTTTAATATTTTTTTTCATCTTGGCTTTCCATCTGTTACAGTATGCCAGGAAGAGTAAAACAGGTTAAAAGTCAAAGTAAATCACACAAAAGAAAACCAGTCAAAGGTCAAGCCTTCCCCTATAGTCAGGTGTTCTACAGATAAACATGTTGGAGTACAATAAGCCACCCCAACAGCACTGGTTGAGGATCACCAGGTCAAAGAGACAGAGAAGCACCCTCATACCTCTGCAATCATTTTCTTCCACCACTGGCTCATGGCTGATAAAAAGACTAAACACCAAGATGTTAGAAGAGAAAACTTGATCTGACAGTGCAGTTGAGAGAGGATCTTAAATTCCACGCAGAGAATAGCTAGCAACATGCTGAGGTAACCGTTAAGCCCAACACATCAGCATCATACATCGTAACTATCCCAGGGGTGAAAACCACTACAGCAGAAAACATATCGCAGGGGCCCTGAAATTCTGTTTCTTGAGGATATCTATAATGCCACAGTCAGTATTCCTGGGCTGACAAGAGCAATAAAGGTTGGTAGGCTACCCCATTCTTGTCAATAAGAAAAAAACCTAAGACCAGTATGAGCTATATGGATAGATTTATGTCCCCAGCCAAGAGGTGACTGTGAGAAGACTGCTTGGACAGCTGGTCTGGTAATGAGAAAACAACTGACCTGCAAAGATAACGCTCCAATTATCATTCAGTATCTTTTCTTCGATCCTGAATGAGTCATCTGTATTTTCTCAAGTAGCTGTGCTCATTCTATGGTTATAGTCGTATTTTTCTTGTTAATTCCATCTCCCAGCTCATTTTGAATGATTTCTAGTGAGTGGGAAGAGCAAATATAACAAGTAAGCATTTTCAGAGTCTAAATGGCTGCTTCACCTGCAGCTCTCAGCTACAGTCTGCATAGAATAAAAGGTCTGCACCACTCAACCCCAACATCCAGCCTTAATCTTGATATATTACTGAGTTTATCTCTCTTACCTATTGCTCTGACAGAAACTGCTCATATATGAGGAAGAAAATGAGCAGAGCCCTGTTATATTATTTACAAGGTGTCAAAAAGACACACAAAGCTTTTCACACAAATAGAGAAGAAAGTTCCTGCCTTTGAGATTTTAGTCTAATCTTGAAGAGACACTGCCAGTGGTCCCAGTTTCAAATGGGCAGCATCACCATGTGTACAGACTGGTGGTATACACATGTGGAGAGCCCAGAGGTTATTTTACTGACTATCATACAAGGTCTAGTGCTTTCAAATTAGCATTTCCACATGCACATTTGCAGATATCAGCCTACAAACTGCACCTGATAACCCATATAAATAATGGAAGTTCTTTATGAAGAGTGTCTCTGTGCTTGACACAGTTTAAAACATCTTTCACAGCTTTTTAATAGCTTTTTGGTTGGAAGAAATTAAGCTATTTGTGTTGGTCTGTTATATTACTTATTTTCATAGTTACCAATTCAGTACCAATCAATAATGATGCTGTTTTCCAGGGGTTACAATCTCTAAATGATGTTCATTGACCTTACCATGAAAAGACAGAATGGCTTTTTGGCCTCAAAGGGATTAACCTGTGGTGCTCAACATGCAGCCAGCTTTCTGTACAGCCTTAAACTGTACTTAAGCAGTTTCTGAATGCCACTGAATTAATGGGATCAGGAAAAGTATCTGAGGGTGGAAAATTCTGAGAGAAGTACAGCCCAGCTTAAGAAGCCAAGCATCCATGATGTACAAGATGTTCAGATATCAGCTACCAAAATTATTAGAGAAAAGTGGAAGCCCTATGTTACAAGGGGACACCAAGATTGCCTTGTTTAGCCTAGAAAAGAAAAAAGGGAAAAAGGTTGGCAGGTGGCAGTGCTGCTTTTTATGAACACGTGAAACATTGTGAGCATGAGATAGGGAAAAGAACTATTCAAGCCAAAGAGCCAGAGGCTAAAGACAGGTAATAAATAAACTTATCCTGCAAATCAGACCCGGCAGTGCATTCTGATTCGCGACCAGGCTTCTAATGGAAGACAGAAGAAAGAGAGCAGGAAGATCTTAACTACTTTTTAATGGAGATTGATTAGTTTGTGGAAGAGACTGTATGATGCATTTGCACCCCAAAAGTAGGACTTGATGATCTAGGGCAAGAGGGAGTCTCCTATGACCCTACACAGTTTAAGCCACAGGGACTGGGGTAGAATTTGAGCAGTGTGTTATGACACAGAGTTGTAAACCAAAAAACATGCCTGACACAGTAATGACGGCTTGTGATCCAGCATGCACTTAGCCATGAACAAGGGGTTAAATCTTGATACAGCGATACAGCCCTCTGCTCTCCCTTCCACTTGTATCCTGTTCGGAAGAGCTAATGGAGTGGTCAGGAGGTAGGAGTATGCCACTGGGAAGGTCAGGCTCATGGGACTGGGCTGACAAGTGCCAGGGGATTTTCTACTGTAATTTCTATTTCTTGTCAGAAACAGCTGAGCAAAACACCTTGCTGTCAGGCTCTGTGTTTTCCTGCTAAATCACTCCTTCTCATGTCATTGTGAATGGATTCAGGAACTCAGATATACACCTCAGCAGTTTCCCTCTTCACTTAAAACTTATCAGAGAGAGCAGAGGGCTGTACAGATAAGCCAACAATACATCAACATCTAAAGGAAAGATGTACAACAACATGGGCCGAGTCTCTGTAACTCAGTGTGGCCCAGAACAGTAAGCTTAGAAAAAGTTGCTCTCCTCTTTGCACAGAAAGATAAACCCCTAGATTTGTGCTGTTGCTTTTTAAATGCCCCCAGGATAAGTAGCTTGCCACTGTGGACAAGTGGGGGCCAGAGAGATTCCACAGGAGATTGAAAAGTATGTCTCTATTTATAACGTTCAATGAAAAAAGACTGGTTTTCCTAGAGCAAAGCAAGACTAAACTGCTGAGTTTGCTGCAGTGAAGTCAGTCTCTTTTCATCCACAAAGGCTGGACAAATGGGAAAGGTGACTTCTAGCTTTCACACTTAGAGGGTGATCTGTTACCCTTCCCCAATCACTATTACTGTTTAAGGGTGGAACCTGGGGGTTATACTTGTTGTGACCCTTATCTGTTGTATACTGCACTTCAAACCCAGAACAACAGCTGTCTATATTATTTGGCTTCACAAAATCAGACGTAAAAGTTGTTGCCACTATCTCTGCTCTTTGGGATATAGATCATATATTAACAAGGATTAGTGTCTCATTAGCTGGAGCTGATATTTTCCCTACTAGTATTCCAGTCAGATGTTGCCGTGGCATCCTTGTCTTGGTATAAGCAACCAGAGTACCCGGGCTGTTACAAGCAATTTCCCACAAAGCAAAACTTACCTCACAACCCTTGACCAGCAATTTATACACTGAGCCACTGGATCATAATCCATAGTGTTATTTCACCCCCCCTCACCACTGCACATCTGCTCAGGTTTCCTCCAAAATAACCTACTCTGGCCTGTTAATCAGTTACAAAGCTCTGCCCTCATATGGCCATGGTCAGTGGCAGACACACACGGGAGAATTTATCCAAGATGTTAGTGGGCAGCTACCTATTGCAATCCAGCCCTGCTGAGAAGGGGTTATCAGTGCAGGCTGTCAGTCAGCACAGCAAACACCACCCGCCCTGCTGAGAACAGGTGAACACCATTGCAGGCTGTCAGTCCGCACAGTAAAAAATAGCAGTGCTCCAGGCTGCACCCTCAGCCATTACAACTGATGGGAAACAAGAGGCTATGACAAAATTTTACAGTGAAAAAATATCAGGCTCTTCTGTGTAGTACCTGCACCACCACAAAAGAGACCAGATCAGAGCAGTGTTTGTGATCCACAGCAGTGCAATTCTGTTTTGTAAGCGATGAAGTCCAGGAAGAGAAAAGGAGACTACTACTTAACTACGTTGCTAGAGGATGGTTAAAATGCACCAGTACCTTTGAGGTAATGGAAGAAGGACACAGGAAGCCGTGTGGCTTGTGGACCCCAGGGGAAATGGACACAGGCAGCAGGACAGGTCACAATTCAGTGGAAGATTCACAATTCTTCAAGGAGATGGGGTCACAGTCAGGGTGAGGTTCTGGGCTGGACTGTGAAGAAGACCCAGGAATCGGTATTTGTTGGATCAGCAAAACTAGTAATAAGGACATGAAGGCCTGCTTATACTTGCTCTCTACATTAGGCGATGCAGCAATGGTGATGGGCACGTCGTCCGGCTCTTGTCTGAAGGAGAAAGGACAATACATAGACAACAGCGCCCTCCACTGGGGCAGTGATGCTTAGCAGGTCTGTAGCTGTAAACATGGGTTCATACTGCATGAAGTGGGAGAGAAGCAAAGCACTCTCCACATCTTTTGATCAGTTACTGGGTCTTTGGAATTGCCCCTCCACAGGCACTGCACTGGCTTACGAAGGAGGGTGGGATGTAACTCACTGGAGAAGCCAAGATCAGTCCTTCCCACAAAGGATGGGAACTGGGGCAGACTTCCCCCTATCCCTTTTTTACTTCTTGGTTTCACTTCAGGCATAAAAGGTTCAGTCAAGCCACCCCTACCTTAGTATTATGACCATTTACACATTGTTGTAAACAAAAGCAAGCTTCTGCTTAGCAAATACCTATTACTCTTAAGAGGCTGCTGAATAGCTTCCTAGTAAATAGTTACACTGAGAAGGGAGGAAACAAGCTTTCCTCCCCTCTCCTTTCCTTCATGACAAAATTATCATATACCCCACTGCAGCTGTAGTTCCTTCTGTGGTGTTGGGGATGTTAGGCAGAAATAGCTGCCCAGCAGAATGAAAAGTCTTCAAAGACCCACCTAGTAAGAAATAGGCACTCGTCTAGATAAAGAGTATGAACAGCCTTTAGTTGGTTAAATGAAGAGGTGCATAGGTATCTAAAGAGAGGTCATGAACAAAAATGTCATATCCCTAAAGTACTCCGACAAGGCCTTGAGAGGAGTTATTTGGATGTAGGCGAGATGCCAAAGAAAGTGGTCTCCTGACATGAAACAAGTTCTGATGAGTCAGGAAAGCTATAAGGTCACACGAAAGCAGTGATGAAAGCATCTAAAGGCGGCTCTGGTGGAGGCCAAACTCAGCAGAAGCCCTGCAGGGAACACAGCACGCTGCTAACTGTTTTACTGTGAGAAGCAGATAGCAGACCACGGCCTTGAATATCTTTCCAAGCAAGCCTAAAGCACCTTCAACCCACCAACTGACCACAAGAATGGAAATCTTATTTTTTTTACTGATATTCCTTAGGCGCCTCTGAATTTCCCTGATGGGAGAGTGACCCTCCTTTCAAAACAAATTACAGTAAATTTCACTTGTATGAAAACAAAAGTGTCAGCAAGACTCTGGCTGTGTTTTTGGACTTCCCATATTCACTGTATGAAAACATGTAAGAAAACAATAATAGCTGTATTTTCTTAAATACTTTTAGACAGACTGTTGTTTTGGGGAGAGTTGGAAGAACACCATGATTCAGTACTGGTAGTGTCATGGCATATAAATAAAATTCTCACCGAGAGCATAACAATCGCTTTGTTTTGATGTGCACAGCTGAGCAAGAAGTCATCACCAAAATAAACCTGTTTCGAACGCGCCAGAAATGGTTTTGTTTCTTTTCTTTTTGCTCTTGGGTCATATTCACTGCTGGTATGAGAAAGTATAATTGTACTGAATTCTATGGCATGCAATCTGCATAGATCAGAAATAATATAACTATAAATATCCATTTTCAAAATATCTGTTGGTTTAACTCGTTAGCCTTTTTTAACTCTGCCTAAATATTTTTCAATGTTCATGATTTTTTTTACAGTCATGTGATGAAAATCATGAGAAGCAGATGAGTGCAACTCTACCTCTTTGTGGGAGAGAATGTGAGTTTTTATTTGCGTGTTTGAATAAAGATCTGCTTGGAAAGACAGAGTGACTGAAACTTCTTATCAAAGAGGTCAAGTTATTTTTGAGGTGTAAAGTCAAGTGTATATAATTAGCAGGGAGCAACAAGGCATTTGGGTAGAAACCTCCCACTGTCAATGGGGCCCTAGATGCTTGCAAAGCCCCACTTCCCATCCCTTTCCTAACAACTGCATAATCCCTGCGGAAGTAATGATAGCTTGGCTGTTCAATGGACACATCTTAGCTTTGTTTATTTTTAAAGCCTCCTCACATGGGAGGGAAGATATTCGCTGTCAAGCAATGCTTCCTCGTAATTCTTTTTCTAGTCTCATTAAGCAAATATTGCAACTCACTTCTGTGAATTCCCTCCCATTGCTTATTCCCCTTCCCTACTTCCACACACTAGCAGCAATGCAATTTCTTCAAAATTTTCCTATACAGACATTAACTCTCCTGGTTTCCTTAGAAGTATGAGTTTCTCCCTCTTCCACACCACAGTATGACCTTAGGAAAAGCACTGGTGTTATTGGCATAGGAGTGATGACTTGCCACAGAACTGCTCAGGGACGGATATGCTCAGCACAGTTGAAAAGGATACTCAGAGTATTCAAGTGGTACTCAGAGACTGGTATTCTCTTCACTACTAATTAAAAGCTGGCATTTTTCACCCCCAATAAAATGTTAGGGAAGACAAAGCTCCTGTAGTTTTCACTTCTACGCAAGTTAGAAGTTTACCCCAGAGGTACGGCATAAAATACTGAGCTCATCTTGCTACTTCAGAGTAAGAAATACAGATGTCTTTTTTCAGCTAGGGTTTTACAACATAAGTATCCCACGTTAGCTATCCGTTGGGAAAAGTCTACCTTTTTGGCTACAAAACTAATACCAAAATTTGCTCTCTTAGTATCCAGACGTTCTACTCGCATTGCGACATCAAACAAAACACAGTAACAGAAAGAGGGGATACTATAATTTGCAGTCAGTCATACTGAACAAAGGTTGTAATGTCTTCCCACCAGGTTAAATAAAGGTCTAATTCAATACGACATGACCCATGCCCATGCACAAGCCCACCCATTATGTATGAGTGTAGTTTTGGACACAAACAACAAATGTTCAGCTGCCAGTTCTGCTGCCCATCTGTGAGCCTACATGGATCAGTACCAGCAGTGGCCAATGGGTTATCCACTTTGTAAATACTCCTTAGGTCTCTTCACCCCTCTTTACACAAAGTAACTTCATCCTAATCACAATTGGCTCAGGTGACATTTTCAGGTCCTCCTCTAGACTGCAGAAAGCTCCTTCTTTTTATTTTTAAATGAAAGTTTAATTCTTATGCAATCAAACTCCAAGACCAAACTTTAAAGAACAATTTTGCTAATCTAAAGCATAATATAAACCACCAGAGACAGCAAATCCATCACTACAGAATCAAGGCTTAGCTAACTTTGGATTATCTTCTGACAAGTGATTTCTTTATTGTTCTCATAAAAGTGACTTCTAAATTAATGAGAAATACCCTGAGTGTTTATCCTATTGAGCTCCTTCTCCCACTGCCTGAGAAAAATAATTAATCATTGTTAAATTAATTATTTAGTCGTGTCCCTTTTGCAAAGATATATCTTCCTGCAAGCAGTTCTCACCACCACAGACTTAAACAAAATCAGCTTTCCCATCTCATTTGATTTAATAGGAGATTACAAGCTAAATACCACTTTAATATTACATACTCAACAAAGAAAGAAAAGCTCATCCAGGGGAAAATGGCAAATTAAAAAGATCTGGTCTTATTTGCCTCCCACTGCCATCAAGGAGAACGCTTGAGACTTAGAATGGCAGGCCTGTTGGCACCTTGGGATGTAGCTCTTATTAAAAGGAAATACTATTTTTAAAATATAACACAGATGTCTTAGCAGAATTATAAACAGATCTGTGATAACGCACAGTCAATCCACATATAAATAGAAATGGCCAAAGGCAGGACGACTGATGAAAGAACACAATTAGGCAAAAAGTGGGGTTTTTCCGTTTTGTTTTTGTCCTTTCTGCAGATAAATATCCACTAATGTAACACAAGAGCATTGCAAACTCATCCTCCCTAAAGGTGAGTTTCTGAAACTGATGTAAAAACTTTTCTCATTATTGTATTTCTTGGCTCAGGTGCACCTTGAGAAAAGTCCTTCCCGCATGTACTTAGAAGCTGTTCTGAAGCCACCAAATTGGTGAGTAACAGTAGCGCCAAGTCTTGACTACAAACAAAGAGGATATGACAAGAGATTTCTGTTATTGCAGTGGTGCTTAGGTGGCAAGCCTTGTGGAACAAGTACAATTGAGGGACATTTGGGGCAGGCAAAACAATTCAACCAAGCAGTGAACTTGGATAACAGTAATTCACGTGGAAACCTGTCAACATCCAAAAATGTGATACTGTCTGAGAAAAGAAGCTATCAGCCTCATTCTTGTGTTCCTCCTCTTTAAAAGCATGAACTCTGCCTCTCTCTAAAAGGCACCAGAGCAGCTCCTGGAAGAACAGAGCACACAGTGGGACACAAACTATCTCCTCACTCATTGCAGTTTTCAGTTGCCTTTGTAGCTGTTTTCTTTCCGTAATCCCACATAAAAAAAGCAAGTCCCTTCCCCTCCTCATGGCTTCCCTGTCACTCATGGTCCATATGAACTGGGGAGCTTCTGCAAAAGAGACCACCCAGAACAAGGGGCAGAGTAGAAACTGCTCCATGCCAGGCAACCACCTACCTTAAGATGTCTGTCTGTGGGTTTTCCTGCCTTTTCACATCTCTTCCTATTGCTCATCCGTGACTCCAGGTTTCTCATGTGTGACACAACCAGCTCTGCAGCACAGGAGCTTTCTGACCAGGCTCCACCTCAGCATCAGGCTGTTGGGAGTTCATAATATTGCTAAGAAATGTCCCAAGACCTTCACTACTCCCTGCTTGGAGAAGGACATGTGAGCACCAGGCCATGCTAACCCTTCCTGCCAGCAATGCTTCAAGGCCAGAATGTCTCCAGTTCTAAGGATGAAAATCTGGATTTTGAGACCCTCTCACCATTGCAACAGTCTGTTCCTACTGTCCCAAGGCCTGACCTTTCATGCCTCCGTTTCACCCTCATTCAGAAAGCCCTGAGCATTTCTCCCCTTTCTCAGATCTAATGGCTGGGGAGCCTTTTCATCAAGCTCAGAGGAAGCACTGGCTGTGCTGGTGGATGGTGAGCAGTGGATACCTGCAGTGAGGGAACAGAGCTGAAAGTTTTAACGCCCCCACAGTTCTGAAAAGCCAGGTAATACCATTCACAAGAAACCAGGAGGTCCAGAAACAAAGCTGTGTTTTGGCCAGACACCTCTGAGCACTGTCTGACCTTCTTGTACCCAGATGTGGGTATCACTCCCATTTTTTCCACATGGAAATCCATATTCACTCCATCCCACAGATAACAGAGTATTAATCCCTACCAGTCAACTTCAGAAAGTCAAAATGTGCTCTGCTCCCCATCTCCTAAGGCTCTCCGCCACTTCCCCTACCTCTGCCCTTTGTTTACTCACCATGAGCATCAGCTGCTTGATGCAACCCATGGAAGAAGTCTCAGCAGCAGCAGCTCTCACCTGAAGGAGATCTGAAGGGGGGAGGTACTCAGAAAAATCTCTTGCCTTTGTTTTCTGAAATCTAGCTGGGGAAAAAAAAAAAGATCAATATTGACTTTCAGTTGAAAATAGAAAGCTTTTTGTTTTAAACACTTTCAGACTGACTGGAGAAAGAGTATTTCCTACAACTAATAAGGTCTATATACTTTATATACACTTTAAAGGGAATATATAACTAATAAAGTTTTAAAATAAACTTATTTTATAAAAGACATTTAAATATCAGCAAATTATAAGCTCAAAGGTAGCTGTTAATTGTTAAACTTGAGCATATATCCAAGGTTATTTCTGTTCCTCAGCATAATACTGTGTTAGTGCATTAAGATAAAATATGCTGGTTTATTTATTTTTGGGAGTTTTTTCCCCAGTAATGTGTATTTCTTTTACCCTTCCAGTATGGCTGTATACCATTTCTGATCCTTAAGATTATGCAGAGTCTTGTTTACAGAATAACAATACAATATTAATTCTAATTTCAACATTTTTAATGCTCATTTTAGAGTTATATTAAGAGAAAAAAATGCATAAACATACCTTAGCATGCAAATGAGCTTCATCTGCAGCTCAATGTATTAACTTTATTTGTATGCATTACTTTTATTTGTTGTTTCAAACGTTATTTGATATTTCATAAATACATATAAATGTAGAATCCATGTGCTAAGTTAATTATAGAGGAAAAATCTTTCTCATCCTTTAAAAAAAAATAAAACTAGGGTCTCAGAAAGAAAGGGGAGGAAAGGGCGTGGGAGAACCAGGGTGAAGGAGGGTGGCAATTGCTTTTCTGGGAAAACGGAGTTGCAAAGACATCTCAGGAGGCTGGACAGAAGGGAAGGAAGAATAAAGAAATGGGGCTGCATGGAGGGTCAAACTGCTGTTGATACTTTTAGAGGTTGGAAGAAGGAAGAGAAAAAGGAAAGAGTAAACACAGCTACTTCCCCGTGATGCCACCATAGCACATGCCCTTTCTCAAAAAGGATGTCAGCAGCAAGCCCAGCACTGCACTAGGCCATCTGGTGGCAAGAAGCCATGGATTGCCCAAGCACCATGCACAGCTCAGAGAGCCAGCTGTCATCTGCTCTGGGGCAGGACATGAGCAGAGAGCTCTTACTGGGCCATCCTGCTCAACACAGCAGTCAGCATCAGCACCATGAACTGCTCTCCAACCTCGTCACCCCATAGCCATGGGAAAGAATCAGTCCCCAGGGCTCCTCTCTGGTGACTCACCAGCTCTGAGGTCAAGGACTCACGGAGGGCTGGTCATCTGAATCACTCCAAGCAATTTGGGCCCTAAGGTGCTGTAACAGGGATAGCACTAAGTTCAGATCTGCTGTGTCCAGTTCTGGGCTCCCCAGTCTGAGAAAAATATGAACATACTGGAGAGAGTCCAGTGAAGGTCTACTGAGATGAAGGGACTGGAGCACCTCTCCTACAAGGAAAGTCAGAGAGCTGGGGCTGCCGAGCCTGGAGAAGAGCAGGCTCAGGGGACATGTCATGAATGTGTATGGATACCTGAAGAGAGAGCACAAAGAGAATGGAGCCAGGCTGTTCTCAGTGGTGCCCTCTGACAGGCCCAGAGGCAACGGGCACAAACTGGAACACAGGGTGCTCCCTCTGAATGTCAGGAAACACTTTTCTTCTGTGAGGGTGACAGAGCACCGGCACAGGTTGCTCAGAGGGGTTGTGGAGTCTCCATCCCTGGAGATATTCAAAAGCTGTCTGGACATAGCCCAGGACTACCTGCTGCAGATGGTTCTGTTTGAGCAGGGGTCGTTGGCCAAGATGACCTCCAGGGGTCCCTTCCAACCTCAGTCATGCTGGTCTTGCCTGTCTGTACTACATAACAGGCTGCATCTGCACTGCACATTAGAGGCCATGTCTTACCTGGGGCACAAGGGACCTTGCTCCAGCTGCACCTTGCCTTCATATCTGAGTGAGAACTGGGCATAGAGGAGCTTCCCTGTGCCTGCATTTCTTTTGGATGGAAACCCCAGAGGACTTGCAACATGCTAGGCCAACCTCCAGCCAGGGTCAGTGGGAGAGAAGGTAAAATTCACTGGTTAGTGTCATTGTAGCTGGTGGTGCCATTTCACTTATGGTTTCCAAATACTATGCCGGCACTGAAAGAACTGACAACATGAGTGCTTCATGTCAGCCATGCTTAAGCCACCTAATAAATTAGCTCATTCTGCTGAGCACACAAGCCCACACAGGTGACACGTCCAATCTTCCAGCCAATATGTCATCATTACTTTTAAAATATACTTTCCAGTTCATAATAATAGATGGAATAGGCTTTCAAAATAGAAAGAGGTAGCTGAGGAAAAGAGACACTCATATATTAAATGCACACAAGTATTTGGGTGCCTCTAAGACAGAAGTAATACTTCAGGCAATATAGAAAAAACTTTGGATATTCTTTGTATCTTAGTATACTGGAAGTCTTGGTCAAAAAAGTATAGTGCTTTTCCCAGAAAATTTAACATTAAGACCTGGAAAAAAAGAAAGAATAATCTATCCTTTTGTAGGCGGGTTTTAATTTAATTTTTAATCCAGACAGAATGGAATTATACATGCTGCATTTTTTTTTATTTTTTTTAATTTTTTTTTTACATTAACACAATCTAAAATGTACCAAAGGTATCAAAGGGAATATGACATTGTAAAAAGAAGGCTTCTCCAGTGGAGAAAAAAACACGGAGGAAGTTGGTGCCCACCCAGTGAAAGGTTAAAGGCTTGCCATTTGAGGAATTCATATTGTTTACACGACCATGTATTCCTTTGGTTAGGACAGTACTTTCTTCCTATCTCTGTGCTCAAGGTCTAATAATATAAATAGAATTAGAGGTAAATATCATTTTTATGCTTATTTCTCATCTCTGAGAAGTCTACAAAATGATCTCTAGATAAAGTTTCAGGGGTAAAATAGTTTCACACACTTTGCAATAAGTCTAGATGGGCTGCAGAAGTAGTTATATTAAAATGTCATTTAATTCTAGAAAATAAACACTTCCTATCCAGACCCCGTACCAATAGCCTGTGGTCCATCTTTTTACCTTAAAGAGAAAATCCCAGAGTTCAGACAATAGATATTCGCAGACTGGACCCTTCCTGCGGCAGTGGGCTTGGAAGGCGGCTTCACATCACACATCAGTATTTCTAGTGGTTGCCTTGAGCAGAGGGAGAGAGAATTACACACCATGGCTGCAAAGGATACGTCGTGTTGGCTCTTTGTACTTTGCTTTTTGCATTTACATAGGACTCTCCACAATTTCAGACAGGAATAAATTGGTGCCGTTGCGTCAATGTTTTTAAAAAGGGAATGACACCTGCTGCAGTCTCCCAGGTCACTAACAAGCAGGGCTGACACCACCATTTCATTACTACTGTCAGAATTACAGTGAGTGACAGCCAGAAAATTAAGTATTTCAGCAGGGTTGCAGTAGAGCTCCGATTAATATTTAAGCACCTATGTTTGCAGAAGCAACATTTTTATTTGCTTTAAAAGTACTTCTGATTACTGTGTAGTCTAGCGTTCAGAAGGCAAAATACAGGCATGTGGCATTTATGAATAATCCTATGCTTTGTTTTGTTGTTTGAGAGATTTTTCATAACCATATGGAAAGTATCTCAACAATTCACACTGTAATTGAACTGGAACTGCTGGATTAAGACAATTCTCCATTTTCAATGCCTACCTGCTGAACCAATTTACTTCAGGACTTATCTCTTAATGGAATACTATGGAAATTGAAAATTTTATGATTGCAGCTACTGGCTGCAGGTGCTAGAATAGCAGGAGAATGTGCTCCGTTCATGAGTTTCTTGTGTTTCTGACTGTTATTGTCACAAGGCAGACCAACCTTGGGGAAAAAAAAAAAAAAGCTCCTACAATCTTGAATTATATCTCTGTCTGTAACAACAACAAAACAATCTGACGTGCAGTTATGGAAAGGTATTGAAAACAGAGTTATTTCCTTGGTTTGGGTATGAGTTCCTGGAATTCGAACAAGCTGAAGTGAACCCTTCTCAAAATGGTAAACAGTCTGAGCCCAGATGTGGAAAATCGCAGACGTGAAGTATTGGTCTGAAAGAAAATACATGAGCTGCTGAAGGGAGATTGGAGCAGAGCTTAGAACGAGCAGGGCTCTTCCTCACCGGTACCTGTGCAGTAAATCTCTAATGCTATCAACTGTTTCAGAAACCTTGGAAGTCTTTCTGGCAAGCCGTACGAGTTACAGAAAGCGACCTTAAAGACAATGACGAATTTTCACCATCAGTGCCAAGATGGTTGCATTTCTAATCACTGACAAAACACAAAAAGCAAGGAAATGACTTCTTCAAATCAGTGCTGATATTAGCTATGTTATGGATAAAATCCTGGAAATTAAAACGTGGTGAAATCTAATGGACATTCCAGTGCCAAGTCAGGTCAATGTCAGGTAAGGTCTGTGTGCATGTAGAAATGAAACGCTTTAGGAGTGTTGCAAGCTCATATATTTATTTTGTAATTGGAAAGGACTCAGAGTTTGGTGACCCTAGATGAACTTCAGAGAGGTAACACATTAAAGCCCAATTGTTTCTGATGAGCAGTATTTTTAACCAAAATTTAGAGATGTCATTTCTGATGTGGGGCTATAAGGATCTCCATTCAAAATTAATGCAATTACATATGCATGCTCTGAAGAAAGACTTTGCAACTAATATGGGGGAATAGACTTGGTATATAACCACACATCATCTTGTGTATCAATAGGAAGATGTTCATTTACATCAGCTGAATTTTGGAATGAAGGTCTGCAAAGTATTTTCACGAAAGGGTTTGAAAGATGAACCTCCTTAATAAAAGGGTAGATTTACTTATGATGGGTTTTATCTGCTTTACTTTCCTGCTACTAGTAAATCTGTCAGATGGGTTTTCAAAGTAGTCTCTAAATTCATCCCTCCAGGAACCTAAAGATGATTTCATGTATCTTAAAGCACTGTGCATTACTACTAAAGCGGTAGATGAAGCTATAAACAAAATTCAAACAATTTTGAAAACACCATCATTTGTCTTAAAACTACCTCTAGAGCACAGGAGAGAACGTTTCTACTAAACCACACATGGCATCATGCAAAGGGTTTTTTTAATAATAAAAATATTTAAATGCTACCAGTGAGTATAAACCAGAATACTATGGATCAGCTCTTGATGGAAATACAAAGCAGAGTGAACTCTGTGCTGGGAAACATTCCATGAATGAGTCCGACATAGTAATTTCATTTGATAAAGGAGAGGTCAGTCTTTAATTCATAAGGCACTTCAGTTCTGTGAGCATTGAAACCTGGGCCAGCTCAAAAGATTGTATATATTAAGGTCCTGGTCCCTCAGTCAGGCAAAATAAAATATTTTGTCTTGGTCAAGGAAAAGCTTTGCCTTGAAGCCTTCTAGACTGGATTGTAAGGGGGAAATACTTCCCTCTCCTCAGGCAGTAAAAGCCTGTCATTCAGCGAGCCAGTATGCTTCTCAGGTATGAATATCACAGGATTTCTGCGCAAGGAGTATGCAAAGCCATTTTGGAGATGAATCTGCACACCAACTAGAGTCTGAGAAGGGGACTCTCCTCAGTGACGGTGCAAACTCCACTTTAACTGTAAGACTCCCCCTTGCCTAAGTGCCCTTTTCAAGCTTTGTTTTGAAAGGTAATTCATAAAGACTGTTCACATACGACTAACAGCGTGGGGTTGCTGCCTTCACGGACCCTTGAAATGTAATCACTTGAAACTATAAAATAGCTTCTGCTGAGGAGAATGGATTTGTCTGAGGGGAGACAGTTTGCACACCAGGGTCACTTATCAACACCTCAAGCCAGCATAAGTTTAAACCCTTCAGAAGCAGCCATGATGTCCCCTGTCGGCAGCCTACTGAGTGGCCAGAAGAGGTATCTACTGAATCTGGTCAGAGCATGTGAGCACGAAAGATTTTGCCTTTATCCTCAGAGAAGTTAGGAAGCAGCCACTCAAAGAAAAGCAACGGTGCTGTTCCACCTGACCCTTCTCCTGCCATATAAACTTGTGCAAAAAGACTTTAATTTACAGACCATGTGTGGATGTAATAGTGAAACTGTCTTTAACGAACCTACACAAAATCAGCTATGAGTACTAGTTTTCTAGAAAAAGATAGGTCTTTCTGGACTCAAAGAGAGGTTTTACATCACAGAAAGTGCTTCTTGCTCCACTACCTGCATTGATTTGCAAGGACCGACAGAGCTGGTACGGAGCCGATACAGACTGCTACTGAACTGGGAGGCACCTTCACGTGTTCAATTCAGAAAACAATCCAATGAGAAGGACCGTTCCACAGAAAAATACATTTCTGCTGCCCCCCAAAGATAGATACTTACCCAGAGCATGCTTTAATCTATGTATTGAGGGAGGCTGAGCAGCAAATAATCAAGATACAAATCCACATTTAGCCAACAGGGAGATAAAGGGCAGCCCGCTTGCCCTGGACTTTCTGGGCTGACTTTCATGCAGTATCCCAGCCTCTGTGAGTGAGAGCAGGGGACTTACAAGTTTGTTGTGAGGTCAAAACAGATCTCTTGGGGCGGGGCGGGGGGGGGGGAAATATGCAGTGCTTAGCTACTATGGCATGAGACCCATACAGGGAGATTAGCTGCAGTAATCTCAGTATTTCCAATGCCTGTGGGTTTTAAACAATAATTTTTGAAAAAGAAACTCATCAAGCAGTCATCCTCTCCCAAGCTGTCCTGCAAAGCTGAGGACACATGACCAAGGCTTTCATATTGTAGGAAGACTCTACTATTCCGGAATATACAGGTAGGTTTATTTTTTAACTGTATTGAACACTAACTGTAACACAACAAACATTTCTATGACTAATAGTATTTCAGGTAATAGTGTATGCTAAAAATAGAACATACTGAGAAAGACACAAGGAACTCTACCATGGAATTTCTTTCTGTGTTTCCTCTTTCAAATGTTAGAGGCAATTTCCGAGAGCTAAGATGATAATGAGGAGTGAGACTGCAGAATATCAGCCTCAAGTATGTTTAGTCTTAGTGGAGAAGGTAAAATCTGGGCTTGAAGAAAAAACAAGCTTCAGTCTTAGCTAAAGTGAAGCTACTTTCCTTCCATCACCAATTTTGAAAATACTAAAGGATTTCCTCCTCTGGTCCCCAGAGTGGCCTATTCCAGTTAATTGTGCTCATGCTGGAATTGGGTTCTAGTGGACATAATCCTACAAGTTACAAAAAGCCTCTGACATTGTGTTACTTTAAAAACTTTTTCTTCATGATTTAGCTGTGAAATACCAAGCTACTTGGTATTTCTATCTACGTGTCAGTACTGTGATATGGTTTTCCTCACAACTTTTCAGTAAATTGCTCCTGTTCCACAATAGCTACTTAGCAGGATATAAACTGAGTCAATCCCATATACAAACCCTTTTTTCTAGTGATTTTCCAAAGCCATTAAGTGCAGTATTTTTGTTATCACTAAAACTGAATGCATTGCTATCCCCAAAAGGTTTAAGTGGAAGGGATAATAAATAAGAATAATTCCCCTGATTTTATATATATATAAAGTGATGACTTAAAAGGATCACAACATGATTTGTTGTTTAGTAGGTATTACAGGCCAGATTTAAGCTGTGTTATAATCAATGGAAATTTTTCCTTTGGGCTCAAATTGGCTCTGTAACAAGACACACACACAGATTCCCTCCTCCTTCCCAGTACATCAGAAATCTCCCAGATGAAATGTATGAGCTCTGTTACACCAGTTACTGTACCTTCCTAATTTAAAGAAGGGAGATGGAAGTGGCACGACTCAAGCAATACAATGCTGTAAAGTCACAGATGCCTACTTTTTGGGAAAAGGGCACACAGAAATGGAGAAAACATGTTATATCCCACATACACAAACTGTTTTAAAAGAGCTGCTGTCACGCTGTAAAATGAGGCAGCCAAAGCAGCCCATGACAAAACCGGGAGTGCTTGCACATCCTCAGTAGTCTTCATCAGCTCAGTGTCACCGTGTTCACAGCGCTGCTCTGCACCCTGAGTGGTGCCCACTCCATCCATGCAACTCTGAGGTCTCTGCATGCTCCTCCCTGCATTTCCAGCTCAAGGCTTCGAACCAGGCAGCTCCCACCTGCCTGCACCTCCTGGTGCTCGGGATTACTGCAAGAGCAGTGGCTGCACAGCCAGGCTACCTTCACGAGGCTCCTTTATATAGACACCACTTGAATTGACTTGACCACTCTTGCTTTAGTGCATGGCCAGTGCCATGTTCATCCCAGCAGACAAAAAAAAGCAGTTATATGAAATGCCCTGACCCCTCAAATCTGCGGTTCTGTGTTCTGATTTCATTCCTCGCATCTTGCTCTTCATGCTTGTATCCTCTTCCCACTCACCTCCTGTTGCCAAAATGCCTGTTTCCTCTACCTGCCTCTGGCCAAGACTTCTCCTACAGCACCCTGATCAGAAAACCCTGGTACACTAATTCCTCCACATCTTCCTCTGTGAGGATGAAATTACTGGATTTCACTTTGGAGTAGAACATGTGATAAATGGCCAAACCTGAGACCAGAACACCTTTGCCCCTGTGATTAACTTCCAGCATGCCAGGGAAAGAGCATCTCTATCCCACACCCATCTAGAAGGAAAAATTCCCAGACTCCCCTCTAAATTCCAAAACCAAAGACCAGCTAAGTAAGTGTAACACCTATTTTGTGCTCCCCTTACACTTTTAGCCACTGTTTTCATCTTTTTACATCTAGAATTTCAAATGCTGTTTCCCAGTCTTTACAGTATCGCTCCTCATAAACAGGTAAATAATAGCAATGAAGGAATACAGTTCAGAAATGAGACGTATTTTTTCCCCTCTAAGAGAAACTGTAATATATAAATGAGTTTGTATTCTACAAAATATGACTGCTCATTTTGTGCCAGAAATGTTCACATTATATTCATTAACCACAGGACAATGATGCCTCAAGGTTAGTGCCCAGGGTCTGGAAGTTTAGAACTTCGATGACAGCAAATGTATGAGCCATGAAAAAGACCACAGTCAGTTAAGCACTGTTTAACATGCTGGCTATGTCTGCCTGGCAGAAATGATGGCATTATGTCCAAATTCTGTGATAACATCCACATCTAAAACTGAAATCCTACATTTAAATTATAAGACAGTGATTAAAGTTACAGACTGCATGACAAAGCAGCATCCGCAATCTCAGTCCTAAACTCTGAGCTGGTGGGAGAGACACCTGAATGCTAAAGGAACAAGGAGAGTATCTATCATTTTTATATCCTACATTCATGACACAGAGGGAAGATACTACATCTGAACAAATAATACAGAATGATCCTGATCTCTGAATATTTTGTGATTGAAAGGAGTGAGTGTAATACATTGACAGAGCTGAAGGCCACAAAAAGCAATAATTAATTGATCCAGTATGGTGCTCTATTTTAAAAGTGATTAACACTCACCTACCTAGTCTTGTACTGGAACCAGTGCCTTGTACTTGAAGTACACTTTCCAAAGAGGTGACACAAACATTAGGAAGATGGGGGAAAAAAATCTGTGGCGTTTTTGTTCCATTGTTATGCAGAGCTCCTAGTTCAAAACCTGTGCTTTATTTGCTGTCTCCACTAGTGTAATTTTAGCTTCCAGCTACAAGATCATGTCACACGCTTGTCTAGACCTCATTACTCTCTCTCCTTGAAGGAACTTCTGCACTGTAAACCTGTCACTTCTTGATTCTCATTGCTGATAAAATAAACTGAGATACTTAAGTTTTGTTTCAACACCAGATTCCCAAGGCCTCGAAAAACATTCGCTCTCATCTCCTCTATGTTTCCTTTTTAGTTTTTCAAAATCCTTTTGAAACAGCAGGCACCAGAAGACTCTAACAATCTCACTGTGGCTATTTGTGGCATAGGTCACAAACTGTTACCTAATCAGTAAATTAGTCACAAGTGTTCTCTATATTTCACCACTCAAAGTAAAAACAACTCCTGCTTCCTTTATATCCTCCTTCTCTCTCCTTCCTCACCCGCTCTGAAAGTGGTTCCAATTTCTGAATTCCAGTGGTTTTTCAAGACTAGTGCTCTACTCCACTAAAGCCTGCTTATACCTTTAATTGTAACTTACTAAAACCAAAAAAGTCCCAGTTTTCAACAGTATTAAGACACCACAAGTTTGACACCTGTTTCACCTATGTTTGCAGGATTTTAGTCACTTCCACTCCCATCTTTCACTTTTTTGTATAACAAACTTTGCTCTTTACCAGCCAATTGTATTACTCTGGACTTACCTTCATATCAATGAACCGTACCATGTCCCAGGAAAGCTCGTGAACTTTTCTGATCGCACTTCTGAGGACAGTTTTCTTCTAGATTCCAAACTTAAACTCCTTTTCCAGATATTACACTAAAAAAAGCACCATTTTTATGTCACAGCCTGGAATGTTCTGCATGACAACAATAGCTACTGTATATAATAAAGCACTTGGTAATCTCTATTATGATATCTATTGAGATTCATTATGTCTCAAAAGTCTTAGCCTTCGCCATAGTATTTTGCAGCTCTATAAATCTTGATGTTGACTTCAGCAGTAGTCAGTGGCCTTGATTGAGGCCTTGATTGCATGGATACAGAATATGACTGAAATTAAAAGACAGCTGAGTAGATCTAGTAAAACAGATGGCACACTGGGGCAGTATTTGCACATTAATATGTGGAAGATAAAAATTAAGACTAGTCTTTGGTTATTCCTTTTTGGTGATATGTGTCAAAAGTAGTCATGTATCTGGATTTGGAATATTGGTCTGAATGAACAACAAATAATTCAGATCATAAATTGAAGTTTGTAGGTTGAATTCTACCATTGAGGAGTGAATTTTGCCATTAATTTTAATTATCTTAATAACACACATTTTGGAACTTCTTGAAATAGCAAAATTAAAGTGGCAGCATTCTCATGGTTTACAACATTTCCAGTGTCCAGCTCATCCCCCTCTTTTCATGCCTGCATACCACCTCTGCTCTGTTGCGTGGGTTTGGTGGATTTTTTTGTGAAAATTGTGTGCAGCAAACTGCCCTTTCCAAAAACCTCCCTCACAAGCCTAAAAACTGAAACTCATACACTTCATGCAACAGAAGGAAGCAAAGACATAAGATCAATGAGAAGAAAGACTTTGAAGAAGCAGCTGACCCCACTCAAGACCAAAAGCTCCTTGCCATTTTCTACTGACTTTGCTAAGCAGGACAAAGCAATTCAGATATAAGAGCTCATTTATAATGTCATCCTCCAGGTCAGTCCCAGACAAACAGAGCAAAGCAAAAGCACTTTTCTGTTCAATGAATCATGTTGTGGGTTTTGAATATGGAATGCGAATGAGCTTGTTGCTGAAGGAGAGCAATGGGCAGGAGCCTGAAGTGTCAACAAATGGAGAAGTAGGTATGAAAAATGAGGTTGTTTGTGAGCCTGGTGAATGGAGGATGAATGGTCAGCAGGATGAGAACAAACAAAAGTGAGAGATCACTTGGCAAAGAAGTGGAATTATTTTCTATAAAAAGCCAAGATGAATATCTGAAGAGTAATCTACTATCTCTTCTCCCCAACAGCCACAAACTAGGTGGGCTTAAATTATTAAGTTGCAGAAAGCTGCAACTAAATCCAATATCACTATGGGAAGAAGGGGCAACTGCCACCATTTTGGGCTAGGGAAGGTGAAACATTCCAATGGGCAGACATCTCAAGGGCTTGGAGGCTCAGCAGTTTCTGAAAACAGGATCCATTTAACCCATCCCAGTCAGAGCACCGAAACAACAAGGCTTTGTTCCTGCTGGCAGACAAAAACAATCAGTCAGGGATAAGGGAACAAACACAAAACAAAGCAAACCTCCCATTTCCACAAAGCTATTTTTAGGTGCAGAATTCAACATAAGTGGCATACAGCCAGTTTTCCATAGATGAGTGCATGAACAAATACACACACACAGGTAGCCACCCTGATCCTGGAGGAACTTCCCCTGAACTTCGCTAAGGGCAGAAACAGACAATAAAGGCTGATTCTGTGGCCTGAATTCTTCCAGTTCTCTGAGCAGCTGCATTGATTTGACCTGTGAAGTAGGGTGCTGCTGGAGGTGAGAAAGAATATCATCAACCAGCCCCGAGGATTTTGTGAACTCATCTGACTCTGAAAGAACAAAGATACAAACATTTTCCAAGCTCTGACCATACAACAGACCCTTGTAAAGCTGTCAGTGCAGAAGCCTGACAGACAGCAGTTGAAAGGTCATAAAATCAATACACAGAAAGTCAGCTCACAGAAAAGCTAATAGGAGAGTAACTGCCCTTTGGCTCAAAACAGGAGAGAAAGGTACACATCCCTGACAGTTTCTAGGTGGCTGCTTCTCTGCTGCTTTGAAAGGCCAGAGGAGTGTTTTTGTTTTTCTACATACGGCTTATTTTTGCAGTCAGGCCGATCTGTAGACACCCTAATAAGAACAGATCTTAAGTCTGGAGGTAAACACTATCTTTCCTGGATGATTTACGAGTAAGGAACGGGAGGTGTTATCTGATCCTTGAGCTTTCTGGATGGGCTCTAAGCACAGCTCCTCTGCTCAAACTACAAAAGGAACAGAGTTCAGGTGCCTGTGGCTGAAAACAAGCTGTGCAGCTCCAGCTGGCAGGGGCAAAACCATACAGGCTGCAAGCACAGCTCAAATAAGCCCTGCACAGCACTGCTTTGGAGAAGACCAGTGTTCATTCACTCCCACCCCACAGCCATGGAATGTTTTCAGGACTCTGCCCAAACCCTCCCAAGGAACAAACACAGCTGCATAGCACTTTCCCAATTGACAATCTCTGTTCTGGAAATTGTCAGTGGAAGGAAGCCTATCCTCTAACTTACAAGCGTTTTTCAGTCTCAATCTGGACAATTTTGCTCAGTGGTCAAAACTTCATGGGCAGGTTTACCCTGGAAATGATGTATTTTCTTCTCCTGCATGAGATGGCAACCATAAGCATAGAAAAATAAACCGTTGCACTGCAGGTGAGGGGAAAAAAGCGAAAGACCCACAGAGAGGAAGACGAAAGATATGACACATAGCTTGCTATATTGGAAGAAATCCTAGCAATTCAGTTTAGATTACGTGCACATGCGTGTGATGCCAGGGGCATTTACTCCAGTGCACTTTTCCAAGCAACCTCCCTGTCTCCAAGTCCCATGGCCTAATTTCTGTCACCTGCTAACACCCCAGCATAGGGTCTCCCATAGAACGGTTTGCACATTTTCAGAACCCAGCTCAAATTTATGCGATTTATCTGGACATACAAATTATTCCTCTGCAGTGTTTCTAGCGCTTTTGATGGGTTATGGACTGTAAGTGTGAACGTGTGGTGCTCTAGCAGCAGCTGGACTTTGGAGAAGCTTGAAATAAGAAAGTCCAGGAAGTGTTGCAGCAAAACAGGAAGGTCTCATTAATCAACAGAACAACCAGAAAAGGGCAAGAGCCTCACTTGTCTTCAGCTGCCAGTGGAAACACACTGGAAACTACCCCGGTTGCTCTGTAAACTGGGTAATGAACTCAGGAGTGTCCACTTGTGTTTGCTTCCTTCAAATGCTTAAAGGAATAGCAGCAAAACCAACCATCTTAAGAGTGCAGTGACAACAAATGCATTTTTTATTTTGAATTAAAAAAAAAAAAAGAAAGAAAACTAATCAGCAAAAAGAAACCAGATCCATATGATCTCCATCGATCCACAGTTCACTGTACTTTTGGCTTTTACATCCCTCTAAATATTTTCCTCATGACTACTGGGCAAAAAAGTATGGTTGAGAACACACTGGCCTACTCCCAGGCAATATGTGGTCTACTATAATGTCCACCCAACTTCGCTGTGAGGCGTTTCTCCAGTTTTTCACATGCCTATATTACATCAGTGTATAATATAGATCAATTTGCATAGGAAATTCACATCACAGAGAACGCTCCTTGCAAAACTGAAAAGCTGCATGTTGAGGTACAATGTACAGAAGAGTAAAATCTCCAACCTTATTATTATTTTAGCTGAAATATTTTTGCAAGCTTTTCCTTATGAGTTTTCTATAAGCTTATAAAAACATATTCTGTGCTCCCAAGGCTTCTTAGGGAATGACATGTGAAATTTTATGATATAAATATCGTTAAACAAACACACACACACATATATATATGCACACACATACATGTGTATATATACACAAGCACAGTTAAACAATATGCTTCAGCTTGCACTATTTCTGAATTTACATATAGATCTTGGATAAATGTGAAGGAGCACCTGACTGTGCCTTTTTATTATTATTATTTCACAGAAACTTTCAAGGAATAGTTGTTAACAATCCAGTTCTGATATGATACCTCCATCATACCTGCTGTTTGACTAAAACCATACACGCATACAAGAGGAACAGTTCATTAATACCAATACCTACATTACCAAAGGACAAAACCATGTTTGTCTGAAATTTTTATTTTTGTTTGCCTTTGAACTTATCAACCATTACATAATTTCCAAACCAATGAAAGGGTTGGTTTAATTCTTAGTGTACAGTTTTGATTTTGATACATTAATATACAATTCAATTTCGTATCTGTTTTCATATAAACCATATTCTAAAATGTCTTTCTGCATTAAATAATGCATGGCAATATTTTAAACAAGTTTTAAGCAGTACATTTTGAATTCAGCCATGTATTCTCAAGTGATCAAGGTCAAAGCCTTCATTTAAAAACAAGACCTGAACATATTTTTAAAAAGGTATTTTAAAATAGTTGCTGCACAAGGTCTGCAGGAGGTGTAATCTAGAGGATTGGTAGTGGGATTTTTTTTCTTTTAGGTGCACAGAAGTAGCCTATGCTACATCTCAAAAAATACAGTATTATAGAACTTAAAGGTAGCAGGGATCACTAGAGCATCTAGCCTGATTCCCAGTCTCATGCAAATATCCTAATGCTACAGGTATGCATCACTCCTCCAAAAGCCGAATCATGGGGCACTTGTAAAAAGCCAGAAGGAGGTATCATCACCTGACAGGTCTCTGGTGTCTGAGCCTGTCTGGCAGATGTGTGCAGGTGATGCCGGCAGCTGAACCTCTCTGCCCATAAAAAGATGGAACACCAACACCCATCTGACCCTGCAGGGAAATTTTCTGTCTGCCCTCAACTTTGTTGACTGCCAGGGCCTAAAGCGTGTGAGCAGAGCACGGAAATCAGGCATCTCAGAGGGTGCTCGGCACCAGCAGCGAGCTGTTCCATTCAACATTCTGCCTATAGGCACTGGAAAATGCCGTGTGTTTATCAGCGAGGTCAAAAAATAGTGCTGCTGTTAGCTTCCCTACTGTGTTCAGGTGCCTGCATATGTTAAAGAAGTCACCTCCTAATCTCCAAGCAGGCCAGCAGAGGAAGTTCAGATCTTCACCCTCCCCTCAGAACTGACTCTCAACACAGGCAAAGCAATACTTTTTTAGGGCAGAAGATTGTCAGCCACAGAAAAACACCTACAGCTCGATTTTCTGCTTTGCTTCTACCAAACTGCTGGTAAAACACACCAGCTTCTGGGGTGGAAGAGGACAAGTCAAGGGTCCTAACTGAAGTTCTCCTGCACTGGCAGTTGCCTCCACGCTCCCTTTGCTTTGGCTGTAGCACACCCAACACCCCAGCCCTGCTCCCTCCGCCCAAACACTCTGCCAAGCAGACGTAGGACTTCCCAGTTCTGGGAGAAAAGATAAGAGCCTCCCTTGCACGGCGTGGCAGGAGGCTAACAGAGAGCTGCTCACAGGAGGCCAGGGAGAAGCACAGAGATCTACTCCTAAAGGAAAGCCAGGCATCGGGAAAGGAGTTTGTTCTCAGACCCAACACTAAAATGGCCCCTGGTGAGCAGCACATCAAGGAGAGTAGCCAAAGCAGGGCTGGCAGTGGAGCTGTGAGACAGGACAAGGCTGGAGGGATCTGACCAAGGGGTAGATGTGGTTTCACCTATGGAGAGGGATGAAGCTAGAGCAGCCACATCAGCAGCTGCTGCCCCAGTAAAACCAGACACAACAAGAGGGGATTTGGTCCTACTGGGGTCGCTCCACTCTGCTGCACACGCCTGCAATGCAGCCTTGGGACCGGCTGTCTGCCTGCAGGCTGCCTTCAGTAACCCATGCCAAAGGGGATCTGCCTTAATGTAATAGCACACAACGGTTTTGGTTTCAACAAGGTCCTGTTCAGTATGTCCCAGGGGAATCTGGCCTTGTTTCAGGCTACATTGTGCTTATTCTAGCTCTTCCTGGAGAGGGAACTCCTAACTAAACCACTGTAATTTTGTTTTCTTGCCTAGGTACATTTGTACTTCAAACCCAGCTGAAGACAGTAATAGGTTAAATATAGCCTTAAGCTTTAATGGCTGAACTCCACCCAAGTGCTTTTATTTTACTGTGCTACTCAGACCTTATCCATCCTTCGTTCTGTGTGTAAATTTCTCTCATCAATATTTGAATACACACAGACAAAAGAAAAAGCAAACAAAACAAACATAATTGGAGACAAGAATCTCAGGGTGTAAGCAGAGGAAAACAATTTTAGATAAGTGCTTGGCACAGTGTGCTAATCTGCTGTTCAGTAATACTTACTCATGCTGAGAGTATTTTACCCACCCTTAGCCCCTGTGCTTCAAACATCTCTCCTTACAAGCCATCTTACTCCGTGAGAATAGAGGTGGCAGAACTGGGCCTTCATGATTTATCCCCCCTTCTTGTAGAGCCACCACAAAAGGCTGCACAAGTTGCATTGTTCCCCTTATGTAGGCATGACTGGGACTGGTCAAAAGTGATACATTGGAGCAATTAATGTGCCCATCTGCACCTGTGACCGATTAATTAGGCTGAGGACATGAAGGAGCTGAACAGTAGCTTGGGAGCTGCTTGCCTGCCACAGACAATTGTCCTGCCTTTCTAACCAGGGCAGCAATGGATGAAAACATTGGTTTGTTTACTTATTTGTGTGTTTTGATTCAGCTGAATATGACCCAAGTTACAGCCCCTGTTTTATATATTTTTTAAAGTTATTTTTTTTTATTACCATAATTTGTTCATGTATTTCTTCCCAAATACAGGTAGGATGCAGAGGTGGCTCACTGACTCTGGAGGAGATGTCTCATTTGATGAAATCTGGGGATTCTAGTCTGTCCTGGACACATCAGAGTTGAAGACAGTACCAAGTGTTCTGGTGCCTCAGCAGTGAAAGCTATATGTAAGGATGATAAAAGGCTCAAATTAATTCATATGAGTTAGGAGACTTGATACTCGGTGGTAAAAAATAGACTCAGAGTGAAAACCACTGCATATCCATTGTTAGCTATGCCCCTGTATTTATACTACTAATACATTTTTCAGATGTGCTAGGGTATGCAACCAACAACCTTCCACTCAGTAAGGTTTCCTGAAGGATTAATTTAACCCCTTGCATTTTGCAATCAGCCCCTGCCCTGAAAGCCTTCTGCCTGTTGCTCCACAGCTCTCAGCCTGTGGCAGGTGACAGAAGCACACACACACAAAAAGATGTAACTGATAACCCCAGATCAGGATAGCACTGGCAATAATCTCTGTTGACTAAACCCAGCTCAGGGTATGTATTTGCTTAATGCTGACAGCAAAAGCAAATCAGCTAGTCAGTACTATGCCTTCCAGTTAGGCCTTGACAAGCTCATTTGCAATCACTCCTCTGACCCATTTGCTTCGTTTCACCTTCCCTAGTGCCGTAGAGAGCCTTACGTTACACCTTCACAGACCACACAGCCTACCATAGCAACAAAGCATCGCAGCCTTACTGCTCCTACCACGAGGTCAACTTTGCGAGCATGCCCGTTCAAAGGCGCAGAGGGAACTCACCCTAAGGTAGCTGCAAGGGAAACTAATTAACAGGCTCTTGGCTGGGTACACTGTTACAGTATCATCATCAAGCCCAGCAAAAGAAGAAAGCAATGCAATGAACAGCATCAAGGTTAGGAAGGCTGTATTCTGGCATTAAACACACAAAGCAATATACTTACTTGGGTGAAGCTTAAAAATGCCACCGATAACAAACAGCAGGTAGCAAATCAGTCCTTTAGATAGCAGGAGAAACTTTTGAAAAGCAGTCATTAATTTGGCTACCATGATGAATTCCTCTGTGGTGAAAGCAACAACCCACTTCACTGCTTCACAGATTCATTGCCTAGGAGGCCATGAGGAACACTGTGATTATTTAACCTGTCTTCCTGCATAAGACTTGAGCTACCAGCAATCTTTTATAATGCCTTCAGCTGGCAGTAAAGGGGTGGTTTTGATGAGACAACATCTTTCATACCTTTGTGTGCTGCTGTTGCCTTACTCCACATCTTGTTGGGAGCCTCCTCCCAACTTCCTACATGGGCAACACAGAGAAATCCCAGCAGCAGAATTGCTACAGGTGGCCCCATTTTGCTGGTACTCTGAAAAGTATGGAAACATCACACCAAAAGGCATACTCAGCAGAGTATCCCACACCACATGGTCTCCCTGCGTGCCCCATACAAGGACTGTTACACAAGTAGCTGAGCAGGTTACTGCTGTCCAAATGCTCATCAGCATTTCATGGCGCCATGTATGACTCTCACATTAAAGACGCAGCCCTGGGTTGCAGCAGTGTAGCCTAAGACAGATACAAGTGCAGGATTCAGGGAAATCTGGATCTCTTAATGGTTATCTGACCCCCAGGTAAGCCTAGGTCAGTCTTTCTTTCTCCCTTCTCATTCTCCATCTGTTTGAAGCAGTAACTGCTGACACACAATTTCTGCTACACAAGTGTTTTTTCCAGCGCTTAGCACTCTTTAAGCTACTCTAGTTAGCTAGGTAACATACAGAAGGCTTTTACTCACTGAAGCAATGCATCAGATCTTTGAACAAATCTCCCTTATACGAGACTTACACAACTAAAAATATCAAATTCCTTTTTATTCAGCTTTACTCAGAAATCCTATTTGGCATTATTGAGTTTAAAGACACTGGAAATGTCCATTATGCCTGCCTGCTGGTGGCATAGGGGAAGAAAAACCATTGCTATTTGAGAATGCTTCCATCTATCCTGGGAATTAACAGCTGTACTAGATTCTGAGATTTGGTCATCTGTTAGACTGGGATCTACTGAATATCAGTTTTTCATGCCACTTTGTAAGTCTCTCTCAGGCCTTTTCTCCCTTAACCACTTGAATTTTTCACTGGTGAAATTGCCTCTTTCACTCTCTACTTGTGTTTGGTTAAGAGCTTTCCTGACTCTCAATAAAATTTCCTCTTTCCTCCACAGGTCACATCTCCCTTACTCCCTCAGTACTCCAACGAAGTGGCGTAACTAAAGCAAATTCAGGGCAATTGACATCTGCCTGTATCTAGTTTTGATGTAAGCTACTCTTATTGCAGGCTTGAAGAGGAGCCTGTGGGCACAAAAACTCATGTGTTTTTTCTCAGTTTATCACTTCAACTAAAAAAACATGTTACCTCACCTGACAAACCTAATTTACACTCTTATTTCATTCCAGCGAAAACAACCATATTTACTAAGCTATCATAAATGACAGAGCACTGCATGGTTTTGCATTGCTTTTGACATTAAAAAAAAATCAAACACACCATTACCAGGCATTTGCTTTTGATGATGCTCCTCTACGGTTCTGCCAATCGGTATTTGTCCCATCACAGTGAAAATGGGTGACCCTTGCTTAAAGTCACTAAATGCAAAGCAATGTCATAAAAGTTGTATCACAGCACTGCTAATGAAAACATTCAGCCTTTGGTGGTGGCAAACTCCATTTGCCCTGGGCCATATACAGGCAACCAGTGTCACCATATTTCATCACTCAAGACAGAAATATATGTATAAAATGCTAGAAGAAGCTGCATTTCAAAAGAAAAGGAATAAGATGAAGAGAAGCAAAAATAAAACCTAATTTCCTGTGCACTGCTGTCTCATTGTTCACTGCAAGTTCCAATTTAAGTTTTTCTTCAGCTTGAGTCATTTATTGGGGAGCATTTCCCATATGGTCATTCTAATTTCTAATAAGATTCAAGTCTACACTGTAGCTTTTTCATATGTTTGGCACATACAGAATCTGTCTCTCTCTTCCCTCTACTCTTCTACCTACACATCATCAAAACAGAAATTTAATCATCTTTTAGATGGCTACCACTGTGTTAAATTTGGTTTGAAAGGTCAACAGAAAGGGACACACAGACACAGAGCATGAGTGTGCATGTCTCATTTCCATAGGAAACCAGGTTTAAAAATGAAAGATTTACAAGGAAAATGAGCTGCACTTTTGCTCACAGCAATACACTCATTTAAACACCAGACACTGCTGACTATAAAAAATTATCTGTATCTATTGGTCCTCACCTTGGGTATTGTAAATCCTCAGAGCTCCTCTGAAGTTATTGGATTTACATTCATTAATACCAGTCGCCCATTAATTTCATGTTTATAAGAAAGTGTGTCTGATAAGAAGGTAAGAGAGTATCTCTAGACCTACACGCATGAGTGTAGGCACATGTATGTGTGAGCACATGTACACTCAAGAATCACAGAACATTACAGGGAAATGTCACAACCTCTCCCATCCCAAAGGACTTGCACCCAAGTCAAGGCCAAAGCTGTACCAAACTTGTAAAGTTGCCCAGGGAAAGAAAGGGAGTGCAACCCATTCATTTTTCTCCCTCTCTTTCACAGGCTTATAAAAGTGGCTTTCTGATGGACCACTTGAAAGTCACCTCCACCCATCTAAAACTTGGCTGAGGATCTCAGTCTTCCTTTATTACTGCGCAACTCTATTAAAGCTCTCAGTGGAACCAATGAGTGAATGTCCTAGCCAATTTTACTTTTTGTATTAAAAAGAAAAGCACACGCTAGTCTATTGAAAATAATTTTTAAGAATTTTAATCATAGCAAATGTGTCTGAACAGTTCTCATAAAATCAGCGCTTCCACATATACAAAGGACAAGACTCCAGAGATCAGCCTACAAAAATACCGTGTGTTAAAACAGGGGCAGGGGAGCGGGATGTACACGGAAGGGGGCAGTTAGAAACTCAGCAATGTTTGAGATGCCTTCTAGGACTGACATAGCAAGCAAAGAATGCTTCTCCAGTTATGCAGATTTCTCAACAGCACTTTAATTTCACCTTTAGAAAGTCAATATTTGACAAAATTTTGACATGGCAGCCTAGCAGCTCATATATCTGTAAGGGCTGGTTAGCCCTTCATAAGAAAAGAAAGGGGAAGTAATTTAAAACCAAGTTATATGTGTTCTTGCTTCTGAAACACGTCAAGAACTTCAGTTCACAGCCATTGAACAGTGCCAACCTGCTTGTTTAGCTAGAATACAATTAACGAGCGGTGGGGGAGAGAGCCTAGAGAGAGCAAGGGACCATGTAAAACAAGAGTGTAAAACAAGGAGCAGAGACAGCGGCAGAGCTGTAGGAGAGCCATGTGTGCCTGAGGACAGACTCTACTTTTCAGCTTCTGGTGTAACTATTCTTAAAACAAGATCCAAATCTTCATTCAGCTCTTGTTTTAATGAATGTACTAAGTGCGCAGATACATACACACATCTTCAGGGTTGGCACTGAGATAGAAAACCAACACTCACTTCAAAGCTGTGTTGAGGACACTTCAGGTGACCTTCAAATCATTCACTGTTTTTCCTTTGTCTTTTTGCTTTAACGCCTGTCAAAGTTCATTTGCCTTCACCAAAACAAAACAAAAAAAAATAAAACCACCAAAAAACAACCATGCAGCAATCCCCGCTCCTTCCTGTCTCTCTTAGTAATACAGAAACCCTTGCTAATAGGGATATTGCAAAGACGGACCCTGTGGAATGGGCTTTTTAGATCTGCTTTAGGTTACAGCTCACTTGCAAGGAGCAATTAGGGATACTGTAGCTGAAGTAATCCAAACTCATATCAACTGCAAGTAGCTTGAAATACACGCTGAGAAGCTGACAAGCAGCTTCCCTAGAGAGTACATGCCTGTGTGCAGCTGGTCCTGCCCTCTCTGCTGCAGCCCTGTGCCACACCAGCCGGCTGGTTTCCAACCACAGGGACTGCAGCAGGGAGAATGCCTGGCTGCAAAGACTGTCGCTGCTCCCCCTTCACTTTCCAGCAATCACCGACAGCATCTGCTGCCTCACAGGACTCAAAAATATTTTTCTTCTCAGAGGTCCTCTGTTTAGCAAGGTTTAGCCTCCAAAACACAAAGCCTGTTGGGACTCATTTGGAGCACAGCTGAAATGCAGGGGCACCTCTGCCTTCCTCTGACAGTTTAAATAGGTACAGAACAGATGGTATGAATGTGGCCTGAACAAAGAACAGCTTTGCTCCTCTTTTTGTTTTTCCTAGTGCCTGTTTTTGTTTTTCCAGAACAATTATAAGCAAAATGAGGGTGGGGGAGGAGGCGGGAGGATGAGAAACACTTTTTACAGCCTACCACAAAAAAGTATCTGAGCAGCACACTGATTGTTAGTGCAGCAACAGACACAGCACCCTGCCATGGGGCAGCCTGCTTTGGGACTACCCTTCTCCCCTGAAGCTGACTAGAAGGGCAGGTTCTCCAGTTTGCAGGATACTGAGTGGCCAGGAGAGCTTGACGTGTCATGGCTTAGAAAGCTGCCAGAATCTTACAGAAAGGTTCTCAGGTTTCTTTTAAACCTTGAAAGTATATCTATGGCAGAGGAACCATAAGACCCCACGCTCTAACCAGAGATGTTATGTTGGACCACTCCAGCAAGGAGAATATTTGTGGTGTGTCCTTACGGGGCTGTTGTTTCAACAGAGATTTTTGGTGGGTCCTGTCCACGTTTCACCCGGTTCGACGCCTGCCCCAGGACACCTCCCTTCCCCTTGGGCCGCCAAGCAAGCACAGCAGGGGCGGACTGTGCTAGGACAATTTAACCAGATTTCCATCTTCATTTGTCAAAAGTCAGGCCAGTGACCCAATCAAGGATTTAACAATCTCTTAAGGAGACTGATAATTTTCCCCCCAAATTGGTAAATATCTCCTTATCAAAGGCTGCCTGCTTTAGATCTATAAAATGAGGACTGCCACTGCATATAGGACATGTGACGGAGATCCTCAGAGGCCAAGTCCACTAACGGCTTTAAATGAGGCATAAGACTCAAGTTTGATCTCAGAGAACTGACAGTCACAACTAATTCCACATATAGTGCTCTGCGGGCTCAACATCCAGAAAATCCGGACTCTGCACATTTCAGCAGGCATTTTAAACTTAACAGGCAGCACGTGACATTTCATTAAGATTTTGGTGCTATTGCAGTTTTCAGCTGTTAGGAGGTTTATGAGGTATTACAAAACAGCAGCACATACATAGATTTTGAAACTCAGCAGACCTAATCTGAGCCATGAATATGGATTTTCTTCTTCCTTATATCCCTTCCTCACCAAAGGAAGATGAATCACTACATTGTCACTGATATGGAACAAAAAACCCCAAAAAAGCTGTTAATGAATGATGTTAAGAATCAGATTGTGCAAATAATTTCTAGTCTCTGAGTTTTACTCTTGTTTTGCTATTGCTTTTTTATTAAAAAAAAAAAAGCTATAGTAAAGAAATAATAATCCAAAATACTAATTTAGAGAGGACATATGATAATAACAGCAGACAAAGAGGTATTGCACATAAGACTCTGTATAGAGCCCTGGAGATGTTCCTATTTCTGTGGCAACTTGTTACTATTTTCACCACTGAAAATGCAGAAGAAATTTGCAGTTACTTATATATACAAAGGTATTTTCCTTGCAAATCTGCAGGGAAATAGCATGGCCAAACAGGCTGAAGAAGAGGAAACAGAAGATGGCATGCTGATAAGGAAACAGTACAAAGTGATTTTTAGGTTTCTTGTTATAAAGGACGAAAGAAAGAACCCAAACCCAAAGTCAGGCATCAGCAATAACAAACACAGAGAGTGTCTAGGGTATTAAAAAGTATCCTGATTTATCCACTGCTCCTGTCATTTTTCTTGATCCCAGGGGTCTGCTGGAGTTGCTGCATGCTTGTTCTGCCTGGAAGGTTGCTGAAAGACATTCGATGTTGCAATTCTTTGTTTATCACAAAACCATGCTCCTTGCTGGTAACATTTTACAACTCTTATCATGCTGCTCAATCCAGCTACAACTGTCCAAATCTTGTCTTCTATAAACCAGAGGTCAGAAAGGAAAAGAAAGAACATTCTACGTATCCATTGCAGCTAGCCAGTTTAGCGAATATAATCATTAAGCAGGGATTCAGTTTTATCAACCTGTAGATTTAGCAAATCCCTCAGCATTTGAGCACAGCAGGAAAGAAGCGATTAGAATTCAATTGATTTTGCCTGAGTTTTTTAAATCGTCATCACTCTGGATTCCTAGGGTGGGTTTTGGTGTGGGTTTGAACAGCGAGCTTTTTTGCTTTTTTGCTTTTTTTTTTTTTTCACCATAAGTTAAGAATTCTCACCTATGTACCATGAGCAATTAAAAATAGAAGAGTTATAGAAATACAGGTTTCTACACTTGGGTGCTTGAAAGTGCCTTGGGGTATTACAGAGCCTAGTCAATATGCTTTCAAATTTCAAAATAAAACCTCCCCCAAAGCAAATTATTACTTCAAATATTCTTTAAGAGTCATGCAGACTAGCCAAGTATCAAGAAATAAACACCTTAGTGTAAGTCCACCTCTATTCAAGAAAGTATTTAATCATGTGTGACTGAATCCCTTCAGCTGTCTTAGACGTACTGCTTTAGTGCTTTCTGAGTTAGTATATTTTCCTAATAATATGTCCTAATATATGTCCCAGATATCTCAATACATTCCTTAAGCAAATCTTTAAGAAACATCTGTGACCATTATTCCAAATAATTTAAGCAAGAAATTATTCATTCTCAGTTCAATCAGCAAATTGGCTGCGCTTCAGAACTGAGCAATCTTTTATGCTCATAGTCAGCCACATGCATCTACCATATGACATACTGTTTTGAAAGTATTGTAAGATCCACCACCATTCTTAAATTCTTGAAAGTGAAATCACACACTTTCCAATGACAACCTGAATTCAAACCATCTTGCAGGGGAAGATTTTTGTCAGATCTTGAGCCAGACTCAGATTTCTCTCAAGCAGATGCAAATCCTAATGATTCAGAACTAGTCAGTGCATGCAGTCATCCATAGGGCAATGCTTCCAAAACTGACCAGCGCGGTGACAAAACACACACCTCTTTTTATAATTCTCAAGGCAGGCAAGTAAATTACACTCGGCATGAAACTACTCAGGTTTCTCATTTATTTGTTTCTCATTTCTTTTATTTACTCCATCTTGAAAACCAAGCCAGAAAGCTACAGACCCCTAACCTAATCTTACTATTTCTTGTAGGTTGAGTGCAATAGCTGTACCAAATAGCCATCTCCTTTGCTTTCAGCTTCTCAAATCTAATAGGTTCAGTAAATCCTGTCTTTAGCTGTTTGGCATCACCAACTTGTCATCTTCATTATTAGTCCTGGGAGATGGCCACCTGCTTTTGTGCGTTCAGTCAACACACACGCAAATAAAACAAGTGTTTCTTTTAAACAATGTGACACATCTGCACACACTGAGAATTCAAGTCTTTGCTTTTTCATCCCGACTTCTTCCCCCTGAATCCCCGTTCAGCTTGTGTCTGGGCCTTGAGCTTCAGTGATGAAGCTGCCTCAGCCCCTCATCATCCCAGCACCATAAAGCACATGGCTTTCCTGAGATATGAAAGCCTGAGGCCCTTTAACTAATCCTCTTGGCCTCTCTCTGCTACAGATGGGCATGTACTGTGTGCATACCTGCCCCAAACATGGAAACACGCCCCTGTGCTCCACTGTGTAGGTGCTCCCTGCATGCCCACGAGTCCCCATTTCATCCCCATGCTTAGGTGCTTCAGTGTGATATAGATGAGGAGAGTGAAACCAGTGGACTTGTGTAGATCTGAAAGGGACCACGGGATGGATAAGGGGGACAGGAAATATTTCCTTCCGGCTGTGGATCTTAACTAATCCCTGAGAATTGCCTCTGATGTTCAGGAACCATGCTTAGCACAAAATTACAGGAATTATTTAGAACTAAAATAAAAATGTACTGAAGCATAAGGAAATGCTTGAAAAATGCATTTTCTGAACATTTATTAAGCATTAAATTTCACTGAACTTGGAAGGTAATTTTTTTCATTAGAGATGCTCAGGGCAACTTAAGATATGTCTTAAGGTAAAATCGTTCCAACTTGAGGATGAAGCAAGCAGCTTTGCTTGTTAACAAGAGCATGCAGGAGGTGAAGTGACAAAGAGGAAGAACACAACAGCCCCAGCTGTCAGGCCTACGGACAGTGTACAACACCGGAAAGGTCATTAATGCGCTGTAAATCCATTGCAGCATTTCCAGACAATCTTGTCTTGCTGAAGCTCTTGCACAAAAAACTTTGCCTTCAGGGCCAGCGCATCCTTCGACAGCCTCCCAGATGATGCTGGGACTCATTTGCTGCCATTTACCTTCTTTCTTCCCTCCCTCCCTCCCTCCCTCCCTCCCCCCTCCATCCACCCACAGAAAAAGTCTGGAAAAAACACATCTCACAGTTCAGCCCCAACATTTACTCAAGATGTGTTCACTTGACATGCAAATGTCTCCTGCAGTATTCACCCAAGTGTCTCCTGCCAGCAGGCCACATTCCCTGGGGGCAGTTTAGCTGTGGATGTTGAGTACAGCCCCTTTCTATGACTGGAAGGAGGCACCATTCTCCACTACATGGCATTGCTGTGAAAAGATCCAGGGAACATAGAGGCTTGGACCAGTTTACACAGTAGACTGATGCCTGGAGCTTTTGATACCAGGACACCTACAGAAGAGCTCAACTCATGTATGAAATGTTTGGGTTTGGTTTAGCCCTGTTGTGAATGTAACAAAACCAGTGCAATGTCAGCTATCTCTACTTCAGAAAAGCATTTGCAATATTAGAAAGGTTGGCTGCCCAGGGCTCCAGCAATAACATGGCTAGGAAGGCAGGCTCAAGGGGAAGGGCAAGCAGGCATGCCAGTCTGTACAACACATGCTTAAGTCAAGGCAAATAATCCCTCACTTCCATAAGCAAAACATTTACTTAAAACTTCCAAGTAATCTAATTAAAACAGGAAAAAGAAAAAAACATGTGCCTCTTGGTAGTCACCAGCTATAACTCTGTATTCCCAGGTAATTAAAATATTAACAACCTTTACAGTTCACCACAATCCACGCAACATTTTGCCTTAAAATGCTGAGAGTTGAATTCCAGCCACCCCCTCATAAAATCAGAGCAGTTTTGCCAAATTCCCTTCCACGCTCTTCATTTGATGGCAAAGTAACAGAGGTACCATAATTCACTTGATATCATTCTTTTCCTGCTGATGTTTTATTCAGACTGAGCTTCGTTAATAAAGATGAAACTTTGGGTTAATGATTGATCCATGTTTACAAACCATCCAGGCTCCTTTACATCTTGGTTAAGCATGAACAATCACCGAACACACAATTTCCTAAAAAAAATCTCACATACCAAAATTGCATATTTTGAATTTTTAAAATTCACTAAACAAAATTTCACAGAGTGAACCCTAAAGTCTGTTTTCCAGCAAAGCACAAGCCAAAAATGGAAGTTGGGCCTCCCCCCTGGAAAAAAAATGAAGCTGGACCCCAACACACACTTCCTTCCCATTAAACAAGCAAATAAATACACATTCATACAGAGTAATTTGCTCTAAAAATGCAGGTGCTTGAATAATTACCCACAAGTTTTAGCATAAATTTTGGTTGCTCAAACGGTACTGTGTCACAGTCTTCTTTGAGGAGGAACTGAGCAGTGATTTCTTACTGGGCAACAGAGAAGAAAAACTAGCCCAGAACCTGATGATTCTGACACAACTCCAAATGTGTTTCTCCACAGAGAAAAATTACAAAGACAAAGCTGTTTATTTTTTAAAAAAAAAAAAAAAGTAAAAAAAAAAAGTTAGAGGTGTATATAGCAGTATCACTTTTTAATGCCAGGTATTGGATCAAGGAATGGGACAGACTGCACTGCATTTTTAAAGTAGTATGACTATTGACATACTTGAGAAACACTTTAACACTGTAAATTACAACAAACAATTTAGTTCACTTCTACACAAGTCAGCAAAAAAGATAGGTGATCCAACATGATATGGCAGCTGCAAATTTAAAATTGAAGTCACAGACCGAAGCCAGAACAGAAACATCTCCAGGACTCCTATTTATAAAAAGGAATGAACATACACACTGTGCGCGCACAAGCAGGCAAGAATCTTGAGGTTTTACTTATTGCTCTTACACAAGGCTGTGAGCAGGCAAATGTCTGGATCAGAAATTAGGTCAAACATGCATTTCAGCAGGCATGAAAAGTACAGGAAATTCATATTAACAAAACAATGTACTGTGTTACGTAATACAGGATGGTATTCTGCTAATATAATACTTACGTCATTAATACCGGATAAAGTCCAGGTCTGCCTGTTGCACAATGTGTTATGCAGGGTGGTATTATAACCTAATTTCTGATTTATCTTTCATACTGCACCCTCCATGTAGGGACGAAGAGGGCGGTTTTCAAGACAGCCGTTCTTTGTAACGCCGGAGAAACTTCAGCCTCAAGAGCTTCAGTTGGCCAGGTACAGCCAGAAGGAGGTTATCGTTATCAGCACTGTATCTCCAGGACCTGCTCTTTCACTGCCTCGTGTTTTTGTGCAGTCATTGACAACTCAGGTAAACAAATGCAGAAGCTGGTGCAAAATGCAGCAGCGCTGCTCTCAGAGCATCTTCCAGCTATGCTATATGCTCCTGCAATTGCTACAGGGGATAAGGCAGTAGAAGGTCAAGTCCTGTATCTGGTCACTTCCTCAAAAGTCTTATAAAGGCAAGATTTTTTTGTGAACTGGCTTTCCTTTACAGAATAAGCAGCGTAGTGTGGATGTCAGTAGAAATCTGGCTACCTAGTGGCAACAAGAGATTAGCACATTCACAAGACACGTTTTGGAATACCTGCTGTTCCCTACTGCAACCAAATTAAACATGCCGCGGAGAGGTGTCCATGTGATTACAACACTGGTAAGCCAGGTTCAAGGCATACTGCACGTGGGCCTTGCATGAAAAAGGCATTGGATGTGTTATCTGAGGATTTTTTTTTTTGCTGTGCTATGCACACATATGACAGTAGATAAAAATCAGCACAATGGTTCCTCTCCATACATGACCCAACACACGCCATAACAATTAAGCACCATATGCTATTCTTCTGTTAGCAGGAATCAAGGAAGAAAATGGTGGTTTGGGAACAGGGAGAGGAAGAAATCCAGCATGAAGTTAGAGGTATGTTCCTGGCAGAAGTCCTAGCTGAGAATGTTTATTGTGAACGAGCAACTGGATTTTGTGACATAACCAGAACACCACTGGTATCTAAAGGGCCAGCTTGGGCACCACATAATCAAAATTATGTTCTCCAGTGTTGTAATATGGCATTGAGCAATCTCTAATTAATTACTAGAAAGAGCAGTAGGTGGACAACAAGAGGTCATGCTTCAGGAAGGTTATGCTTTGTACTTGCAAAAAGCAGCAGTGCAAATCAATAGATTCTTCTGTCTTACTAAAGGTCTGTCATGTGCCCCTTGATCCAACCCCTAAATCTCACACAAATTTCAGCTTTCAGGCTTGTCAAATAGCCAAATTCACACTGAGCTCTGTTTTACTTCCAAGCAGTACTACTAAAGCTAGCGGAACTGCTTAGAGCAAGGCGCTACTGCAGTGAATGTTCAGGAATTTGGCTCTTCCAAAGAAGTGAACTGCCAATGACTGGGGATTCATGACACTCACAGGTGGAGGGAGACACTTCCTGTGGTGTTTTTTTCAAAATCTGTCCTTACAAACACCAACATTTATAAGACTGGAATGCGAGGAAAGGCTTTGTTACAGTCACCCAGAAATTTTGACACCAGGACAGCCACAGTGGTTTAGGAGGGGTAGCCCACTCCGTAGAGGGTTGGTTTGGCCTGGGTTGCCCTCACAGCAGGAGTCACTGCCTCTTACTAGATGACTGCATATAAGGGTCCTCGGTCTCAGTTGGGATGGTGAGGCCTCCTTAGAGCAACTCCTCTGTCACACCATCCATGGGTGCACGGTTTTATCTCCTAGAAAAGAGGGAAGCAAAATGGGTCTAAATTCCTTAAAAATGATTAAGAAAAAACATCCTCTAGAAAAAGAAGAAGAACAATTTGTTATCGCAGTCTTGCAGGAGGAGTCCTAGGACTTCTCATGACCCTTCACTAATGGCTATGAAGGTCAGGTTGCTGAGAAGCCCTGCTGCCAGATTGGATGTAAAACAGTATGTCCAGTGTTTACCATTCAAAGCCATCCTTTGCTTGAAGCCAGCTAGGCAGAAGTGTTTTGGCTGTATTTTTAGATATTCCTCCTAGCCCACTTTGCTTCCCTGCTTGGAAGCTCCTTCAAATTAAAGATGCTGCAAGTGCCACTTCCCTGATGTTGAAAAAGATGGGGAAAAACAGAGAGAGGCAAAAAACACACACCATGGAAAGAAATGATTACTTGTAAAACATTTCCTTTTAAAAACTACTCTACAACTCCCTAACTTGGTATAATTAATGTGTAGTTTAAAACATATAAAATGTCTTACCAGCTAAATGATTTCTTGGTTTTACAAGTCTTCCTCCCTCTCCCCATTAAAAAATAATGCATGTGTGGACTGGTATTGAACACCTTGTACAGAGTCACGCACAAATTCTCCTTTAATTCTACATGGAGCAGCTTTGATTTTAATCTACTGTGTTTAGAGAAGAGCTCATACCGTATACTTTACAGTGTCACCAGCTACACAGATGTCTTTAATCTTGTAACACCATTAAGAAAAGAAGAAAAAAAAAATCACTGTAAGTTGCAGTCCCTTTGATAAATGATTACGGTGACGCATGCAGTCCTCCTCAGCGCCGCCGCTGCCAGACATAGGATGTGATTTCCTCTGCACGCTGCCGAGGCCCGACACCGCACTACTGGGGGCTGTGGCCAGGCCAGTGCACCACTGCCCCAGCGCACAGTGTGCTGCAGTCACTGGGCAAAGCTGCGGTGAATTGTCTCGCTTGATACCACCACCACCACCCCAACCCAGCCCCCGGGGGAGCGCACGCACCCGCTCCCCACCTCAGCCACAGGAGATGACCGTGAAGCGCTTGGAAATGCACGACATGTTGTGGAGGACGATGCCCAGGAGAAAGACCAAGACGCAGGCCACCAGGATCACAGTGCAAACCCCTGACCAGGTGGAGCTTTTCACAGCGCCTCTCCGGTCCGGCTCCTCCGCTCCCCCCTCAGCGGGAAGGCCGCCCTGCAGCGGCTGCTGCTCTGCCGGGATCGTCACCACTGCCAGGGACTTCTGCTGGCTGCCAGGCAGGAGGCGGCAGCCAATGTCTCCCGGCAGTAGTGCCCTCTCCTTGGAGAGGGGCAAGGGCAGCATGTAGCACCCATTACTGGGCAGTTTGATGAAGACAGGGGTGTGCTCCGAGGTGTGGGGGATTGCAATGACGGCAATCACCTCAGGGTCGTCAGGCAGCTGCGACACAGAGTACCCAGGCGGCAGCTTGGTGATCCCGCGGCACCAGGGGCAACGCAGGTCCTTCTGGCTGGTCCTCATCTGCTGCAGGCACACTGAGCAGCAGGTGTGCTTGCAGTCCAGCAGCTTGGGCCGCCGGCGGGGGCTGTAGTAGTTGAAGCAAATCTGGCACTCCAGCAGAGAGTCCTGGGACAGGGTCTCCATGGCTGGTGCAGGGAGGCACGGCAGGCCTGGCGCCAAGCCTCACGCCGGCGCCCCACAGCCGAGGGGCAGCACCCGCCTTCCTGCCGCTGCTGCTGCTGCTGCTGCTGCTGCTGCTCGAGGCAGCGCCGGGTGCCGGCTACGGAGAGCGCAGGAGAACCTCTGGCCTCAACTGTTCAGCACCTGAGACAAACAGAAAAATATGAAGGAACAGGTTACTTACAGGAACCAGTGGGAACAAAAGAGTCCAGCTAAGTGGGAACTAAAACTAGTGCTCACTCTGTAATCTAGTGGGAGAAATACATTTGCAGCCCTTAATAAGAAAGCATCTTCCCACTGGCTTCACCAAACTGCTCAGCAGCAAACTTTCAGGTCAGCTATCACTACATCTCCCTTATTACTTTTTTCCCACAGCTGTACAATCCCTACCAACCCACCAGTCCACCACTCACGTTATATTTATACCCATAACAGGGGAGCCTGAGTTTACTAAGCAGGTCCTTCAGCATCTAATCTCCTGTCATATTTTCAGGACTTTTCAGCCCTTCCTGCACTTTAACAATTCTCTCATTTAATCCTTTAAACCTCTGAGGATTTTTAGCTATTTGGCTCAACCGCTAAGTCTGCATGAAAAGTGGGGGAAAGAAAAATTAAGTTTAAACAGATGTATTTCTACAGGCTCCTGAACTTATGCCTGTGCATGAATGAGCAACCAAGTAACTGTACTAAAACACCCATATTTGCACACAACAAAAAGGAATGGCATAATTTTCGGTTAAATTAACTGTTTGCCTGGTTACACAAGCAGCTTGTTGAACATGGTCCTCTGAAACATAAACCTCACTGACAAAAACTTGACCTGAGACAAAAAGCTCTGTTTAGACCCAGGACCACCAAACACCACAGAGAACAATCTGTTAATGCACTGAATTAAAGGCAAATTATTACTAACCTTGTTCTAAACTATTCACTACAAAGGGATTCTTTGCATTTCCCCACTTATTTCTTACAGCTATGCAAAAAAAAAAGGCAGCTGTGTTCACTTTCACAGTGAGTTGTTGAACTTTGGTTGATTTTGGTCATTCCAACACATGGTAAATATGAACAGAAAGCATTTTTACAACTTTTTACATTGCCTTCCTTGTTGTATTCAAAGAAGTATCAGCCTGAGTTTGCATCCAAAAATACAATAAAGAAAACCCAAAATATTTGCATGCTGACCTTTGATCTTCTCTTATTGCAATGTTATTCCCAAAATATTTTGAGTTAATACCCGAGCACCACAGCTGTCAGAGGACGACTTCTTTTCCATACAGTTATTTCTTGCTCTTCCCTCTGGATCAGAGCACCTAGGTGGCAACACGCTAATCGATGGGTGACGTCAGTAAAACAGAAATAACGTAGCTCAAGAAGAGAAGACAGGCACAGTCATGGGGTTTGCAATGCAGGACAGCCCTCTGGACCACTCTGTCCCACTTCATCTGTCCTGCTTCTGGCAGTTACCGGTACTTGAATAGGGAAAACAAAATGCACGTCATCTCTCTTCAAACGCTAATGACTGATATCACCGACATTGGCAGAACTGGCCCTGCTGCCGATTTTGTAACAGCAGTGGATTTTGGCTCACAAGGCGCTTCAGCAAACACGCAGTGACAATCCTGACTCAGGAGGGAGCAGGGGCTGCAGTTATGAAGGCAGGAGCTTGTGAAACACAGGCAATGGCTGCCAGGGGAAATGGCATGTTGCCAGCCGCCTGAATGGCACTTTTGGGTTGCTTTGCCTTAACACGGCACAGAGACCATCTCTGGGAGGAAAGACCCCTGCCAGCATGAAGCCAGCATAGGTCCATGCAGCACCTGCTCTGCACCAGCACTGTATAATGTGGTATTAAGGGACAGTCCATGCACAGACGGAGCCCAACACTGCTGCAGAAGGGGCTAAGCATACACTGCCCATGTGCAGGCTGCACCAAGGGAAAGTGGAAGAAAAATAGCAGAGGTCTTATCTTCTTTATCCTGCCCTTCCTGTTACTATGTCCACATCCCTACAATACAGACAGGCACAAAGGAAGACCATCAGAAAGGGTCATTAAAAGACCAGCATGCAGGAGAGAGAGAAAAAAGTGGAAGAGAACTATCCACAATGCTAAGCGGTTCCCAGCTGAAAAACACTGACAAAGGCCAGATTAGAAACTAGTTATAGGAGCTTAGGAATTAATCACTGAAGCCATCAGACCAAGTTTTCAGCCAGAAGCAACCCAGCACTTTTATATTTTGCACAGAAACATCCATACAAAATTTTCTGTTACCCACTGTCCAAGCCAAACTCGAGCTCAGACATTACAAGACACAACTCTGATCTGCTGTATCTGCAAATCTACCCAAAAAAACCCGGTACAACAATAGTGCAGTATTATTATGAGTCACAATGACTGGAAATTCAGAAGGTAAGGCTTATGTTTAAAAACAGGTGGAAGTACTCCTTCTGCAGATGTAAATCCATATCTCTGCATAGAAGCTCTGGTCTCCACATTTTAGATGTCAATGGACTGACTGATGAAGTTCTCTGACCTCATTTAGCTGTCACCTACAACCATCTCTCTCCACTTACAGTGCTGCAAGTAAACCATTGTCTTATTGATGTGAATGTTATTGGGATCAAGATCATTCTTCTGATTGCATATCCTTGTCCAGAAGTCATAAACTCATCCACTATCAAGACCCTCATACCTGTCCCAGTGACATCCTTACAGTAGCTCAGGGCTAGGAGAGAATGAGATGAGTATTTGGAACTGAAGAATAAAACAAAAGTCACCTCCAGGCAAACAGTGTACTAAGGAAAAGAAAAAGAAACATCCCAACAAGATCTCAGCTAGTTTGAATGCCAAGTAATCCTGTGAAGCATTTCTCCAGGAGGTCAAAGTTTTAAAGCATTAGTGCAATCTATAGGAAGAAAAAGGAAAAGGATGGAGCCAAATTAAAAGGTTAAGATAGGGCTTACCAGCCCACCTACATTACATACATTGTTCAGATATGTGTGGATATATTTGCAGAAGCTGTAAATATAGCAACAACCCCATTTTGACCTGATGCTGAATCAAGGAAACAGTCACTTCCAACTGCGTGTCTTGAAGTTACACTTTTTTCCTTTTTTGGTTTTTTTTTTTCTGAAAGAACAACTACAAACATTATTTCAAGTAACAAGGCTGCATATACCAATGCTGAATTACATAATTTCTTACTTTCCCAGAACGTCTCAAATAATGATCAGAGGTGTATTTTGACAGGTCAGTGATAAGACCCAGTAAGCAGAGAGAGAGGTTAGTATGATTCCTTCAGAATATGTCTGAAGACAAGTTAAAGAGTAGCCACAGCCATCTAACCCCTCGGCCTTTGCTGAAACTGCCTTGTTCAAAGGTTGGACATGTAGCTTCATGGGCGCAGTGTAACTTTATTCCCAACCATACCGAAAGCCTAGCAACACTCCTGAATTCTGCCACAGCTCAGTTTGGGGATAAAAGAAAGTCAAGCCTTCATCTATAGTCAGAATCAAACTGCATAATATCTATTTGATTAATTTTGTAGTAAACAGGATGGAAAAAGCTTGCTCTCAGTACTATTCTACCACTTCACTGTCATAACTCTGCCAGAGGAGCAGAACTCCTCTTCGACAGGGGGCTCAACTCGAGTTTGTGCTCAACATACCCCCACACCAGTTGGAGGTACTGAGCTATCACAGGTGAACACCTCGCTCAAAGCTTACTCAGACTGGTCTCTTCCTGGCGCTTCACGCACAAAGACCAAGAGGCAGTTGGCTTGCACGTGAGGGCCTGGCTGATGTCAAGCATCAACCAAAACCATTATTTTGTCATTATTTGCTCACAGCACCCAGCGATGCTTAAGAAGGGCAAAGGGACTGTTGACACATAGAGGGTGGCAGAGGAATCAGAATAGGCTGTCAAGGATGTCTACGTCTCTGAAGAATGACAGCATATATGTATGTGTGGATAGGGGCAGGCGTGTGGAAGGGAGTGCTGGGGACTATGACAGTGAGGCCATACACACAGACAGAGGGAACTGCAACTGTGAGTAGTCACTCTGCCTGACACAAACCTGACAGCAACTGGAAAGTCTTCAGGGCTGAGATCTAACTAGCGACACAAATAAAAACTAACTGGGTATGAAAATCCACAAGTTCCAAAACTCAAGCGTCAGAAAGGAGCAGGAGCAAAGGAGGCGAGAAGAGACAGGCCTTGAGAAGAATGAACAGCAGACCTTTCTGCCTCCCTTGCACCCTCGTCCCCTTGCTGTGGGTCTGCCCAAGATCCACAGGGCTGCCGCTGACCAGCGAGACAATGAATCACAAGCAGCTGCAGAGACCCAGGGAGGAACCTGCAAAGCTGATTACCCCTGTGGCAGAAGATCAAAGTACAGCCAGGTGGCTGACAGCATGGCACAAAGGTCCTCCTTGCAAATTTGGGCTGACTTTTGCATGAACCAAGAGTTTTTAAGATCTGAGAAATGATTGCGTGACTCGAGCAATAAAGGTCTGGAGAATAAAACAGGTATTTCAGCTGTCTGTCAGTCATGCTATCTGTTCTGCTGGTACCTTGACAGAGGCCACAGCAGAGCACCAAGCTCTCTTTTACTGGGTGAGCAGAAGGCCAGGAATGACAAGGAATCAGCTTCATACTCCCCGAGAAGAAGGGGGAAAGGAGCTTTTGTTGCTCTCTTGCAATTCATAGCTTCCCAGCACAGAGTAGGGAGGTGCTGCAGGAGGTGAACAGATGAAGGCTGCTGCAACTAGTATAGCACAGCTACGGAGAGCAAAAGGAAGAAGAAAGCACAGGTTTGCTGCAGAGAAAGCTCTGCACAAACCCTATTTGCTGCAGAGAAAGCTCTGCACAAACCCTAACTATAAAGTGGTCCCCAAGTGGCCAGGTCAGAAAAGACAACTGCTTTTGGAACCCATGGCAAAGACAGACATGGAACATCCATGACAGGAGTTGGGCAATGTCAGAGAACAGAGCAATGGCAAATCCTTACCTATTGACATAATGGTTTTTATTAAGCAAGGACAGCCCTGGTGATACTAAGCAATGGAAACCACAGCCTTGAAGGGGTGCTGCCTCCCCTGAAGAACTCAGAACTATCTTCACATATCTTCCTAACATATTAGGGCCCAGAATTATATCAACTTGAAAGCCCCAAAAATATAATTTAATGATGCCTGTGGAATCTAATACAATTCACAGAAGATTAAACATCATATCATATTTTTAAAGACTGGATTTGGGGCATGTTGATGTAGTTAGCTGATCACTGAAAGAAAGCCTCAAAAACTTTGCACAGACTTATACATGTATTTAGGCATGCTCTGCTTGCTGCACAGCAAGGTTAATAACAGGCTTTCAGCAAGGCAGCGCATTGATGATACTTCACCTTTCTCAAGGAAGGTTCATTACGTAAAGTCCCCAAACACATTAAGAATTCTTTGACAGTATTACTGAGTATGTATGATTTATGATGAAGAAAGAGGAAAATCCATTCATTTCAGGTGCCCTTAGGCTGGAAAGGAGGTGGGGGGGTAAGGCCACAGTACTGTTCTCCATAGGAGAACTAATTGCAAGAATCATCTGCCCACAGACATGGAAGGAAACATGTGCTAGAGTCACTTCAAACTGATAGTGAGGAGGAAGGAACATATTAAATATTCGGAAGCATTTCTGCTACAAAATTCAGCATTGTTCTATTTTCAGCAAATTCATGTTTGGACAAAACACATCAGGGCTGTTGCAAATGCCCAGGATGTGCTACCTGATTTCTCCTCAATATCCTTCACTAAATGGTCCTATTTATTTTTAGGCTGTTCTGTAGCACTAATTACCATAGTAACTGAGAATAGCACAATGATCAATTAATTTATTCATCACAACACCCTTGTTAAGAGAGAAGTATTTTCACTATATCCTTTCATCATCTAAGAAAAGAAGTTCTGAGAAAAAAGAAGCGGTTGCTCCAAGGTCATACAAAGCTCCACCCAGACTGCCTCAAAGCTCCTGGACAGCTTCATCACAAGCTCCACTTTTCACCTTGTGAGCCACCAGGCAGAGGTGACAGATTCTGGATAGCTTCTTTTTTGCAGCAGAGAATCAACAAAGCTCAGAAAACCACCCACTTCTCCCAGCTCTTCCACCTGGCAGCAACTCCATGCATGGTATGCCTGAGATTTTTTGTGGCTTTCAATGTACGTATCAGCTCTTCCACAGACCGTGAATATGATGAGAGCTTGTGATCCAGAAGTTAAATGGACACAGTTCATCCACCATGTAGATTACAACTGAGAGGACTATATGCATTTTCAGGGACATAAAGCTAACAATAAGGCAACAAAGATAACCTGTTCTTCTCTCCAGAATTACCTGTTTTCCAGGCACTTCCCTTTCAGTCAGGCAGCATATAGCCACCATCCTTTCCATTTAGTTATTCACAATTGTACAGAAACATTGCAGAACAAAAGCATTTTAATTTGGCCAAATCCTTAACCAGCGCAAGCTGGCACTGTTCCTTTAGCTTTAGTCCAGCCCTTGCCAAGATGAGAATCAGGTGTACATGTTCCTGGATGCATAAAGCCACAAAGAAATAAAGCTGAGTGAAACTCTGATATGTGAGTCTACAACATCCTATGAACCAGTGCCAGGGGATCCATGCTAATGGAGAGAGAATCTGCTCTGGATGATATCAATGGCACAGATCAAACAGGACAGCCGTTGTCCTGCCTCTCTGGCAGCTGAGCAATTGCAGGCGGATCACAAAAAAGGAGCCTAGTTACAAGGTATCATCCCACAGCATTTACCTTAGAAATTGTCACCAGCCAGCCCTAGAAATAGGAGACAGAGGCAGAAAGGTCACCCACAGGAATGTAACTAGATGTAGAAGTTTACAATTTTGGAGCAAAAACAGATCAGGTGAAAACACCAATCTTTGGTGTTTATAGAAAACAGAGAGAGACTCACATGCTGCTGGTTGTTCCATGTCACATAGTCAGCTGCACTGCTCCCTCTTTTTATCTACAAACTTTGACACGTCCACATTCCCTGGCTCCAAAGACCTTATTTTGGTCAAATATGACTGGGATCAGCTGCACTTTGTTCCGACAGCAAACACTACTAATAACCTGCAACGTGCCAGGTCAGCAAACAACAGGTACAGTTCCTTACTGCTGAGTCAAAACAGTACAGCTATACTCATTGGACAGTTTCACACGATGTGCTTTGCCAGTGAGAAACGTTATCTGACATTAAAACCTTCCTCAGAAATGTGCCCATTTCAGACAGAGGCAGACAGCTTTCCTGCCCACCCAGCCCTCTGGCAGCCCTCTGTGTAGGTGCTCCTGAAGCCCAGACAGTGGGAGCCTGACCTGCTCCTCACCAGCCCAACGGTGACACATCTGCAGATTTTTGACAAGGTCACTTGTCAAGCTGCCCCAGAACTATGGTTCCCTAAATCTCCCAGGCTTCCTCCAGCCTGACAGAACACAGTGAACCCCCAGGTGAAGCTCTGCCCTGCTAGGCGAGTGTGAAAGTATTCCTTACTACTTCTGCTGACCTAAGTCCTAGCATTTCTCTTCCTGCATGAGGGTTGGACTGACAGGATGAGAGACCTGACTGTTGTCCTAGGCCATCCCAAATGTGAAAATATCCCAGCACCGGATATTAAAAGGTTCCTCCCAATTTGCAAATAAACAAAATTTCCAGCATTCAAAGCATCCCAAGGGATGATACTCATTTCTACAGCCCACTCTGAGCACACCACTTTCAGAGTCATTAGCACTTCTTCAGTTTTGTTGGCTGCTCTTAATTATGCCTGACTCACTCCTAAACCCCAGGGTGAGAGGCATTAAAAGCCAGTTTTTTCCACTGCCAAGTGAGAGACCCATTTGCCATTCAAACTGACATCAAGAGGAATGGGGGTGGGAGGGGTGGTGTGAAAAGAAATCTACCCCTCAGCCCCAGAATAAAAGCAGCATCAGTAGTTATTAATGACCAGGACATGTGGAGCAGGTGGTTGGCAAAGACGGATTTAGGCGTTGCTTCCCTAACTTAATGTGAGGTCCCACGTTCAGTCACTCAAGCCAAAATCCCACAACCTTGCAGGAGGAGGTATAGGCATTAAACTCGCTCTCAGTAACAGCTTTTAAATGCAATGCAATATCTTCTTTCTAAGAGATTTTCATTTATGGCAACACAACAGTTCTGTGGCGTTTGAAATGCTGAGAGGCATGAAGCACCTGATCACTTAAATGACAAATTTTGCTCTCCTATTACAGTCTTATGCTTCATCTGCCATTGATAGAATTTGCCTGATACCTGAAGAGAAACTTAATTAAAAGATTCTTCCCTCCCTCCCCTGAGGATTTGGTATTAGACTTAGAAAATACATCATCCAGAAAAAAAAAGAAAAGTAATTTGAAATAAAGCTCAAATGCAGACGTTTCTCAATGATACAGGTCAGCGGGTGATTGAGTGGGAATCAGCTTGAATTAGTGTATTAAGACACCAGTCTATAATTACAGGAGAGTGCTACAGCTCTCTGAGGTCATTGAATAGGTTTTGATAAAACTAGGTCAAAATCTACCTGGCTCAAACAGGGGAGGAGAGAAAGGAATCGATACTCACACGTTCACACACTGACTATGCAATACAAAAACTGAAAACTCAATTTCACACTTAACTCAGCAAACAGAAGTCCTTCAAATGAGAGTTTTAACTGTTGCAACTCTGCTCTGTGCTCCCACCTCATACATCCCACCTGCTTAACATGCTGTGCACTCTGTACTCACCCCACGTGGCTTCCTGAGGATGTGATCCTGCAAGCCACATCACCGAACAGCTACCTTCACATGGCTGCTAAAAAAAGTGCAACAGACCTAAGGGAATCAAAATAATACATCCTTTTACACTGAAATAGATGTGATTAAGAAATAGGAAAATATTTTGTTAGAAGCCACAGAACAAGAAGTAAGTAAATACTTCTCTTTCATAGACTATAAAGAAGTTGAATAAGGTCTGAAGAAGATTAGATGGGGCAGGGGCAGCTTTTTTCATCTTTCTACCTTTCTCCTGAAATCTGCTAAATGGGCAGCACAAGGGAGTAAAGCCCCCTCTTTATCAAAAGAAAAGGTGTAACAGAGTCCTAACGCAGAAGAACTGCTTCCAAGAGCTTATCTTCACGACAGTAGAAGACAGCAAACTAATATGCATCCTCAAGGTCAACTGCGATGCCATTTCCTAATGCAGACAAATTGTGATCTTCATGCATTTTCGGTCTCTGATAAGCACTACAGCTACTCCAGGTCATGGCACTGGTCATTCTGGTTTGCAGACTACACCAAAAGGAACTGGAACTGATCCAAAAGCTCCTTTCTTATTGGAAACTAATCATTCACCCTGTAACTCTGTCAGCTAGTAATATTAATACCACCCTTACTTAGTGAATTTTGGGAACGGTCCAACTCTCACTGCGACCAAGCCTGAACTGCATCCATATCGATGATTTCCTATTTCATGATTTATATCTCTGTCTTCACACCAGTACAATCCTCCAGAAGAGCTTTAGCAGGCTATAGTAGATAAATAATTTCTTCCTATACTTTTCCAAACCACATGTTTCTCGCCGTGACTATAAAGACTCCAGGAGCTCCAGTCCTGACAAGTTATGAAGTGCATGGCCTGACATTAGCCACGAAAGCTAATGGGAAGACACACGTTCAAGGTCAGTTGCACATTTACATAGTTAACACACTGTTCATCAATACAGAACGTCGTGCCAGCAGCCACAGGCAGATAAAGGGAATCGCTAAGTGCAGATGCCTTTGCTACCCTTGTACCACCCTGAAAATGTGTGACCTGAGGAAACATGATACAGCCTTCCCACAACAGCTGCAACTAAACAACTGGTGGCACATCAACTAACTCAACCAGCTACACAGCATGACTCGAAGCCCCAGTACCACCAGAGAAAATTTCTGACTAGGGGTGAGACAACGGACATCAGCAGAAGCTCTCAGCTCTCTCCTTCATGCCCATGGACATGGACATCCCCGTGAGAGAAATGAGAAGACTCCCATGGATGGACTTCTATGATGAAGTCTAGAATAGAGTTGAGGGGATTTGCACCGAGTCTTTCCCCCATACGAACCGGCACCATTTGCAGACAAAAGTAGTTTCACAGCTAAGCAATGTGGTGCTCTCAAGGGCAACCACCGTAACCGAGGTCAGCTCCGCCACACCCCTCTCCAGTGGGCTGAGATAAATTACAGCTCTGGAAGACTGAGCTCAGAGCTGCTAGCCTCTGTGCTCTGGCAGCCATGCTGGGATGGGGACAGTAACTGGCTGCTCATATGCACAGGAAAATAAATTATTCTTGTCCATATCATGTGAAATCTACTGCGACTTTTCTTCACAGAGATGGTATTCAATTCCAAAAGCCACTCACCTTCTGTAGCTGCAAGAAGTTTATCAGACCTGCCAAGCTTTGTCAGGTTGTATTTCATTCTTTCTAAAGTAAGCTTCAAAGCTTGAACTAGACATCACCCATCATATTTCTGCCATTCAAAGTCTGGCTGCTTTTGATACATCCCGGTGTGAAAATAGTTTAACTAACAGTATACAGCATTTTTGCTGTATGGAGCGCAAATGCTCAGAAAGGACTGTGTTACGCTACATCAGAGTAAAACAACCAAAATGAAGCAAACTGCTTTACCTCTTAATTTTGGGCCTAGTTCTGCAGTCCTTGCAATGTAAATCAGAACAAACTTAGAAAAGATAACTGGCATAATGTTGCTAATGCTCAAGACTCCATCACAATCTTGATAGTATACAGTCATGGTGCATCCCAGGCTCACGGGATTATGGACGATCAATTCAGTACTCGGTAAAAATCAAGCTGCTAGCCTCATATTTCTGAAGAAAAGCCTGAAAACATGAACTTCAGAAGCCCCAAATCCCAGTTAGGTAGAACCCCTAAACTTCAGTCTCTGTCTTGCAAGCCAGTCTCATGATTTCTGCATGTGAGTTAGAGCTAACGAAAGAAATGTAGTTTTGAGGTGAACAAATTCATTGGCAGTTTCAGATCAAATTAAGCAAATACTTTCTCCTTAGGCAAAAATGGTCATTTCCATTAAAATGTCAGCTCATTGCAACATTCATTTCAATTCAACTGTTTTCTTTCAGAAGAAATTCATGAAAATGTAATGCAAAGGGCAAACAAAGCTTTTTGTACTGACTCTGTACCAATTTTTCTTCTCATGTGGTCAGCCACTGAGTGAGTCAGAAGTACCTCTTACTCATATCACTCTACTGCTGGATGTGGAATGCTTAAGTCTAGCAATACACCATGATTTCTTTACTTTTCCCAGTCTAGCAAAAGCAGATGAGATAAACACTCTCCAGCTATCAGCAGCAGTTTTGTAGCAGCATGTTTACAAAGCCACTTACTCAGCTTTTTTTGGTTGCTGGCTTAAAAAAAAAATGACAATATGGGGCATTTTCAACATACAAGTCACTTTTCATGATGCGATCGAACCCTGAAGAGGACTACATGTTTGAAAGGATTGCTGTTTTTTACAGGTGTTTCCTGCTAAGGATCTAAATGATCTTACTTTGAAAGGTGGTTCAGGGATTTCTAAAAAAAGTCACACTCATCCCAATGATCTCCAGAGTATATCCCAAAAGCATTAATTGCTTTTGAAGACTTACCTCAGGTACGCTTCATCACTTATTTCCAACATTTATTTCACCTTGAATGCTGTGTTCATTTTTGGGCCCCTCACTACAGGAAAGACTTTGAGGTGTTGGAGTGTGTCCAGAGAAGGGCAACGAAGCTGGTGAAGTGTCTAGAGAACAAGTCCTATGAAGAACAGCTGAGGGAACTGGGGTTGTTTAGCCTGGAGAAAAGGAGGTTCAGGGCAAGACCCTATTGCTCTTTACAACCGTCTGAAAGGAGGTTGTAGCAAGGTGGGTGTCAGTCTCTTGTCCCAAGTAACAAGTGATAGGACAAGAGGAAACAGCCTCAAGTTGTACCAGGGGAGGTTTAGATTGGATATAAGGAAAAATTTATTCACCAGAAGGGTTGTCAAGCACTGGAACAGGCTGCCCAGAGAAGTGGTTGAGTCGCCATCCCTGGAGATATTTGAAAGATGTGCAGACATGGTGCTTAATTATATGGGTTAGTGGTGGACTTGGCAGTGTTGGGTTAATGGTTGGACTCAATGATCTTGAAGGTCTTTTCCAACCTAAACGAATCTATGACTCTATTCCATGTAGCACCACACAGAACAGCAGTTAAGAACCAAAGAGATGTCTTAGGGACTGCTAAAAGAAAGGGGGAAAGGGTAAAAGTCTGTGTTGCCACTCTAGAAAGTGTTGCATTGGAAGAGATGATCTAAGAAGACACAGTGTGCATGCATACAGCTTTAAACACCTATGCAGGATTTGACCACATTCCACTCAGTTGAGGTCTTTGTTCCATTTTTGCTATAGTATTACATTTGTGTGCCTTACAGTGGCGCACTGAACACTGGAAACGTCAATGCACACAACCAAACCACTGCCAAAGGAACCACACTGAGTTGGCCCAGTGAGGATTTGGCCCATTGACAGAAAATCAGTTACAAAACAGATTCAAAAAATACCTCTTTTCTACTGCCAAAACAAGTTATCTGCTAGAATTAAGGAAAAAAGTCAACTCTGGGCCCAAATTTGCATTGAAAATTGCCATGAACTACAACATCCCTTGCTTTTCAGCCAAAAGGTTTTCAGAATTATTTTGTTTACTGACATCACTGTTACTTTTTAGAGTTGAGTGTTTTCCTAACTTTGCTTAAGTGACTTCACTGTCAGTTGTCTTTCACTTTCATGATAACTGCTTTTGGATTTTTGCCAGCCACAGAAATGATCAAAATATTTCACTAAATCAAGACATAAAGAAAAAAATACTTCATATTTTGCTGAGTAACAGCATGGATTGGAAAAATCATTTGCTATTCTTTAAACCACTCCTTCATATACTGTGCTCTGTATTTTTTAAGCAGTGAAGTCTCTGCCAGGTTCTTTCACACTGAGTTTGCAGAACACCTGCCAGAGTGAGGTCTTTGCCAATAAACAAGGTCTTTAAGTATTACGACAATTTAAAAAATAATGTAATGATCAATACAAATAATTAGCACTATTATTATTACTAACATCCATCCTCTTTGGTCTAAGCTCTCAACTTCTGGAGCAGCTGCCTCTAGAAAAGAGGGGCATGGAGAGAGCAAGTCCCAGCAGGTGGCACTCCAGAATAGAAAGCATTAAGCACCAGTTCTGCTCGGCTGTCCCACTAGCTTGGCTTTAGCACCCTTCAGGAGGTTTGGTTTAGGATGACGGTTTCCACCTTCCCGCTCCCAAACAGCAGGGCCAGATGCTGCCAGTCTCAGCTTTTAGCACCGTAAGATTATCCTGGTGCTGGATGGGATGCATCAGCAAGGTGAGATGCGCCTTGTGCAGTCATTTCTAAAAGCAAGTAGGGTACCTGCACACCCCAAGCACTGAGCTTGAGCTCATTACCTGCTCCTTGACTGAGGGCAGAGCTCCCTCAGGGCAGCTAGAGCTGCTTCCCCACGTTGTGCTTGGAGAGGTGGCAGCATCTTACTGCCTCCCACCACTCTCCTACACTCCTCCAACCAAGCAGCAAGCAGGGATATAGCTGAAATAATGCTAGCTTTCATTGCTTTAAGACAGGACCAACAACAAAAAACACACCCTAATGATTAGGAAACCAGTTTCCCTTCTGTTTATTTTTAGCTATGCCCTACACATACAGCTACAGCTACAGTGTTCACCTGCACGGCTAGGAAGCGTCGCTACAGATGGTTCCTTGAGGTGTGGTGAAGACTCCCACGCTCTGAGCCTTCTGCCTGGCCCAACACTTGCACTCCTCCCACAGCAAAGTCAGCCAAACTGACACTTCTTCCAACCAAACACTGACTGTCAGGAAAGCCTCTGTCTAGTACTAGCCTTGTCCGCCAGAAGAAATAAACCCACCTCAAAGAGCTGTGGCTCATCTGACCTTTGCAACTCTCATCCAACTGTAAGAGCAATTGCTTGTTTTGCTCTGGCTAGAAACCCTCCCAATCCTTCCATCTTCAAACTGAGGCCCCCTAAAACACTGTGCAACCTAGGGGAGATAGGAGGTACCCTTAAACCTAGGAAGACGGTGCTATTCTCTTAGAAACTGAAATTTTAAAGAAAAACTGTGGAACCCAGTTGTTTTGTCCAACTCTAGGCATCAAGCATAGCAGTCAGCATTTAGAAGTAATGAATTGGCTCAGTTGACAAAGATGCAATTCCCATATCATTGTCCCCTGGAAAAGTTTAAAACACTGAAGGTCATACAACTGGGTGGAAAAAAAGCCTGCATTTTTATCAGAAGTCTTTATGAATTACCTGTTGCCCATTCAGATATGGACAATAATCAGCCCTCTTACCAAAAGTGCAAGTATTTACTTCTTAAATTCCCCTTAAAGGCAAACCTGTATCGTGGGATCCATCTGCTTATGTGGAAATAGCAGAAAAGATGTGTCAGAAAGTCATTAATTTCCTTTTCTCTCCTGTATATGTCAGTGGATCACTGGCATTCCCTGGCCCCTTGAATTAACCCCAAATATAAATAGACACTAAACTGGAAAAGTTTACAGTCATCTCTGTGGATATGAGCAACACACAAACCACATTAAAACCAAGCAATGCGCCCTTCTTGCAGCAGGAGGTCCACAATCAATGCCACATAATATCCATAGTGTTTTAGGAAATTAATTTATATCTAGAATTCCAAACTTATTTCCTCACAAGCAATAAACACCTACCTTTTTTCTTGATGGTTCACTAACATCACCCACTGAAAGAGGTATGATTCCTTTCAAGGTTTACGTACTATATGCACTGGACAAAAGTTTACACAGTATGTTTTTAGTGCAAGTATCTTTTAACACACAAAGATGGGCTGATGGCATGAAAAGAAGAATGGGGCAGCTGTTGTTGCTCACTCTGCCTTCCTAGCTGCTATCCCAGTGTGGATTTGGTTCATAAAATATTCACCTGTGGAAAAGCAAGTCATGGAGCATAACTGTAACCCATACCAATCTTAACGCTGAGCAGCAATGAAGCGTGTAACTGCCTGGTGGTTATCATGAGCCCTCAGAAATATCTCCAACTTACCAAGTTGCACAGTTGCTGTTAGGAACTTATTTGGATGTCCTTTTTCGATGGATCTTCCTGAACAGATGCATGGATGCTCTCCTTGATATTCCACCCACCTGACTAGGAAGCAGAACTAAGGGGTGCCCAGGCTGCAGTATTCTCCTCGCTATTAGGTACAACAAACCGCCTATCTCTAATGAGCAACCTCTCTTGATAGAGGAGACTGCAATTAGTGTGGACTCTTGGGAGCTTTAATGTTTCCAAGCAGCAAAATGTAGACAACTGCATTGTAAGTGGCTCAGAAAGGCATGCAAAATTCTCCAGCACTGACTAGTCAATAGATATGAAAAAGGTCAATCCCTTTGCAATAGCTGAACTTTAATTTAGAAGAAAATATCATATATTTAATGGAGGTGGGGGGCTAAAGAGGGAAGGAACGTTAGAACGAAAGCTTCTTGCTTTAAAGATGATCATTCTATCCACCTATATTCTTTTTTTAGCTTGATTTTCACAAATGAGCTCAGATTTTGCAAGTAGACTTTCAGGCTCCTCAAAATAAGAGTGCAGGTGCAAAACACAGGTGCTAAATGTGAGTAGTACGATATGAACACAGGCATTCAAATTTTTTTAAAGGAAAAAAGTCATTAAATATCTGATTGCATAACCTCTCTAAAGAAAGCAGTAAAAGTCACTGAAATGCACAGGCCTTTATGATGGAAAAATGTTACTGTATATTATTTAAAAATACACAACAGAAATGAGCACCAGTGCTAGAAAACGAGACCTTTAAAGGAGTGAACAGAAAAATTCCAACGCAGCATGATATCCTGATTCAAAATTGCACATCTACAGGCTACAGCCACCTCTGTGTCTCCCTTCATTTGAAAAAGCAACAGTTTTATAATCTTATTAAAGGGCAAAGTTGTAGATTCTTATCATTTCATTAAATTGCCAGTGCATGATCTTTTAATATTTTTGTTCTTGTTTCATAACCACCCATTAACATAAAAAGCTAAGAGTTTCTCCATTGGACCCCACAGAGGAGTTTCAGCCAGCAGAGAAAGCAGTAGCACAGGAATGTAACCCTATAATGTTGGAAAAAACAAGTCAGGTTCCTCAGAATATGAAGGGCTTTTTTCCTATAGCTCCTCCAAGGGCTACAACAGTAAAGTTCCTGTAGTTGTGAGGTCGTGTTTCCATTGCCCTTCACCAAACACCACGACTCATTTTTGGGTCACGCTGACCCCAAACAAGTGGACATAAGGAAGAAAGCAAACACGTCACGAAACTTTAACCTTTCTTTAAATAAATCCTCATTACTAAGGCAAGACCGTAAGCAGCCAGCTCTAGCTCTCTCACATCTTCTTGTGTTAGAGATGTGGCTCCATCAGAAGAGAGAAGACCTGGACTATAAATCAGGACCCCAAGAGGGAAGTCCGTGTGAGGGTTTTTCCTTAAACTTTTTTTGAACATGGGCATAATATCCTCTTAAAACACACATTCCTTTACCAAAATCCTTCTCACTGGTTTACCTTGCTCTTTTGCAAGGATGCTCATGAACACCAGTATGATAGCGTGAAATTTATTTTATCTATGAAAATAATTAAAAATTTACATAGGAGTTTAAAAAAATATCACAAGGACTTTGCAGGTGGATAAAGACTTTTTTAAAAGCCTCATTTCTTTAAAGCTGTGAAAACCAGCCTGGGTCCAGTCCTGCCAGTATCTCTTTGTGCCCACAACCCCTCCACACAAAGCAGTTCCATTGAGCTGGGCAAAGCCTCTTTCACAGTAACTGTTCTCAAGAACAGAACTGGGCCAGACTTGCCCAGAAATCCTTCTGGTGGAGAACAGGTCACCCCACAAGCAGTCCTGCTTCCCCCAAATGCCAATGTATGTGACATGCTCTGTTTGAGAGGAAAGCCTCACTCTTCCCAACCTTTAGATAAAGAACAGGGAGGCTAAATCTCAAAACATGCAGGGAAAAAAAAAAAAAAAACTTAAAAAAAATGCAGCTGATCTGCTGGATTTTTAAGATCACCTCAAAATCATCCTGACATGCCCTAGATTTTCTGATCTCTTCTAAAATTCCCTTTCAATCGCTATTACTTGCGTCTTCCGTGGAAGTCACACAAACAGGGAGAGTGGCAGCTTGCTGTAAGTTGTAAGCTAAAAGGCAGAAGACTGTGAAATTGAGAGAAGTTTCTATACACTTGGAAGACTTTGAGGAGGGTCAGGGTTTTTTCCTGAGGGGGGGTTGCTAATTAGCCAACATAACAGCAGCAACAGTGTTCTTGTAAAAACAGCTCACTGCTCATTAAAACCAAGTTTAGGAGCAATACAACTTCACTGAATTCTCACCAGTTTTCTATGACTGACCAGCTTCTGTCTTCTAGGCATGCTCAAACTTCATACACTGATGCATCTCCTACTCCACAAACTGATGACACATCAGTCTGTTCAATCAACACAACTCCAGTATTTTTGTTGATTTCTACTTTAAGAAGGGAATCTACTCCAGAAAGTAAAATCTGAAGTCTGAAGAGTACTTTATTCCTGTTCCCGGTCTAGCTCCATTCCACAATTCAGAAATCTTTATGCTAGACCAACAAGAGAAGTCTCCTCAGGCAAATCAAATCATCATCTCCTACTTGCTGTACTTTGAACTTACAACAAATTCCAGTATCCACTTATTACTGCAGGGAAAGCCCCTAAAAAATGGTATTTTGCACTTGCAAATTAAGCCAAGATGCTAATTTAAAATAAAATTAGAGAAAAGTAAGTTTTAATGCAGGTTTCAAGTGAATGCCTTATGAATGGAATGAAATGAACAGCTATGTCACCCGTACTAAGGGAATTGCTGCCTTTCTGCTAAAACCTGGAAATTTGGCAACCCATTTTGAGAACTGTGAAATGCTGCTTATACCAGCTCGAGGTACTTGCATACAGCGACCCATGTTCCCATTCTCCAGCAGGGATTGGGTTTCCCAGCTAGATTGCATCTCCCATAACCACAGTGCAACTCAACATGAAAAGAGGAGATGGAAGCCAGCCATAAAGCCAAGCCCGGAGGGAAGAATGGGAAAACAAAGTATGCTAATTACAGTTCCCATGGGAGATGGTGCTAGCATTCCTAAACCTAACTCTTCAGTCCCGTTTTCAGCGAAAGGAGATTTCAGGGTTTTTTTCCCCTCCATAAAATAAACTAGTGAACTTTGACAAAATTAGGATGCAGAAGAAACTTCTAGAAGGCAATAGAGGACGAATCTTCACACCAGCTGTAAAACCAACTGAAAAGGCAAACAGCTTCACCTTTTTACCACTTAGAGGTTAAGCAGGAGGGATTTTTCTGCTCCAGGAACATTCTTGAGGCTTTGTAGCAATATAACCCTGACTCCATCCTTCAGCACACAATTCTTTCCATTTTTCAGTTTAAAAGAAAACTACTACACAGGGCCAGATCTCTAAACCCTTGTTCATCAAAACCATTCAAGGCTTTAGCCAGGTTGCACCAGCATGACAGAAAGACTTCGATCTACAGTCTTCACAGTAGTGCCCCAGTGCTCGACACTGAAGTGAAACGGAATTAGAGGGGCTCACAGCTTCTGGATGCTGCAAGCACCCCACTTCCTCAGATTGATAACATCTCATCCTCAAATTTGAACATAAATGGGTCTGGGCTTAGCAATGCAACAAGACAGCCAAAACACAGGACCCCATTCAATGTGAGGGGAAGCAATCCCTTTCATAACCTCCAGATCCCCATGTAAGTTATTGCAATGAAAAAAACCCACGATTCAGAGAATTAGGTACAAACAATCTAGCCTGATGAAAAAACTCATTATTTCAACACAATTCAATAATCTGAAATATCAGTGGTGCTGATTACCTGCTATCTTCAATGGCCCCTTGTTCTCCTCCTTACTCTGAAAAAAAGCTATTCTGAGCTGCAATACAACTGAAGGAGCAATGAATGTGTCGAGCATGGGTCTATCACAGGGCTGGTTCACCTACATGAGGGGCTGGCTTATGAATTGCAGCAATCTCTCCAAGAGGTGGCTAGAATTTACTTTCCTCAGGGCAGAACCTCAGGCAGAAGAAATCTTCTGCAGATAGTCCCACACCACCCTCAACAGTGGCTGCCTCAAAGGGATCTGGGGAAGGTAACTAAGAAGTCTGTTGACTGCAAGCTTAAGTTCTGAACAAAGGTTACATCAGCATCAGTAAAAAATATAAGGGGTACTACCTAAGAAAAAGTTTAAAGACACCTAGTTGCAATACTGGGTCTGTGATCTGCAGTTCAGAAAGCATCTCTGTCTATTGCACTGGGGACAAACATCTGAAATATTAACACTGTCATTATTGGCCTCAGCTTTACCTGCATCAGGAAGATCTCAGCTGGGCTAAATTTACCTTCAAACAAGTCTTCCATCCAAATTAATCTGCATGCAACAGGGAAGGACTTCCCCAAGCCACATGCCAGCGGCAGGCTCAGTGAATCCACACAAGAACCTGGGTATGCTCACAGCAGAAGGAAACTTTCATTCACTAAGGGTGAATCTGATAAAATGGTAATATTCTTTTCCCTTCTCTCAGATGAAAGTTTTAAGTACCAGCAATTTCAGTAGCTCAGCAGAGCTCCACCAATGCCTCCTGCTGACCCCATTCAACTTTGAAGTGCATAATTCAATATTCAGGTCAGAAAGGAAAAGTGAGTACGAGGGGAAGGCAGAGACCTGGTTTCCTGTCCCTGCTCCAATGAATGTTTAATTATTTTATATTAAAAATTCATTTGGAGAAGGGCTAGAATCCAGGCAGTCTAATGGGTTTACCTATGGAGAGGAAAAGATCCACGATCAAATGCCGCCAGACAAAGGTGGGAGCTCAGTCTTAGCTTCCTTCAGGCTGAGCATCACACCTAACTCAGAGAGCGCAACCGCTAACTTGTTCACTGCTTACACCTCAGTAGACATTACCTGACTCCAGAAAGGAATAAAAAGGAGCAGTTCAACGTATCTTCCCAGTACAGAAAGAGGGCTACCGGCTTAAAAGACCTCCTCTTGTTTCTCCCTTGTTGTAGCCAGCTCATGTGTCTCCTTATTTGGGATGTCAGCTTTTGCAAATCCCACTCTTGGGCCAACTTTTCTCCTGGCATTGCACCAGAAGCAGTGCCTGCAAGTTTGGTACTGCAGTACTTCAGGTCTTTTGTGGATCTACTCTGTGGAAAATGTTCCTGAGTTGCTTTGGTGTTTTGAAAACTCCAAGCTGTGCAATTGACATTGCAAATGACAGCCAACCCAAATGAGCTAAATGCTGAACATCAAGTGCTACACATGCTCCCTTCCACTGCCTCCCCTCAACCAAAAAAAGTTGACACGGTGCAGGCATACAAATACGCAGATAGTCACATCTGAAGAGTCAGTCAATACCAGAGTCCCAGTGCAATGGAGCTTTCAGAGGTATTTCACAAGCAGAAGGAAAAAATCAGCAAGTAAATTATCTGTAGCAAACAGCTCGCATGCAGGTAGTTTTTGATTTAATACTTCTCAGAAACAGGGCAACCTAGCAGATTTTCTTGCCAGTGAAGGAAGCCCTCCAAATAATCACAATGCCAGACAAGGATTTAAAAGGGTGGATGGAAGGAGGCTTCTCTTTGCAGAAATCAGGAGCTGCACCTCCTGTGTGAACAGGAAGCCACCACCCTGAAGGCAAGACCCAGGCTGGTGTGAAGTGGGAGCCAGGATGGGGACTTGCTGGGCTGCCTGCCGGCCCAGGCACAGCCAAGGCGACCAGCATCACATCAGCTAGCGGGAGGGATGCCGGAAAGCTCTGGTAAAAAACCTACCCTAAGGATGGCCACCTTCTACCCGACACTGGGTATGTCTTTTAAAAGCAAAGCATGTGCGACCATGCCTCCATCTCAGCAACACGTGTCCAGCCACAGCAAATGTAACAATAATTCGTTTTCTAAACAAGGTGCTTGATTATTTTTTTTTTTACTATTTTTCATGATTCCTCATTCAGCAACTGACACCAGCATTGCCTTCAGCAAAAGCCACATGTAAAGGAAGACATCCCAAGCAGGTTTCCCTGTGTGACATGAGGGTAGACAGAAGGGGAATTTCCTTTACTTTCTAGAAGTAGATGAACTCCCACTGAATATTTAATTCAGACTCTAAGCTATTTTCACCGATCACTTGAAAGTTAAATAATTATCCCATTTAAAGAAACCTAGCAATTATATTTTGTATTCCCCCCCCAAGCAGCTATTGCACTTGTGACAATATTCATCTTGTCCATGATGACTATTATCTGCTATATAAATATTGATGATCTGAGTAATTGCTGTTCTGTACATATGCTTCTCACAGATATAAATTTCTCTGCCTGAAGTAGACTGCTGACAAAGTGCTCTCCGCCTTTTGCATGGCAATGAAACATTACTGGAGGTGCCACTGAAAGTTGTTACTCGGGGCAGGGGTGGGGGCAGGGGGGGAGAGAAAAAAGCAGCGAGAAAAAAACAACCTTTGGAGAGGGGTATGCAGTGATGTTTGCCTGGACTGGGAAGAGTGAATAGTCCCAAAGATCAACAAGTTAGCTAAGCTGGTATTCAGGCAGCTTAAGTTTAGCTTAGGCTGTGCCAACACCAGGCGCAGCTCAAAGGGAAAGAACTGCTCCGGACTCAACACTGGCCACCAGCGCTAAGCTGGGCATGCCATGCTCTTGGGACATGTCATGTACAACATGCACATTGTACCCACCCAGTGGTCCACTGGTGACGGGGGCTACTTTTTTGGATCAAAACCCAACCAGAAAGACAAGCCAGTTTTGTACTGGAGGAAGAACACCAAGCTGAACACTATGCCGGGACAGAGGCCCAGTGTCACCCCGTAACCTTTGCCAGCACACAGCCACCACGTCACACAAAAGCAAAGCTGGTCTTGAGGCATCCAATACCCATTCATAGACATCACAGGCATACAACATAGCATTGCTTCAAACTCTTTTCACCGGTTAAACGCGTTTGCCCAGCAGACTTTGTGACCAGTCAGGTAGTCCTCTGTCTTCCTGCAGCTGCCAAAATTCACTAAAAACACCCCACTGCACGTCTTGGCTAATCTGATCATATTGCCCCATGGTCGGGCAGTACAAAGACCCAGTTTTGACAGACGGAGCCCTCCCACAGGCACACCGCCTCACAATTCCAGGCTTGCACTGTGCCTCTGGACTTTAAACAGTCAACAGTATATGAGAGATGAAGGCTTTCCCTCAGTGGACACAACCTTTCTACAATATAAAACCTGAGAGTCTGAACCTCAATAAAATTGCCCCTCTGGAAATACAGGTCAAGAGAGGAAGATTTTTTCAGCCAGATAAAGTAAAAGGCAAAGTTTATACCGAAAGAGTTTCCTTGTAGAAATACTCTTCATCTAAGGTCTCTACCCATCATTTAGAGTATCTGGAAACAAACACTGGACAAAGACTTTTTTTTAATTAAAAAAAAAATATCTTTGTAACTTACATAGCTACAGAAATTAAAGGGAAACGAAAAATCTGCCTGATTTACATCTGTGTTACTGAAGATTAATTAGAGAGGGTACAGAGATGATGCAGAAAGCAGCAGGAGAAAAGACATGGAGCCCAGGGCAGGAACAAGAGGTGGGCAGGGACAGGGACGGATAGAGCAAGGGCGAGTACAGATAACATGTGAGCAATGTTTGAAGTGCCGGGAGGTGGAGAGGAAGGAACTGAATCTTTGTAATAAGCAAAAGAAATAACAGTCTGGAAGTCTTACTTTCTCTGTTGCCCTGTTCAAACAACTACATAATAAGTCATTATACATAATCACAGCAGCCACTAATTTTTATATATATATTACATGCACATGAACAGACACAGTGAAAGTAGTTACTAAGCACTGATACAACTGATCTTCTCCCTGCAACACTGAGTGTTAAGCCACCTGTCTGTTCAGCGTGGCCCTCGTCATATAAATTCCCCTCCTACTTTGTGCAGCTTCTTTACTTCCCCCATAATTTCTACAGTGCTTTGGGGTTTAATAAGTTACAATCTCTAATGACAACTGCTGTACATCTCTGAATCTTGAAGGGAAGTTGCTTCCAGCAGAAAATTAAGGGTTGAACTCTTACCAGTAACTCTGGGCATGCTTAACTAATACTAAGCCACATAACATAGTCTAATTAGTCCAACAGGTCTTTTTTTAAAAAAATCCACATGACCTCACTGTCAGTTCTTACACTGAGTCATTCTGGAGACCAGTTGAAACAGAGCCCTGCATAATTCTCTACCATCAGCAGCGCACTGCGTTAACTGATGTGCACTGGATTCCAACTACAATAACCAGGTAATCCTTACCCCTTCCACTCTGCCTTTTTTTTCCCCTTCTGTTTTTAAGACAAGACACATGTAGCAGCCTCCAGCAAGTATCCAGTCTTACCTACATGGACTCCTATGCTTCCCAGACTTACTCTGCAGATTAGTTACAACACACAATACATGCACATGGAATGCTCTATTACTAATGCAAATTATTTTGCATGGAAACACAAAATGCAGGTGGCCAAGTCACTAACTGCCCAATTCACAAGCACAGACAGTGCCCTCAAGCTTTTACATGCATATTAATTTGGATGCAGTGAAATGTACCCATAACTTTGAAAGTCCTGTTGAAACACACTTAAAGAGCATGACTCAAATCTTAAGTGCTCACATTCCTGAGTCACTAAAAAGTAAAATCAAATTTCCATCGAATAATACTCTATTTTCTAGGTAGTTATTAATTCCGTGCTTCACTCTGAAATCACAGTCACCTAACTGCTAAAGCTATGCCTGTTTGACATACCTTTTCCTCCACAGCGATGTCAATCTGGAGTGTAAAGAAATACAACCTCCACCTACCACAGCTTCGTTGCCAAATTTTCCTAGAGAGGATATAAAACTGCGGTATTACCACCTCAGTGTGTTTTCATCAAGAGAATAGTTAGTTTCACCACATCTGTGCCAAATTCACTATGTCCACAAAAAGAAATGCTTTGCTGGGTTTGTTTCCCACTAAAGTATCTCTCGTGGAGCTGTGCAAATGCAATTTCACTATAAAAATAAATTCAGTGGAGTTAATAATTTCTTGCACTGGGCACATGGCCATCTATTTTCATTGCTTCCAAACATCCCCTGCACTCTTAAGACCTAGGAAGCCAGCGTTGTGTGGACTGCAGGGCACTGCTTCTCTAGCTTTTTCTGATTTGCATCAGCTTTCCTGGACAGAGCAAGGGTTGCAAGATGGTGTTTGTGACTCCCAGATGCCAAGCACCCTTTCTTAGTAGGTAAGGGCAGGTGGATGCTACGTTTGCCCTCCTCTGCTGGTGTGAGATCTGTGAGCCATGCAGCTGCAACTGAGGCACAGCGGAAGGACTCTTAAGCTGTGATGAAGGAACGGCTAAATCGCATGCATCCTCAAAGCGCCACAGAGACCTGTACAGACTGAGGAGGTGCAGCACCCCTACTAGTCTTTCCCTTTGCTAGGACACAACTATTTTGCACCAGCTTTTCACAGGAAAGGCATTCACAGGAAAAGATTTTGCCAACACCTGGAGGTTTGTGCTCTACCAAGCTACAAAATCCAGCCAAAAGACTGACAGAAAATGTATGAACACTATTCTAATCAAATTTATTTACATTATGCACTTCTGAAACAAAATACCAGGTACCAAATATATCAAATATACAAATATATACCAAATATATCAAATATATCAAACCTAATAAGCAGTTGAGATTCCAAGCAATCTCCTGAAATTGCTACACCTACAAATTTCTTTCTTCTAGCTTTTTGGTTGCAGAAGGTAAGGTGCCAGCAATCTATCTTAGAACAAGAGCTGATTAAATGGGCACATTTACCAAAAAAAGTAATACAATACAGTTCACAAACTGGTTTGTTTACCAAGGAAACTTGTTTAGCAGTTTCCTTTTATGTAGCATTAAAGAACAGCAACTTGTATTTCTTCTGTTTATGATTTTTGCAGTGGCCCAAGACATTTTCTTCAGCTAACGCCTAGGCAACTCCTAGTTTTCACTTCAAGAATATTCCAAGAATATTAAAGCTCCAGAGCGTCTAAAAACATGTATCCTTACAAACAAGAATAACCCCAACTTCCTATATGCACTACAACCATATCACAGCTCTCTTTTCAGATGAAGCTGACCTCGAAAAACTTTAAAAATGTATTAAAATAACACCAGTAGTGAATGCAGAAGTGTTCTGAGGAGGAATAATAGTGGTGAATCCTGTTTGTAATCATCTGCAAACATTGAAGGTTTCATGTTGTTCTGGTTCTTTTTCTTCTGCAGTATAGCTCAACTGGTTTAAACAATTCCCCCCAATCTTTGCCAACATGGGAGAAAAGAGGAAGAGCTGGTGCAAAACACTGTTCCTTTTGGGCAGTTCAGTCCTTTCAGTGCTCTGGTTTGTAGGTTTCTGCCTGCCTGGAGGGGCTCCAAATGGAGAACACTGATGGGATGCACTGGAGGTCACAAAACACTGCCAGGAATTGGTTACAGACAAGAAAGATGCACTAAAGAAGTAAAAGAAACAAAACCCCAAATAAACTAGCACCTCCCTTATGTTACTTTTTTTTGTTTTTCTTTTTTGCTTCTTGCCTGCAATTGGAAAAGTGGCAAGAAAAGAAAATAAAAAGTTAATGTGATCATCGAGGTAGTTAATTAATCCATGATTCCCCAACAGCTTTGAAAAGTACTGTCAAGGATTCTCCTCTCTTGGAAAAGACACATTTATTTCACACAGAAGCTCAGAATTTCTGTCATGTGTGACATTACTGAAACACTCAAAGATGGCTTCATCCACCTAGATGACTGCATGCGTTTCTCGCATCCTCTCCACTGAATGAGCAAGCCATGCTGAAATAAAACAGGATCTGCACATTACCCCCTTTGATTTGATTTGCAAAAAGGGGAAGCTGATACATCTGAAGAGTATGCAGCATCACACCAGCGACAGCAGACCCTCTGAAAGCAGTCACTGGCTTTTGCTCAGACCTGTGTCTCATGAGTAAAATGGAGAGGCTCCCAAGCTGTGATGCAGGGACAGCCAAGCAGCAGGCAGGGCAGGCCAGTCAGAGAAGTGCACGGCACACTTCAGAGCTAGGAGTTGCCACCACCTGTGGTACTAACCAATTTTAAAAAAAAAAAAAGCTCATGAGCTAACAGAAAAATAATTGGCCATTGCTATCCAAAACCCTAGACTAGTTCTAAATCAATGCAACTCTGCTGTAGTTAGAAAAGGATAAGCAAGGGCAAGAAAGTGGAGAATGAAGCCTATGTTTATGTACCACCAGAATACAAAGTAGAATAACTTGCGAAGTTGCTGCAAGTTGCTAAATGCAACTTTTTTATAAAAATAAAATCACATAAATCACTGATTTTCACTAGCCTTTGTATTTTGATTTTGATTTTTCCCCATACACACATGTGTGAGTATCCACACAAAACTTTTTCTTCAACCTTTACTTTTCTCATTTTGCCACTAAGAGAAACATAGCAGAAAGAGGGTGAGAGAAGGAAGCAGAGAAATGGGATCTTTTTGTATTTTGCTTTATAATAAAAAAAATGGATGGAATAATTTTTTTTTCATGGAAGCTTTCGGGTTTGCAAAACGCATTTCCCATTTGAACAAATTTGGTCAGCTGAGCATGCAACAAATACCGAGAATAGTTTTGGACCAAAGAGCCTGGTCCTTTGATTTCACCTATAACAACAAGGATATTTTTATACAAAGGAAGCCAAACATCAGTTTTAAACTGACATTCAGGGAATATGAAAATCAGATCCCCCTGCACTCTTCCAATAGCGGCCCTACAGTACGCTGCTGATCCACTGTGACACCAGCACCAAGAAGCATCCCAAGCCTCTGTGGAAAGCATGAAACAGCCACCTTTGCTAGCATTTTCCAGCTTCCCTTCCCCATTGCCAGTGTGGAAGGCAATGAATAAGAGTATTACTGGAGGTTTGAGCAGCAGGCTTCATAAATTACACACACACACACAAATCCTTTCTGTTTGATCCCAATCAGGTCTCTAATGAGAGCCACGGAACACAGTCTACTAATCAACTCCTCAGTAATGCAAATAACCATCTTGGCCTCTCATCAAGCATCTCTAGGGCTTAAACAATGAGCCCTTAGACTGCACAGCCCTGGGTGCAAAAGCTGCCACGTCCCTCTGACATAACTTCGGCGTGACACTACGTACATGGCAGCAGCGGGGAGCAGCCTGCCGAGCCCAGCCACATACTGGGAGCCTAAGCAATCCCTCAGCTACCTCCCTCAGCTACCGCAATGGCCCACGAGCACTGCCATCCCTAGCTCTGCACACATGAAGCAGCCACATACTGCAAGTGCAGGGATCTGATGGAGGAGGCATATTTCAGCTACAGCAACATACCTTCACCTTCAGGCCTCCTAAAATTAAATGCTGACTAAGCAACACAGCAGAACGGCTACAGCACAGGATTGGCACTTAAAAAATAGAAACAGGACCTCGTTTTACCTCCCCCAGGGACATCGTTCCCTCCAGCCCTGTCCCTGGATGGACCTCAGGCTCACGCTTGCAGCCACATCCCCAGCCTCGTCTCTGGGCCCTGTCTCTGTTCCTGTCTCCTGCTGCTGGATGGACCCTGGCCCTGGCGTGTTGCTTGCCATGCCTGGGGCTGTGGATGGACCCCATTAGAGCACTTTGAAATCAAATTATGAGAAAGGCATTCTTCTGTGAAACATCATTACCACCCTGCCAGTGAAGTGTGGATTGCAAGAGCTTCCAAAATAAAAAGAAATGTATTTGCATTAGCCCCTTCCCTTACCCACACTGCCAGTTCTCATAAAAGTCCTGGGCCAACAGTTGGACTTGATGATCTTAAAGGTCTTTTCCAACCTAAATGATTCTACAATTCTGTGATTTACAGGCAAACTGACATACAGAACAGTGCGGCAAACAAAATGAAATCCTGCTAGAATCAGGTCAAAAAATGCCAAACAGGACTTGATCCCACGAAAGTGAAGACAAGCTATGCCTGGACAAGCACCTTGTAGCTGTAGTCACTGATATTAACAGATCTATGTGGTGGAAGGAAGAAAACAGACTCCCAAGCATCTGCAAAATAGCATAATTCAGGTTTACTTTTAAATAATAATATTAAGTAATAAATGCTAGGAAGAAAAAGCTTTAATGGATTTAAATATTCCAAATAACAATGCCAGCACTTCAGCACCCCCGGTCCTGCTGCGACCGCGCACACGCACATTGCCGAGCACAGCTCTGCCGGCAGCAGTCCCTCACTGAAGAAAGAATTGCTGGGCTTCCAGTGCCAGTCTCAGCAAATTTCTACCTTCCAAGCAGCAAGTGTTTGTACAATAGAAATGCTCCTATCAGCATTACCAGCTGTGCCCAAAGCACAAAAAACGCAACCATGTACACTGCAAAATCTCAACATTTGCACGTGTGTAAACAGTGCACTTCGGGAAAGGCAGAAAGACTATTTTCAGAGTAAACACTGCAAAGATTTCGGGTCCTTTAGGATGTCAGAAGGCCATCACGATCTGCTGCTCACCTTCGTTACTTACCACTTGCTCAGCTAAGGCATGTCTGTAACTCACAGGGACTGCAACCACATTTCATGAGTCCATTTATCGCCTGCAAGGACACCAGTTTTGAGAACAGAAGAAACTTTACCTCCCACAGCAGCCGGGCTCTTTGGTGTGCTACCCTCCCTAACGTTAGCTTGAAGCCATTAAAATACCAACCCACACCAGAGCAGGAAACGCAGCAAGAGGAACTAATTTCTAAACCTCACCACTCGGATTGCAGCTGCTGCCCCAGGGAGATAAGCAGGGGAACATGGGGAAACTTCTCACAGCCCAGTCAGGCACCAGAAATCCTTCCAGAGGTATGAAAAAGGTGGAGAAAATAGGGATGCTAATGCACTCAGGCAGAAGACGATCTCCACCCCAAATTATTCACTTTAGAAATAGCAGCCCTCCAAGCCCCTGATCACACCCTGTCTTATGCAACTGCATCTGCAGCTGATGGGAGCAGAAGGCTCGTCTGCCGAAGATGCCAAGACTTCATAAGACTGGGACTTTAAGAGCCCACTCCTGAACAGGAACATCTTAAAAGGTGTCTCCTTCTCAGCTTCTGACTTGGGAGAAAGCAGGAGGCGGCAAAAGAAAAGGCTGGTGCTTTCTCCTCTTAACTAAACCACCTACACGTGTACTTTTTCAAAATATGCACAATTAGGGCAAGTTATGTTTGGGTTAAGGAGACTGTGGAGACAAGTTCTCAGTTCCAGAGGAAAGAAAGTCTAAGGAAAAATACTATAAAGAAAACTGGTTTTGTTAAAGCCTGAAGAAAAACAAAACTGGATGGAGAGTGTTTTGGTCCAATCCTGGATGAAGCATACTCAAGTGAATCATCTGTCCCTGAGAAAACCGCTTGCAGCACGCAAGTGTCTGGGCTGAATTTTAAAGATAGCACTCATTAGAAGTTAGCTGTCCACTGCCTCCAGTTCACCAACATCCCTTATGCCTAAAATCATGATCATTTTGTTCCTGTTGTCACAGCCTCCCACTTTTCTTTGCAGAAACTAATACTATATACATATAGTATATATATACTATATATACGGTAATATACTACTAATGCTTAGAGGAAAGCATTTGACCACAGTGGCTACCAGGACTGCACAAAGTATGGCACAGGCACTAGTCATGTAAACCAACCTTCCAAAATTATTGAAAGACATTTGGCAAAGGCATCAAATAAAAAAATGAACCGCTGTCTCATAAAAAGCCTACCAGAACACTTCACTGCATACTTGCTGGACCTTCTCTGCATACTGTGGGGTTCAAAAGCCAGACCCATGAGGCAAAGGGAGCTGCACCAGTGGCAACAGCCCAGCCATGGACCCAAGCAGGGCAGAAGCGGTCCCAATGGGTGCAGCATATGTGCAGCCTCCATCCCTGCTCATGAACAACGTGTGCCTGCACCTGATGTCCAGTGCAGACACTGCCCAGGACCAGGAAGGCGCTCCTCCTAGTAGTGACAAAAGTAATAACAAGGAAAATGAGGAGGAAGGATATAAACTGAAGTGCAAGAACCCTTCCATTGTAAGGCGGGTCATCCATTCAGGAGTGCTACTCAGACTGAACAGGGGAGCTTCATCAGCTGAAAAAGGATTTTCCCCAAATTAAAAGCAAGTGGGTGCCAGTGCCAGAGGGGGGCATGCAGTGTGGAGGAAACACAGACCCATGCTGCTGGTCACCACAAGCCGAACAGCTCCAGGATCCTCGTTCCTCTCCACGGGGATGAAAGGAACACAGAGGAAACTACAAGTCCAGCACCTCAGTACCCCTCACAGGCTTGGGCTCAACACCACAAGTGCTTGCAATAGACTCTTTTTTTCTCCAGCTGCATTGGGACAGTGTTTCAGGTCTGATTTACTGTCTAGACACAGCATGCTACCACGCAGTACAACTGAAGAAGACTGAGAGCACCAGAGTGTGGAAAACAGACCGACCAAAGCTTTTTCTTTTTCTTTCTTTCAAAACAATACATTGTGCAGTCTACATCAACATCCTCACAAAAATGCTCAATCTGTCCTGTACCTCAGAAGCTCGCTGCTGAAAAATATCCAGAATGCAATTAAAACATGGATTCCGTTAAGTTTCACTTCCCTCTACAATTTATAATAGTCTCATCCATCAGTTTTCAAAGAATATTAATACTGCCATCAGCTGGCTCTCCACCTCCTCTGCTGAGCCAGCTTTTTCAAAGCCCTGGCCCTGCCACTCACCATCCGACCACAGATGCTGTGAGGAAGAGGAGAAAGGGAGGCAAACCGGGTGTGAGAGAGGCCAGGGACCACCCCACAGGGGAGCTATGGCAACCTACTGTGCCCGAGTATCTGCTCAAACATGCTTACCTCAAAGGAAAAACACACACGCAAAATACAGAGAACAGGGATTAATTAACTGAAGCCTACCCAAACTCAGACCAAATCCTAGGCATGCAGGCTCACTGCCACCTTCCAGGCTGGAAATGGCTAGGCCAGTGATGTGCAATCTTCTTTTTTTATTTGCAAAACCCTTTTTTCCCCCCTCTAAAAGATGTGTGGATCTCTCCATTGATACAAGCCATTTCTCCCAGTTACCTTTCACAGACCAGACAACATCCTTGGCCCCCAAGTACCTTCAAACCAGAGCTGAAAACCAGTCCCATGCTCCTTTTAGTAGTCTCTCCTTTTCAAATACATGTAGTTCAGTACTCAAATAGTAGGCGTTGGACTTACTCACACACAGTGGTAATGCAGGGAGAATTGGTTGGTGCCAGTTTGACATGGTTTATATCTACCACGTTTCATATTACAAACTCCCAAGAACAGAAGTCTGACTTTAAAATCATTCTCATCTCCACTGTTTCATTGCAGGTCAGCCTGGTCTGTTCCGAGACCAGATTTTGTTAGCAAACATACTTTCTCGGCTGGTATCATTCACTTTTCCTCATCCAGTTTCACGAAACAAAAAAGCCCAAAGTACATAAAGAAAACCAACCGTTATGCTCATTTGAACATAATCGGAAATGTCTGCTTCATCCTCTCTTACTGCAGCATGAGGTTTATACTAACCGCCCTCCCCTCCTCTCAACAAAGCTGTAGGAAGAAACCCACTGTAAATTGGTGAGAAGACTGACATGCAGGCCAAAAGCATCTAATGGCCTGCTGGGACTACAGACAGCGCTTCTCCAAGTAGCAGCTGAGTTGCACCAACTTGCATTTCATGTGGAAGCCCAGCCTCTAGAACCTGCACACTCTTGCTTGCACTATCATGTTTCTATTCATTCCCAGGAGACAAAAAAGCACGGGCAGCCAGTCTTCCCCAATCTTCTATGAATTTATGTCATTTCAGTCTCATATTCAACCCCATAAAATGGCACATCCACCTAGGCTTCACTGTAGAAAGTAGGTGGGATCAAACAAGACTGCATACAACAAATCACTGAGAAACAGAGCAGAATGCAGCATATTCTCTAGATGTAAACTGTTCTTATAGAGTTGACCTAAAGCAGCTGTTTATGCATTGCCTGATCTCAGAGGATGTCCACAGTAATGGCTCTGGACTAAAAGTAAGGAAGATGAATGCCCTAAAATCCTCCATTCGAATGTATTGGGCTGGCCTTTATCTACAGTTTGAACAAGCAAATATTACAGGTCTAAACTGGAATCAAGACTGCACACAAGCCTACTAGGGTAGCTAGATCTGGGACCTCTGGAAAATTAATACGTGGCACTGCTAGTAACAAAAGATGGGCACAGGCTAGAGCGATGGTACCAGAAAGCAAGGGGAGAAGCGGGCAGCATTTGTTTGGGATGTACAGGAACAGAGGGGAAGGAGGGGGATCTGGGGAGGGTGAGTTTAAGGGGATGAGAAACTAGGCGGCCACAGAGGGATGAGCAGGACAGACACAGGTAAGCCACAGAGGACTCAGGAAGCACCACAGCTCTGCCCACCCCATCTTTAAATGGGATTGAGGGTACCCTGGCTCTGGGTCAAAATCCCCCACCACAGCAGCAGATGACCTGCTGCGCATGTCATCCCACTCTGGCAACGAACACCATCCACAGCCAAACAGTGCGCTTCAGCAGGCCGTTATCTCATGGGTCAAAATTAATGCTAATGCTACAGCCCAAAGGTCTACACCCTGTGGATGACCCAGGTCACTGCAGGTTCATATGACATGGCCAGTTTTTATTTACCTCCTCCTTTTTCCTCTGTATGGTTATAAAATTGTGTTTAAACCCAGGCATGTTCAAATTTTAATACAGAGACTACAAACTTGAGCATTCCAAAATTAAGAGGGATAATGAAGACTGCCCATACAACCTTCACCCAGCTCCTGTATACATCTGCACTGATTCTGTCTCAGATTTAATGATCACAAATCACTTGAGCCCTGGAAATCGACTGCTTCAGGGGGAAAAGATATGGTCGTGTGATAAAAGCGACAGCTGTCTCTCAAACCCTGCCTCACTCAGTGGAGGCCAGGCGGATTACTGAATGAGGCAACACAGGAAGAAAAAGAGACAATCACCTTGCTTAAGGAAGTTGGACATACCACCTGCAGGCAGGAATTGCCTCTTTCTCAGCTCCACAGTCTCTGTAACATGCTCAGCAAGCCCTGAAACCAGTTTTTCTTCAGGTGACCCCTAACAGGGCAGTCCCGAACCCCTGCAAGGCCAAGACACCTAGGGCTAACTTGCAAGAGTGCCAAGACTTCCAGCTGAGGTCAACTGTCTTTGTGCTCCCAGCAGATGAATGCTACCATCATGCCAGATATTCTGGGGTGAGTGAAAAAGAAAATCACCCCTAAGTATCTCTTTGAGGCAGCCAAAATTAAAGGTGTTTCAATTATTTGAGCTTTATTTGCTCTTTGCCTCCGTTCCTCAGCTACAAAAATGAAGACAGTACCTGCACTTGAGATGTGGCAGTAAGAACTTCCCCACCTGTGAAGCCCCCAGGAAGGAATTAGCAGCACTGCTCAGTTGAAGGTTTTGGGTGGGATGTAAAATAAATAGATGTGGAGACACACGCAGAAAGTAAATGTAAGGAAAAGAAAATTAATTACGCTGTAATTATGGATCCACTGAAAGAGGGACCCTGTGAAAGGGAAAAAATGATGCAATTACAGAATTAAAGATTGTATCATAATGCAGATGCAAAGGGGAGCTATGCAACATTAGTCCTGGCACTTCCTTGCTTTTGTCCGCCTGATTTTGTAACCCCATTGTTCTCCTAATGTCATTATTTTGTAAGTAATTTAAACACAACATAATTATGAGCTCATATGTTTATATCTTTTCATCATTACTAATGTGTGGAACAACTGGCAGACGCTGCTCCCAGCATGATTGATGCCCCCAGCAGATGGCTGTGAGCGACTCTCTTTTCTTCCACCTTTACCCAAGGTAAAGAGCAGGGCGAAGAGAGGTAGACTTTATATTTAAACTTCTATTCCATGCACAAACATTTGGGGATTTTGGGGTTGTTTCAGAGGAGGGAACCATGACCGATATCAATCAATTGCTCTGATATGAATCATAACACCAGATTTAAAGAGCCGAGGCACTGAGAAGCTGATGCGCTTTGTCCAAGGTCAGAAGGAAAGCTCCCCAAGGCCTGGATCCCAAATGACCCCACTGACAGCCTCCTGCCGAAGCCGCTGAACCCCTCCTACCTCCCACATTAAAACTTCTTGAAGTATAATTATTGCTGTTAACTGCAGGTCAGGGAAGAAGCCAATCACCTCCAGGCTGTGTTTGCTGGTGAATGCAGCCAACAAGCAACTTCTGAGCGTGTGTCATAGAAAACACAACTGCAAGCAAACGTTACGGTCGCATGTGTTCATCCTGGATGGTAATTGTTATATATTGGGTTTTTTAAGTAAATTACCCTGCGCGCCTTGGACTTCAGGCAAATGGCTAACGTACTGCTCAGAGTCAGACGAGTCTGGCTCACCCTGCCTCATGAGGGAAAGCAGCTGCAATAGCAACAACCTAACTTGTTTTATTTGCAGATGATATTAGCTGGCAAGAGGCAGTGTGCCTGACAGTATGCTTGCTATGTAGGCTTTGTGCTTTTTAAAAAAAGTCTTTTGTTTTCATATGACCCCCATTTGTAAACACACATCCCTTTTCTTTTAAGCAGTATTTTTACCTTGTCTAACAGGTGCTGGCAGCTACTACTGCAAGCTTTGCGTACTTTTTGCTCCCAACAAAGCAAGCTTCACTTCTATCCTTCCCCGTCCCAGAGAGCAGAGCCTGCAAAACCTCGAGCTATCAAGTCCCTGAGGTGCAGCCAGTCAGAGCCTACAGTGTCCCAGGCACTCGGGCCACAGCAGCTCTATTCAGTGCACAACTTTTTGAAAAGCTCCACTATGGAAAAGTCTGCGGTGGTGGTGAAATCATTGCAATCCTTCCTTCTTGGCACGCAACCTGCTCAGTTTGGTTTAAAACCTGACAGAGAAAGTGCTACACCATCACTAAATGTATATAGTTAGCATGACACTTAACAAAAACAGGCAGAAATGTTACAGCAGCAACGTTTTACCCCATGACTGCCTGTTTCAGGATTTCCCATGCCAAAGCTTGGATGGCCAGCGCTGTCAGAGGGGGGACCTGTGTGGGATGTCAGGTCCAAGCCCAAGAGCCCATTTTTAGCTACCAGTCATCTACTGTGCCACACTGCCAGCGGTACAAGTTGGTACCTATGGAGGGGAAAGGAAAGGATGCAAAAGACATTCTCGTTCACTAAGTGTCACATCTCTAATAGTGTAGAAACTTATACACAGATGCCAGAGGTGCCCTGTCCCATCTCTGGCAGGCAGAGTTTCTGCAGGAGGAGAGGGAATAGCTTCCCCATTTGCCCTGTTGGTATGTCTTGGTGCCTCACATCCTCCACAACCCAAGGAGCCAGCTACGCAGTTCCTCCCTTCATCTCACCTTGACAGATGCATCTGAGCTTAGCTGCATTACAGGCTGTCTGAAAAGGAGTGGCACACAGGTGTTTAGGATTCTGCTCAGCCCTCCAGGGTGACAATATTTTGACATAAGAGAGCAACCAGGTGATCTCTGAAAAGCCATGATCTTTGAAAAGCCAGGCTCTATGCCCCAGCACAACAGGCATGTATTGTCTGAAGACCAGCAGCAACACAGAGGGTAGCATAGCAAAACATGCACTGGCTAAGAAATTGCATATGCATCCTACACATGCTCCTTGACATCCTGACGCTCCTATTTCTTATGCCACTGCATAAGAACAGACACCTGCCTTCCTTCAGTCTGAATCTGGAAGAAATGTGCTCACCACACCCAGCACAACTATACTGATAAGCTGACCAGCACAGGCACAGCCTGGGTGAGGGTAAGGCTGCTTTTCCTAGTATAGTTTTGCTCAGTTTTCTGAGGCAGATCACCCAAGACACCCATGCCAAACCAGCTACATCTACACCAGGGTGGCCTAGCAATACAGCAGCATGTCCCTGGCATCTCACAGCACTGTATCAGCCCAAGTACACACCTGCCTAAAGTAACTGTGAGGAGAGAGCTGTGTGGGAATTGGAGACTATTCGCTCACAGAAGCTATTTTGGGAGAAACGTATGGTGCTAAATGACATCTTTTCATCAGTGCCAAATTATCACTGGTTTCGACAGGATGACACTGGTGAACGCCCAGATGATCATGCTGCCACTGCACACGGGCAAGTTTGTGCACAGACACACCTCTGCATAAGTCCTGCCCAGGCTGCACATTCCCATCTGCTCCAGTGCTCCCCTCCGTTCAGCCCAAGGTGTCCTGGAGGTCAAGGAAAGCAGGCTCCAAGCTACGGCTGTCAGCCTGCCAGCCTTCCTAAACCTCAAGCAGCAACAAACAGGCCCCGTCTGCTTAAGATCTTGTGTCCTCTGCCCTCCTGCCCCTCTGTCACAGCCCCTGTAGCTCCCTCCAATGTTACCCCACACATCACCCTGCCCCGGAGACCATGAACACCTCACGAGGTGGCCAGGGCTACAAAGGTACTGCATTTTTGACGACCACTCACGCAATGCGGCAGCTGCTACCAGGCAGAATGGAGAATAGCTGAAAATGGTCTCCTTTTCTTCAGAGAGAGCACAGTTTCAAAGATTTCCCAGCCAGCCACTCATCTTAACAAAAACAAGTGGGAAATTAATGAACTTCAAGACTGACAACCATTGGTGCTATCTAGTTGAAACTGGCCAAACACAAAGGGCAGGAGACAGGCTGCACTCGTTTCCTGGGGAAATTAAATTAAAATAAAATAGAATAAAACCAGATTAAAACTATGGTGCATTTGATTACTGGCATTTCCATGTTCCGCTGTGTCCCAGGAAACTGACGCCTTGCTCAATCAAGCCTGGAGCTGCACAGCACACACTGCAGTTACGCTCTGTAACTGCCCAGGTTTTATGCATCTGAAGCAGGAAGGAACAAATTACAAACTCCTTTACATCTGAAGGGGTAATTTCTGCCGCGGGAAGACAGGGAGGGCAAGGTTATCTGCATCTGAAAGAGGTGAAATGCCTTGTCCGAGCTGAAGGACTATTACTGAGCCCTTAAGTGTGGAACCTGCTGGGGTTCCTCCCTCCTCCACAAGCCCCAGCACTGGAGGTGATCTCATCCCGGAGACATCAGCATCCCTTTCCTCACCATCCGCAGCGTCCCTCAGCCCACGCTGCTGGCGCTTGGACACCTGCACCAAGAGGGGAACTTTGAGGCAGGGGTCGACTCTGCTGCGGTGGGACCAGCAAATGCCGAGCCCTCGCCAGCCCAAGATACGGGGAGATGCTGCACTATCGGTGAGCACTGGTGGGGCTGGAAGTTTCCTCTGAAGCCGCCCAGTGTGACAGACCGTGCTACCGAGCTACATCGATTCCAAGGGCTCCTCTGCTCCCCTCGCAGGGCTCAGCACAGCAGCAGAAAACCTATTTGCGTAGAAAATAGCACGCACAAAGCAAGCAGGCAACTCTGTCCAGACTCAGAAACAGCTGTGGAATTTCTCTGGAAGAGCTGCATACTGTAAAGGGGAGGAAAGTCCTCCCATCTCACTTCCAGCCCACCCACCCACTGGATAGAGACAAAGCATAAGAACAGCAGAGAATTTAAGGCATGCCAGGATCCCAGGATCTGGGAATTAGTTTCCCACATTCTGCACAAAAAGACAGCACTCATGCCCAATATCTACTGCCTTGAACTCAGATTGCACACCATTTACTCAGCTGAATAACCACGGTCAAGCCAGTGGAATTACTTGCCAGAAAAACTGCTACTTGATGTATGTATGGAACAGCTGCAGAACTGGCTGACAAACACATACAGGTATACACGAGGCAATGTAAGACCACTCTTTTAAAAGGCCAGTGCCCTGGGCTAGTCCCAAGGTCAACAGCCATATGATCAAAACCACAAATCACCAGGTCTCTGGCAGAGTCATACCAACTGATCATCTAGATCAAACTGATCATCTAGATCAGTTGCATCTCTCCAGACCCGTCTCTTCCAGGCGCCATCAACTGATTGGGGTCACAGTCTGAAAAATATTTCACTGACTTAGAAAACTAAATTCTGCTCAAAAGGATGGTTTGCACATTTAAGAGTATAAGCTTCATTAGCTTTCAGCAAGACTTCATGTCTCAAGCGCAAACTAATCCTCTATAAAATTCCAGCAGAGAAGCACCATTGCTCCCGTCTGTCAGTACCAGCCCTAAGTAAGGTCAGTTCTTCCATACTGAACCCAGACACGATATGGCATTTGTTCTCAGCACCATGCAAGTAAAAAAGACGAGCAGTTCACACCCTGGAAAGCTTACGAGAGGCAGACCTGAGCTTAAATCCTTTGCATGCAAGTTTGTGAGTATCCCTCTTTAATTTCACCAGGACAACACACATGACTGAAGTTAAAACTGTGCTGAAGCCTCTGTCAGGCTGTGGCTGATGGAGCTCCTGCTCCAGTTCATCGAAGGGTCAAGGTGAGAACCCTGAACTGGAGCCAGGAACAGCTACGACCAAAACATACCCAGGGATTTTGGCAAAGCTCACCCCCAGGTGAGTCACTTGGGGAAGGGTGACCACTGCCCATTCCCTGCAAGCTCTAAGCCATAACATACCTGTGGATGAGCACCTCGCTCTGAGTTATTGCATTTGCATGTATCATTTAAACACACTATATTAAGGCTGGAATAATATTTATTGTCCTGCTGGTATTTCTAACCTGGATATTCCACAGCACTGCACAGCACTGTCCAGTAGTCCCAAAGAGACTACATAACATGCGCATAAAACTTCCATCAGCCCAACCAACTTTCCTCCCCCCAGACAAGCAGTGGAAAACAAACATCTTTTTCATTTGTCTTCACATACCTGGCAAACTGTCCAAACCCTCTGACAGACCTTACAGGTTTGAACCAGAGGTTTGGGCTTTTAAACTATACTCACAGCAAAAGTGCGTGTGTGGCAGGGATTTTCCACAAAGTCCCATCCCGACAGTCACAGACACGTCAATGCCACCAAAAGCAACAGCACGCGGCTGTCCCAGCCCCATCGCCCTCAGCCAGGGCTACTTTTACACTTTGCCTTTCATGTAATTAACCAGCTGAAACCCAGTTGCGCACCATTACATAGCCAAGAATAGTGTTTCCAGCAGAAGGTTTTTTCCTAAGTTGCTGTTATTATCATACCATGAGCTCTGCATTAGTTCAGACTCAGTGGCCATTCCAAGAAGGCCTGTGACCCCAGCCTGGGTACAGAAAGGCTAAAAATGGGACCTTCATTTATGTCAGAAGTTGGAAGGTTACAAACATTTTCCAATGGCCTCAATCAGACCCCAAGCCTAAGCAAATCTGTATCAAAAGAAAAGATCTCTGAAATGTACTATTAAAAAAAAAAAAAAACAACCAAAAGCAAAAAAGAAGCAAACCAACCATGGTTGACGGCAGTGAGGAGGAAGAAAAGAGTTTTCAGCAAGGAAACAAGAGCAGAGAAATTACTATGTTTCTCGTTCAATTAATGGGACCTTTTCAAAAGCCTGTTTGCCTTTTTTGGGTTTTTTTCCAGACACCTATTACACACACCCCCTCCATGCCTCCCCAGCTCACAGCCCGGTGCACAGATCTTTAAGCGTATCCACATTCGAGAAGGGGCAGAGAGCTGCCTCCGAAGATGTCCCTCCACCGGACGGCATGTCGGGACAAGGCGCCGGTGTGATGGATGTCGGCAGGGCTCCTGAATCACAGTTTTGCAGTTCGACCTCAGCCGGGAGGCAGCATCTACCGCCGTAACAAACTCCGAGCGCTGCCACCCTGCAGGGCGCGGACCCACCTGGGCAGGGGGCTCCACGCCTCTACTCTCCTCCGCTTAAAAAAATTAAAGCCGCTTTCTAAAAACCCAGCGAGATGTCTAGTACTTATGACGGCACCCGAGTTACCGCATATCTTCTCCGCTAACTGCCAGCATATGGAAGGGAGGAGAAATTAAAAAATAAAATAAAATAAAAAAAAAAAAACCAAACAAACCCAACACCAAACCTCCAAGAGAAACAAAGGACCCCCACCAAAACCCCGTCTGTAAGTTAGCTGGGTTTACTTGCTCGCGAAGCCCAAGGATAACCCTCCTCCGCTCGGAACAAGGCTGATGCGATGCAGGCGCAACCCTGCCGGCTTGCAAAGTAACCTTCGCGCCCCGCCACCCTCCGGGACGCGGGCCGCCCCGCGCACGTCTCGGCGGATCACCTGGACCTCGCATCGCGCCCCGGCTTCGCCCCCCGCAGGGACCGGCCGCCGCGGGGGGAGCGCCGGGCGGCGGGGCCGGGGCGCGGCGGAGCCCGCAGCGAGCCCTGCGCGGCGGGGCCAGGCGGGGCAGGCGGTTACGAAACCCGCGTCTCCCCCTCGCCCGGGCGGCAGGGAGGTGTGGCGGGGGGCATCCGCGGCCGCCCCGCTCCCCGCCGCCGCGCCGGGAAGGGGAAGGGAGGAGGGAGCGGCGCCCCCGCCGCCGGATCTACCGCACGCGAGCATCGCCCGCCGCCCCCGGGGGGGGCAGGCCGGGGGGGGTGAGCCCCGCCGGCGAGGAGCGGGCGCCCACTGACCTTGCCGCCATCCGCCGCCGCCGTGCCTGCCCGCGGGGTGGCAGCCCCGCGCCCGCCGCAGCCCGCGCCCTCGCCCCGGCAGCCGGCGCCGCCCCCCGCCCCCCGCGGGTGCGGGGCCGAGGCGGGGCCGAGGCGGCGGGGAGCGCGGGAGCCGCCCCGGACCCCGGCGCGTCCCACCACCCCAGCCCGGGTCCCCGGCCGCGGTGAGCGAGTGGCCGCGGCGAGCGAGGGGTAGCGCGGCTGCCCGGCGGAGAGCGCCGGGACCGGGACCGCCCCCCCCGGCCCGGGTGGGAGAGGCGGCAGCCCGGGCCGCGAGCGGGGCGGCCCCGCAGCGGCGAGGGCAGCGGCAGCCGCGGGCACCCCCCGTCCGGCGCGGTCCCGCCAGCGGGGAGCGGGAAACCGCAGCGCTTGGGGGGCTCCTCAGTGCCTGGGAGGGGCTCTGCGGCTTCCAGATGCGGCGTGTTGTGCCTCTGGGCACGGGCGCGGGGGCAGGGGCACCCGGGCGCGTGCTCCCTGGGGCGGCGGGCGCAGCAGCGCGTCCCGGGCGCCCACCGCAGCTGCCCCCGCCGGGGACGCGGCGCCGTGCGAGCGCCCGGTGCGAGGCAGGGTCTCCGGCTCCAGTCACTGGTGCTTTGAGCCTTGGAAGACCTTCAGTCCCAGCTGGAGACTTAGAGCTGCCTTACTGGTGCACATCCAAGTCAGCAGCGGGTACACGTGGCGGTTGTCTTACCGTGGCAGACCCCGGGCTGCGTAGGGAGTAAGGCCTGCCTCGTGTTCATTGCACCAGGGCCTACAGAGCACGGGACCGCAGGCTCGTTCCTGCGCTGCCTGCAGAGAAAACAATCCTATTTACATCAGCAGTAAAAGGAAAAAATGCATATGTACATCCTAGTGTCTCACTTGGGATCGGCAATGGCAAGCAGCAAGAGCTACAAATGGCAAGGGCAGACAAGCGTCTTTCACTCCTCACTGCCTCGTCTTTCTGCAGAGCCAGTGTTGTTTTGGGGCAAAGGGTTGCAAGTGGTGTGAGAGAAGACCTGCAGGTTAGCCAGGTGCTAGTTTTTGTTAAAACAGTCCTCCCTAGCTCCTGCAGCTCCACACTGAAAGCATTGCCTGTGGAGGAGTAAGACCTCTATAATCAACGAAATAAATAATTTTCACAAACCTACTTGGTTTCCTGCCCTTCCTTCTTCCCCTTCTCCTCTGCAATGGGGCTATTTGCAGAGCAGGGTCTCCAGCAAGTGGGGCTTACCGCTGGGGAAAGCCTATAGTGCATTCCCTAGTACAACTCCAGGTTCCGCCATAAATATTTAAAACTCAATTACTACCCTCAGAATGAACATTCAAAGCAGATTTTCACATCCCACAGTGTTTCAGACCTTCCTAATCAAATAATTGAGATGAGACAGGAGAAGTCAAATAGGCCAAATTTCAGCCACCAGTATGAGGCTGGTTCCTCCTCACATCTGCCTCCAAAGTGTTAGTCACCACCATCCCTGACCTCTCACGGTGTAGTTTACACCACAGGCATCATTGTAGCACATGCAGCTTTCACTTCTCTGCTGATGGGCTAGAAGGACTGTGTGAAAGATTTTGCGGCTCCCTGCCTTCCCCCCCCCCCGCTGTCCAGCTGACTCATCTGAACAGCAAGTGCCCAAGTGGCTTCTCCCGAGGCTTCCCTCAGCTGGGCAGGGTGACAGGGCCATCTGCCACCCCCCTCACCCCTCCACGCCCCCACTCCCCACCCCACTCTCAAGGTTGGGACAGGCTGTGACCCATGGCACCTGCTGCGACCTTCCCACACCCTGGCACACACCTTCCCACCCTGGCCACTCAAGGTTCTCCAGGTTTTGTTTGGAAAAAGCCTTTGAGATGTCTGGGAGAGGGGTGCACGGGGGTTTTTTACAATTCAAGGAGAATCTTGTGCCAAATTCACATCGGGTATTTGTGTAACATCCTGTTTTTGAAAAGGCACGCCATGTTTGGAAGGCACAACTCCTTACATGTCTGTGCGCCAAGCCCCTACCATTCCCTAGATCAGTTCCCCCTTTCCTCCTTAGAAAACAAGTGGCAGCTAATACCCACAAGCAGTGTACAGTACCAGATCTCCATGGACACAAGAGAGGAAAATTCATTACAAAATGGAAACAAATGTCCCTCCAACTAAGTGCTGGCCAGTGCTGCTGCAAATTACATCCATCAGAGAGGCCAGGAACTACACAGATGCAGAGAAAGATAACCCGCTCGCTGAGACAGAACCTGCAAGGCAGTGTTGAAGAGCATTGGCACGATGACTTTGTTAATTATATTGCTATTGTTACTGCTGTGGCTTTATCATTACAGCAGAGTTTAGACAGCTCAGCTGAGATCAAGACACTCCTATACACCCCCATCCAGGTTAAGCGGACAGCAAAGAATCAAGTATTTTTGCTCCTGCATGCAAATACAAGGTCCTGATCCTGGAAAGGCTAGCACACACACTTAGATTTTAGCATCTGACTCCCTCTGCTGAATGGATTAAAGTTAACGTTTGCACACAGGTCCTGGCAGAAGCGCTACCAGATAGATGCAGCAGACAAGGGGAAGGGGAAAGGAAGTGTAATTACTCCCAGGAGGACTCATGCATTGCCACTGTCATCCCCCAGGCTGCACCTGTTATGAGAAGAAGAGTCTTTAAATCTCTAGGGAAGAAATCTGGAAAAGTTCCCAGCAATAGGCTTGAAATAAAGGCAGGGAAATAGATTTCAGCTTCAGATTGCTCCACGCAGTTTATTTCAATAAAACTCTTTTCACCGGGATGCAGATTTGTAAAAGGCAACAGTTTCACTGGCACTGCCCTTTTTGGCACCCACCTGATAAAACGGGCACAAAAGGGCTCACCCAGCACCCGGGGTGTAGAAGGACAGATGGAAGGACAGGGAAGGACAGCCCTGCACTCTGCCCTGCAAAGGCAGCTGTGCTCTGCTGCCCTTTACTATTCTCTTGCCAGTTTGGTTGGATCAAGGGACCTTTTTTTTTCCATCTGATTTTTCTAAAATTTTTATAAGCACATCATGTGTAACAGTCAATGAGAGCAAATTGCTCTTGGACCAGCTCGTACTGGGGAGGTGGTGTCCCTCATCTTTCATGGGGACAATAGCAGCAATCCCTACAAGTGCTGGGATAGCACTGGGATCCCCTAACAAAGGTAACTAACTCTTGGATTCTCTGTTATGATCACCTAAGGGACCTCTAATAGACAATATATTTGTAAGACTTCAGTGTCAGATTTTCAGCTCCAGAAGCAAGTCACCAAATAATCATAAAACCGCACTGGAGCTTGCAAGCATTTTAAAAATAATCAGCACATGGGGGATTCATTCCTTTTTGTTTCTCAGCCGATAGTGGAGACTTAAATCATATTCCCAAGGCTGATTCTAAGGGGTCTAGTCTCCTAGAGAAACAAAGTTTGTACCATCATGCTGTCTGTATCTTCCTGTCTTCCTGTTTTACTTCAGCTGCTTTAGAAACCCTTGGCCACGTTGTCACAGGAGGAGAAATCAGGGATAGTAATGTCCCTGCTTCCCCCACCTCCCCCCCTTTTTAAAATTGCTAATGACACAGAGGAAAGAACTTCTCTGACCTGCACACACCCACACACACCCAAGCAAGAGGCAGAGAGAGCTCAGTGCTTCTCCATTTGGTTCAGCAGCCAGCGAGCATGTGTGCGAGAGACAGCAGTACCTAACCAAACTTCGTAATATCCCCTGCTCACGTAACATCTTCCAGTGGAAAAAAATGAAGACTTCTATGGTCTCAGACCTCTGGGACTAATGGGAAAAAATGACATTAACCATTAAAATCGCTGCTGAATCAGGGCCTGTCAAACCTCCCACCTTGCACAAAAGCTTTGCAGAAGGCTGTTGTTTAAAACTGCGAGGCAAAAGTACAGCTCATGGAGATTAAAAAGGCATCTGTTGGTGGAAACAGATTCAAGCCCCACTGATCACAGGTGATTGTCACTCCTCATATTGATACCCTGTGATAAAACGATGAACATTTTGGCTCATCAAAGTCTGACAAGGCTCGTACATGTTCCCTTGTTCTCTTCCATAAAACACTGTTTTATTGTGTGCTTTAAAATATTCGACAGAGTGAGTATTTTTACAGATTGCTAACATGAAAATGGGCATGTAAAAAGGCTGCATATTTGTGGTAACTCAGTTTTATGAATTGCCTCGAACCCACAATTTCTCTCTCAAAAAAAACCCCTCTAGTTAGGTGAGCCTTTGCCCCTGTGCTAACATTAAAGACTTCAAGCAGAAGGTGGTCAATGTGCTTACCATAGAAGAGCAACAAATTCCATATTCACCTGTATGCCATTCAACCCACTTTTCCTCCTTGGGTTGGGTACAGAAATTTGACCAATAATTTTCTCCTGTGATAGTTTGTAAATGCTCATCTAGTAACTAATAACCTTAAAAATGAAGGTACATTGGCATCTTGAGGTACAAAATTTAGGGAAGTTCTTCAGTATCATCTGGCTGCCTTTACAACCAAAGGGGAGAAGTCCCAGGAGGTAATTCAGAGCAGGAATCCGGTTTGGATGCTCAGAGTCACCTTCTGCCTGGGCTAATTTCCCTTCACAGACAAGATAAGGGAAAAAGCTTCCTGCATTAAAGTTTAGTGCCCAAAGATAGGCAGCACAAATAGCCCCCCTGAGGCTCCCAATCCAGGATAGCACTTGGGTGTGCTGATAAATCCTTTTGCCTCCCTCAAAGTGGTGGCCCAGCCTAAATCAGTCTCCGAGAGCCACCTTGGAGAAGCCACAAACACTGTCCCACCAACTGGGATACCACCTACGGCACTGCCTCACCGCTGGCCTCTTAGCAGCCTGTGTAGAAGTGCCTGAGATGTGCAAACCTGGCACCTTGGCCACCAGCCTATCCCAGCACAGCATGGCTGAGGTGGGAAGGAACCTCTGGAGATCCTCCTGTCCAAAACCCTGCTCAAAGCAAGGCCAGCAACAACAGGGTGCTCAGGGTTGTCTCCTGCTGGCTTTTGAATGTTTATTGCCAGTGCAAAGTGCTCGATAAACACACCAGGGGTGCTACCACAGTGGTTATTCTCTGTACAGTTCTGGGTATTGTCTCTGCTGCTGCAGTTGTCAAGAAATGAAAGAGGGAAAAAGAAGTGTTTATGAGCTCTGGCAATTATCTGCAGAGCTGCAATTTTATCTCCCCTTACCCCATCAGAAAGCAATGTTTAGAAAAATACACTGATGTGAATCAAATCTTGATCCTTTGTTTTTTACCATACATCAGGACAAAGTCATACCTGTATCTTTTCATTAATTAATAGTTCACTGTATGTTAAACAAAAGAGTAAACATCTATGTAAAAAATATTCTCACATCAGTGAATTTCAATTACCAAAACTTGATTATGTAAAAAACCCAATTCTTCTGTTATCCAAGGCAACACTGAATTTGTTGCTGGGCATTAACTATATTGAAAGCCCATTAGTTAGACAGCCCCTCATTCATCCATGTTAATTCACTCTCCTCCTCTGAAGTAGCCATGGTTTAAGAGAATTACAGTCCTCATATACAAACACAACACAAATAAATGACGTGGAGATATTTCATCATAATTTACCAAGTGCAATGACTACTTCACTGTTCAGGACTTGCATACTAGAGCATCATGATGGCCCTTTGGCATAAGCTTACTACAGAACAACTACAGATAGTCCTACCACTGACAAAAAGCTCCATTAAAAGGAAAGCTGAGGTTGCAAACACAAGGGTTCAAAATTAGAAAACACCCAAATTAAGGCTGACTGTGCAAGTCCCTCCAGACATAATCATACACTTCAACTACATGACCGCATGCTGCTGTTCACAGCATCCTGGGCTCCCCTTCGGGTGTGTGGGATCTCAACAGCACAACCCCATCATCCCACCCCTCACCACCAACCTCCCCTCTCACTTTCCCCTGTGCCATCACCCCAGTTCCATGTCCCAGGCTCCCTGTGCCCCCACCCCTGGTCTCCACCCCTGGTAGGTCACTTTCTGCTCTTCAGCACAATCTCTCCAGTTTTCCTTGCCAGGCTGTTGCTCACATTTCACCCCAGCAGTTTCCAGCCCCAATTCCCATATCAGGTTTCTTACAGCAGGACCCAAGTATCTTCTCCACTCCAAGTCCCCAGCCTCCATCTTTCTCTCTAGACTGCTTTAGTCCACCTATTTATGCCACCTCCACAAAAAAATGCCAGGACCCTTCCTCCTCACCACTTGGGGCCCAGGAGGTGAATGATGCAGAGCACAAGCCTCCGTGGCTGTGCCAGGAGGCACCAAGGACAACATCGCCAGAAACCCCCCACTCGGTCTCAGCAGCCATAGACCAGAGCACAGTCTCCACTGCCAGAAGCATCAAAGAGATCAGCAGCCAAACTTAAAAGCCTCTACCAGATGTATGCAAGCTGCAGTTTTCCAAGGGTTTGTAACTTGGCTGAATGTGGGTATTTTTCACAGGAGCCACAAAAGACACATGCATAAAACTAGATTTTCCACATAACATTATCTCTTTCTGATCATGGTTTCCTTTTCCAAAGTGCAATGACACTACATCTTCCACAAGAAGCTGTTCGGGAAAATATTTCCTAGAAAGAGCTGAACAGCCAGAAACATCCCTCCAGAATCCAGAATGAGGTAGTCATCTGGCACAGAAAATTTTAGCCCAAAAGGTTAAGGTTTCAACAAGCTACAGAATATGCAAAAAAAGTGGTGCAACTCAACTCTGACATTAATTAAAGCAAACTGAGTAGGAGAAAGGTTATTTTCTCTAGCCTAGCACAAGTACCACATATATTACCCTTAGGGTAGTAGGAGTCCACAGTTCACATTACAGGCCTTGAGAAGATGAAATCACGCTGTGTAAACACTCTAAACATAGTTCATTAGGACCAAACAACCCAGCCAGTTCAGGGTGTTTTACACCCCTTGATTGGTGTTATGAAACCTATGGTTACCATAGGCAGAACACGTGGCTCATGTCCAACAATGAAAGTCCAGCGATCACCACGACGAGTCCTGTTGTCCTGCTGTATACTTCAGCAGAGAAAATAAAGCGAGGTGTGGAAGTCTCTGTGTTTATGTAGACTTGTTTATACTACACATTTGCAAACCACTGGCTGATCTTGCCAGCCCTTACCTGCACAACAAGCTGCACTGAAGCATGCCCAGCTGAGTAACTTTACTCACATAGTTAAGTGTTAGCAGGATTAGGACTGAAGGCTGGAATTTAAGTGTCAAATCCAAAGCAGGCATGGAAAAACAAGCACACTGGGATGTTTACATGCTCAGCACTAGCATGGCAGCAAATGTGTTTCATCCTGACACTTCCTGAAAATGACATCATTTATAATTAACACTACAGCTGCAGATTCACCACCACTGAAAGTGAATTAAGTAACAAAGTTCTTCAGGAAATCCAATGGATTTCCTGCAATAGACAGCGTAACTAGTTAAGTACATGAATATATACGAAATAAATATGTTCTTTTATTTGGGCTTCTGAAAACGAGAGCAGCCTGTCTATGCCTCAGCAGAGGGGATGGCATTGCTGGTGGCTGGGAAGTACACCAAACCCAGTGCTGTCCCTGCAAGAGGTGCCCAGTTGGCCTGCCCTGGTTGAGGCTATCCTGGCACAGCAGTCTTTCATTCAGGGCCTCATCCTGCAGTCCTTGCAGCCCTGGAAGAAGCTTAGGGGATTTCAGTCATGTCTACTTTGAAGACTATTCATGCAAACAAATGTCTTCAGGACAGATCCACCAAGGCAGGGGTGTTCAAACCTATGTCAATGTGTACAGTGTCTGGTGGACTGCAGTTGCTGCTCTGTCCTTATAGGCCTTCCACCTCCTGCCCTGCTGGAAACAAGATGATGCTGAGAGCATTTTGGACCTCATCAGCAAGAAAGCCACTGCAGCCACAGTGGTGCAGACACCCTTGGTGATAGGGGCCGTACCGCTGGGGCCCCCAGCAGCACAGCAGAGCCATAGCTGTTCTACCGCAGCGAAGGGAGAGCTCTCTAAAACACTCTGGCTTTTCCCAGCCTCGCTCAGTTAGTATGTGCTTTTCCAAATGACCTGCTTACGGTCCAAGAGGGAATAAGCTTCTTATTAAGCTCATAGATCCATCTCATTAATACTCACTCTCCTAGAGCTCCAGTCAAGTGTGTTCATGTTTTCTAAAACAACACCATTTATATCACATTTAAGATTGCTGCAGAAAATATGTATGGAGGTTCCTAGTTCAGACCTCTGGGCTGTGAGACTTGCCTGATCCATGTGTCTAATGTCAGTCCTGTGACATGTCAGCTCTGATACATGCCTCTGATTTAAAAGGAGTTGTGTAAACCCCCATATCCACATCTCCCTTAAAGGAGCGCAGACCTCCTTAGAGATCTGGCTGAAGAGCAGGAAGATGTGGCTGAAGGGCAAAAAATTGCCCAAGCCTCGTTTCTGAAGTCAGATGGCATTTACGCTCTTAAATCACTAGGAAGCTTTTGAAGAATTTGCTGTGTCACCGTCTGGACTGACAAAAATTACCAGTGAGCAAGGCCTTTCTTTCAAACACCTTTTTGGACTTGGAAAAGGCCTCCCCTTACTCAGGGGAAGAAATAAAAGGATTAAAGGATTTATCTTGCCTTTCTCAGCTTTTCAACTTTCCCACAGACTAAATTGCTCAGCAAATCATATTCTCTGAAGAGGCCAAAGGGTACGGGTTGGTGTGAGTCTTGCAGGACCACACAAAGTCCCATTAAAACGAGTGGAGGAGTTTCCATTGACCACAGCAGGATTTGGAGGGTCCCATAAAGAAGTTGGTAAATATCTGTTACAGCTGAAACCCCAGCCCATCTGTCTGCAAGGACCATGCACAGCGGATGCAAGAAGAGATGCAGAGGAGGGAACAGATTCAGCCTCTCCTCTTTGGAGGTGAGGTTAGCCTGATTCTCACTTATTCATCCCAGCATTCATAATGGATCAGCTTGCAAAAGAAGCTCCTGGGAGCCTGCACACGGGTTGTAACAAAGCTGCCACGTTTCGCCAGGGAGGCTGGGGGGAAGCTGCCCAAGGCAGAAGGGAGCTTTGGAGAGCGCTTTGTTTAAAGTTGAAGCGCTCAAGACTCTTTTGCGCATTCATCATCCTCAAAGAGAAGGGCTTGGCTGCCCTCCACGGAGGGAGGGGAGTGCGCAGCAATTGGACCCTCAGCAGTTGCCAGGGAAAAATAATCCAGAAGGAACATGGATAAATAAAATACACTTTGCTAGTCCTAATATTACATGGCTTTCTTCATGCTCTTCCTCTAACGTTTTAATTCCCTTCCAACCATTTTCTGTTTCTCTTCCAGCCTCTGTCTACCATTTTCCATGTTTATTATTTTTTTCTTCTTCATATTTCTTTCTTCATTTTTTTTCTTTGAAAAGCAGCATCCGCTGCCCTCTCTCTCTTTCCCATGGTGTCTTCTGTATTCTCCCCATATTCCCTATCATCTTGACCATTTTTTAGTTTTTCTCATATATTTTTCACTCCCTGTCTCTCTTCCTTTAAACCCTACACTGCTATTTTCACTTTATCTGCATGTCTTTCCCCTCCATTGCTTAATTTTCTACTAATTTCTCTCTTTCAGCCTTCTTTTAAAACTGTTCTGACATAGGTCCACACTACTTTGCAGAACTCTGAGCCTCTTTTACCTTATCCTTTTCCCCACAAATTATTTTTTTTATTGTCATCTTCCCAACTTTTAACAAAGAAAAGCCTTTGACGCCAAACCATTGCTTATGCTGAAATGGCAGGGGTGCAACTACCCTTTTCTGGAAGCCCCTCCTCAGCTGCTTGCCACTGACCCAAAGGCAGGAACCCAGCTAAGGAGACATGGATCCATATAGGGGAAAGTCCTTTATGGGACAAGTGACAGCAGCATGGTTAGATCATGTGAATAAGGACATTACTGGATAAATTACAACTATAGCAGTCAACACAAACTAGGAAATTAATTGCTAAAGGACCGTAAGTTTGGCTGAAAGCTGTGGACTCTGGCTTTTTCAAATGACACGATGATGTTGGTGCCTAAAGAAAAATCTGGCAAAGGAACACGAAGAAAATATTTATAGGCAGATCTTTCCAAAGCCGGATCCACCTGTGTGTGGCAGAGCTCAATTGCATCTTAAAGTCAGAAGGGTTTTCCTTTCTGAATGTGTTTTTACACTGATTTTTGTGTTGCTAGTGACAGAAGACAGGTTTTCTACTTCACATGACAGATTACAGCAGGAGTGGAGAAATCCAGCTGTCTACAGCCTCTGAACTCAGGATCAGGATCTTTTAGGCAACTGCCCAAACATAATCACAAGAGAGAGACCAGCTTCACAGAACCCTTCCTCTGCTTGGGATTTCACCTTTCCTACCATCATTGCTGTCTTAAGCAAATTGGGCTGCTCTCCACAGGAGACTTACTGGCCCAGGTAGTTTCAATCTCATTCCCTGTGGCTTTATCAAAGTGAGATCAAGCAGCATCACTCCTGATGCTAGCTTTTTTTTTTTTCTTTTCACCTCATACCCCATAATTCCTTCCTTGCTGCTATGAAGTATATTACTTGGCTTGAACTTCTGTAACCACCTTCCTCATCTTTAACGTGTTATAAATACAGCACCCTGTGCCAGCCACCGCTGGTTTGATCTACCCTTTATTTTAAGAGGAAAACTCTGCCATGCGACAGTGGCTCCAGGAAATTGCCAGGTGGCGTTGGGGGAAAAGCTCAAATGAATGAGGAGGACCAAGCTTTAAATCTGAGGTGAGGAGGAAGCCTGTCTCTGGTCCCTTATTCCTGCTGCTCTCAGTGCAGCAAATCCTTTCCTTGCATTGGCTTATTTTTGAGCTGTGAAAACAGCTGCAGTTGCAAGTTGCTGCTTGCCAGAGCCTAATATTTCTCCTACCTGTCCAGACATCCCATATAACAAGAAAGTGCTGATGGCAGCATGACAAACCTCTCTGGAGCTGATGCTATGTAGTCATGTCTGCAGCTGAAGCACCATCGCAGCCTCACCAGCGGGTTGGTTCTTGTTGACGCTATGTTTTAAGGCATGGGGGGTGGGGGCGTGGTGGTGCAATGAAGTTGCCACAGCATGGAAGATTAAAATAAAAATAGTGAATATTTAAAGAGTGAGGTTATTCTGGCTGTCCACGAGGTGTGGTCTTTTTCTGCTGAGTACATGTAGTGCACCATCTCATTTCATTCAGCCACCTGTAGCTTATTAGGTAAGAGAAGTGTGCTATGGCATAGGGCCCTCCCTATGGACACACCAGTATTTTCTAGGGGTCTCTCACACACTTCTAACCACTTCTGGGATGTAGGGGTTTTTTTTATTGAGTGGTATCAGAGGGGGAGTCTAAGTTTATGGTCCTGGTGATAAGAGCCATGGCTGCTATTTATCCACAAAGGTTTCTGTATACTTATCAAGACTGATAAAACAGTGGCAGTCACTCCCCGGTGATGCACCCACGCCTGCAGAGATTGCTTAGGATGTGAAAGCTGACAAATCCCCATTTATCTGCTGATGGCTTAACTACCCTTACCCTGAGTGTGCCTCTTTTGGAAACATCCAGCAGTGCAGTCACACCAGCCAGAGATTTAATTGCTTCTAAACCTTCATCTTTAATGTTGCAATACTGTAGCAGCTGCAGATTATTTTATTAAAAAAAAAAAAGAAAAAAAAAGAAAAAATACGTCATTTGCTCTTATCATCGTCTTCTCCAGGTAATGTCCCAGCAGTTTGGCCAGGTTTCCCTGTGACCACAAGGAAGATATGTTTTGCTTACTAACTAGTCCTCAGCATCTCTCCTAGCTTCTTCCCTCGGGGCAGCTATGTGATAGCCTGGGATGTGGCTGGAATGTTCCCTCTAGGAGCTGATAGCAATCATGGTCTTTGTCTCTCCATCCTCTCCCTCCTCTGTGAGTCATTAGGCTTCACTCCCGATCCTTTGTCTCCTTACTTGGGTGTCATTTGACTGTAAACCTGTTCCTTGTCTTTCTGCTCTCAACTCTTAGTGGCCTAGGTCTTTGCTGGTCTCTTGTTCCAGCTTGTCCCTTCCTTGCCCAGACTTCATCCCTGAAGAGCTGCATGCAGATGCGCTGTGATGGTGATGACCTTAGCTCAACTAAGGATTTTCTCTGGCCTTAAAAGGGGGGAGAAATGCAGCAAAGACAAACACTCCCCATTGCCATACTCTGCTTTGCCCTATTTCTCACCTTCCCTCTACATGGGAGCTTCCCAGCCACAGCAGCTGACTGTGGGGCCAGAATGGGTGATTTTCTCCACAGCTGAGGCCAAGCCTGCCTGCCTTGGAGGGTGACCATCATAACAGACATGTCAGTAGTTAACACTCCCTTTTCCACCAAAATAGAAGAATTTGGATGGAAAGTAACAAAAAAAAGAAACAAAACACCAACCCACAAGCGTTGTATTCTGCGCATAAACAAAGGGCACAGTAAACAATTGCCTCCCTACAAAGCAAGTTTAAATGCCCACATTTTTGACAGAACAGTTTGGTACCCGCATTGGCTTGCACTAGTAGAACTGCAGGCCAATGCACATTCATCACTCTGATTTTATACAGCTGCATTATTTTCACAGTTTACGATGGCACCATCTCATTTATGAAGTACACACAGCAGTTACACATATGGCTATATTATTTTCAGCACTTCAACTGCAATTAGTAATTTCACCGAGCTAGCACTGTCAAAACTACAGCAGCAGTACACACCATATTGCAGTTGTCCAAAATTTAGAGAGACCTGTGTATGTTTATGCAACTCAAACACAGCAGTTTGAGTGCTTGAATTTGGGTCACTGGTTCTAAAACATTACCAGACGCATCAGGTGAAATTCCCTGTCACCAGATCCTTTTCAGTGATTGTGGATCCAGCTCTTCATTTATACCTGGGATGATACTCACATGATCATGGGTCAAAGAAACAGTGCTTCCTCCCTGGCTAGAGCTACCACAAGACAAAACACCGATCTGAGCAACCAGGTCTCCCGTTCACAGACCAGGGGATGAAACTGGCCTTTTGAGATGTCTCTGCCCATAATGCTTCTTTTGAGTCATTTGCTGGTGCCATAAATGACCCTCCCAATTAAGGATCATTTTCCCAAGGAAAGAGAGATGCTGCTAAGTGGGCAGGCTGGGCAGAAAGAGAAAAATTATACAAATTTCATGGGTGATCGTGTTTGCCAAAAAACATACAGGCTTGCATGTCACTGATTTATTCCTAGTGCAGTAGTCATTAGGAAGGATAAAACCACAGTGGTAATGAGAGGCATTATCTAGCATGGAGAGAATGGATTCAAAACTCTGCTGTAGTCAGCTTCAGTGCTGACTTTCACCAGCATTTTGCATGCTAGCAAATTTAGCAAAGAAGTGTCATAACATTCAAAGTCATGAGAAAGAGCAGTTGCCCTCGGTTCCTCTCAAGAACCTGAAGTGCTTCTGAAACCCCGACATTTCATGCAGGTGTCAAGCGGTAGGAAACTGTGAAAATCAACTTTTCAGTGCTCCAGTTCCACAATATGCAAACCAGAGAGAATAAAAGCTACCTCCTGGTGCATTTGAAAACTTGTTTATAGTCTTCTAAGCTTTCTTCAGCCCCTGCGTGGAAGGTACCGCCAGGGTGTGAAGCACAGTGTTTCCCTCAGCCCCCCAGCTGGTTCTGGGACCATGAAAAGATGAAGTGGCCTCCAGGCCCCAAATCCAAATTAACAGATATTTCTAACAGTCCTGTCTTCCTCTTTGCTTCATGAAAGAGTGAATCTACCCTTATCACTGTCCCCCTCTGTGTGGCTAAATATAAATGCAGTAAAACACTAAGAGCAGGAAACAAAGGCCTTTGGGAACATGTGCCTCCATGTCCTCACAGAACCTGGCACGGAGCTCACAGCCTCTGACATGTGGGGAAAGTACACCTTTTTTACTGTACTTTTTGGTGTTGTCATTAGTTTGGCTCACGTCCCCCTGCAATGTTGACAAACATGTTGCTCACACTACTCTGGCAGTAGCATTTCAAGCAGCCCATTTGGGCAATTTGTGTTTCAATATTTACAGGCAGCACTGCACCACTTGGGTAACGGGCTGAGCAGGACTTTGTATTTTAAATCTTTCAGGACACACTATCCCCTTTTTTACAACTTCAGGTGGAAATTTCCTATTGATTTAGCCCTAGCCATGCAGGGCTAAACCCTTTCCACCTTCTCCGTGTTCCTTCAGCCACATGATCTCTGCGTGGGGTTGGCATTTCACTCTCAGTCCTGATTTCATCTTCCCTTTGCCTGTCTTCTCTGGCCTTTCAGGACAGTTTTCACCAGGCTTTCTTTCAGCAGTGTGTTAACATTTGTCTTACCTCATCAAGAGCAATTAGCTTCTGCCAATTTGATTTTTTTGTAATTAACATGTTTTGACTTGAGACAGAGTAGGAACATTACCCCTCACAGACACTGCACCTGAAAGTTCTTGACCCCAGTTTCACAGTAAAAAGAAAGGTATTAAACCCCCACACTACACAATGGTATGTGGTTTTCTAGGCTTAAATCGGTGTGTTTCCTTCCTGTTCTGCTTATTGACTCATTTCCTTAAATCTAATTTGAGCTTGTTATTGAGTTTTAGCCTCAAACAATACATCAGTAGTGTCCATAATACCCATCAATCTAGCAGGAAAAGAGGTAGCAGCAAAAGAGGAAAGATTTTCATTACTTTCACAAGAGGGTACAAATTATTATTTTCTGATGGGAGACAAGGAAGAACAGCGGGTAGCATAGCCATAGAGCAGACCACATATTTCTTCCAGGGGGAATCTTACCTGTCTCTCCAGTCCAAGCATGTCTTACAAACCCCATAGAAATAATGACCTGGATTCATGAAGTTTTCATCAATACTCTCTTGTCATCAGGCGTGTTTAAAGATCCCTTATAAAAGAAGAACAGAAGCTGAGAGTCCTTTTTTCAGAAGTTGGGGAAATTAGAGAACAGCTACTTCTCTACCTTAGCAAACATTTTAGGAGGTTTCTGGTATTCATCATGTCTGGATCTCACTGGACATGCTACTTAAATGAAGTTCCTCTACTTTTTTTTTTTTTTTTTTTTTTTTTAGGATTGGATTAAACACTTCTGTTTCTAATCCACCGGAGCACCGATTTCAAAGGCAAATGTGATCTTGCTTTTCCATGCTCAGGCAGATATTTGCTCTGAGAGAAGCTTTTAAGTGTAAATACCAAGGATACTGCAAATGTTCTTGATTCAAAACCACTTTAAAGCCAGCAACTGTCTGGCTCCCTTATATCTGGTCCATGATTAAAGACTTTTTTTTTTTTTTTGTTGCTGAATGCTTGCCCCTGGCTCCCTTTTAGCAAGTTAAGAGACTTATGTCCAATGACAAACACTGTTATAGGAGTGGCTGGCTATTCAGTGTTAGCTGGGCTTTGCCCAAGCCTCCAATGAGCACAATTTTCTGTCTGCAAGTGCGCCCATTTAGATATCTAACTATGTGATCTGCAAGAAGGTGCTGCAGCTCTCGTTTTATGCCCACACTTGAGCATAGATTTAATATTAAACTGCAGGCACCCTACTTGATACTCACATTTAATTGCACCTGAACTGTCAAAATGCAGCCTTTGATCACGGGCAAGTTTCAAGCCCTTGCTTGCAATTAGGGAAGATGTTACAGGAAGCATCAGGCTGCATTTGGAGTGGGAGTAAAGGAAGTCAAAGAACACAGGTGCTCTAGCAGCAAAAAACATCTGGGCTCCACCCTTCCAACTTCAATAAACTGGATATGCACTGCCATGAAATAATGCTGGTTCAGTGTAGCCTACATTCAGATGCGGTGTGTTATGGGATATCACCTCAGTCAGTACCAGACTCATCCAAACGCCGGTCAGATGTGACCCCTCCCCAAGACATGATTTATTAGAAGCATTTCACAATCCAAATGCCAACGTAGCATAGAGCAAGCTTTTCCTCTCTTTAGCTCTTGCGGTCTTTCACTACAACCAAAATACCTCAGAAGCAGAGGTGGGGCCTGGCTGCGTGCTGCTGGTGGGTCCCTGCAGAAGGAGCCAGCTGGCTGGGGCAAGTGCCTCCTTCCCCGCATCTGACCCAGTGCCACCCTCCCCAAAACCAGACAGAGGAGAGCCTCAAAAATCAAACTTCCTCACCCTGCTGGCAGAGAGCATCCCATTTTTTTATCTCCCTTGTGGGGATGGCCCTGCCTATCATGCCCTGCCTACATGCACCTCAGTTCACGCAGTGGACCATTACCTGATGGTTACTGCAGCAACCAGCCCAGGTAGCCCAAGCCTTATAGGGCTTCTCTGGGGACTTGTTTCCACATGCTGGTGCTGGTTTATCCAAGAGGTTGGGTTAGGCACAGGTGGCTCCCAGCCACTTTTGCATCGCCTGCCCCAAGGTGATGCCTGCTGCATGGCAGAACCTAGAGAATCGCCTCTGCCTCTAAATCACCCTGCCGACCCAAGCCAAAGCCCGCCAGCTTCAGCAAGAGAGGTACTGAGTCCTTGGTAGCCAATTTAAAAAAGAAGCAGCAACAAAATAAAATAAGCATGGGACTTCTGTGCTAGCAGAGGCCAGACAGCTTGCCAGAGGAGCCGCCCCAAGGAGCTCTGCACAGACAGATCAATCACAGCACTTTACACCTACAGCCAAATCTTCCTCCGGGTTTCCCTGGCCCAGCCTCAATTCGCTTTAACAGTGGCTGGCTGGTATAAATGAGAAGAGAATCTGGCCTTTTCTGTCAATTGCATTTCTCATCTACAAGGTATTTTACAGACACTAAGTAATGAGCTCACACTAAGGTCTGTAAGGGAAGTGAGGTGCTATCATGCTGTCTCTTTAGAGGAGCCAAAAAGGCTAAATGACTTGCCCAAGGCCAAAGACTGTCGAGGCCTGAGTATTTATGAGTCCTGCTTCGTCCCAGTGACAGGTCTCAGCTTATTCTCACAGTGACTCTACCCATAAATTCTGCATGAAGAGGCAGCATTTCCACTGTTATTTGGCCCTGTTTTCTGTGCATGGTTCCTTCTGGAATGCTCTGAACCCAGGGCTCTGGGTCCAAATAACTGGTAGCAGAAAGCTTTAAAAAAAGCCAAAAAACTACTATTGTGTCTTTAAAAGCCAGAGCTCATTGAAGAGATTGATAAAATGCCCAGAAACAATAAAACTATTTATTATTATTCTTGCCAGAAGGGACAGCGTTATCTCATGGCCTTGGTATCAGAAAAAAAACACATAGCAGGTTTGTCTAACCTAGACTGTACTACAAAAAGATACAACTTACTGTCCCTTCTGCCTCTTTAGCAAAAAAGGACTGTCCTTCTGCTTTTTTGGGGGTGGGGATAATTCTTTATACTTTCCACTATTACTGTTTGGCCTGGCTCGCTCATACCTCAGGAAATCAAGGGAGACACTGCTAAGGAATGTGAGCTTGTCACACACCTGACTGTGAATTTACTAGTGGGGTAAAGGACTGTTTCCCCCCTCCCCCAACCCTACAGTCCCCATCTGTCTGGTCCCTGCCTCATGCTGGCAATAAACATGTTACCAGACCCAAGGGACACGATGGGGTTTATCAGCTCCCCCAAAATGGGCATGATGTGCACAAAATGCACATACAAGCAAAGGCATAGTACATATCAGACTAAAACATGTCCAGACTTGGGTATCTTCTTGAGTCACATGGATGCACATGACTTTTGGGGTCCACAGGCCCCATCCTTGGCATGTGCCTCCTGGGTCATGCAGCTGCGGTTATGCAAGTCACATAGCAGACAAGGAGCAAAGCGCCAGAAGCAACCAACAACATCATCATTAGCTTATAAACCTTGATAAATGGAGATGCACAGGTTTTTATGGCAGGTAAAGTACATAATAGTAGCCATCTCATGTTTTGTGGTGATAAATGGTTTCTCTGATACCAGCATTATGGCTTTCCAGGGGTAACCTCAATCATTCGAGAATAAACGTGCCTTTCTGCTGCAGCAGGGGCAGTCCTCTGGGAAGCGAGCCTGCTCAGCTGTGCCAGCTGGGCTGCCCTCAGTGCCCCCCTCCCTCCTGCCAGCCCTTCGAACGCTGGCAATCAGGATGATAGCAGTAATTCACCTCCAGCCTGAGATCCAAGAGCAGAAAGTCATGAGTAGCATCGTCATCACCTAGTGCGTTGCTAACAGCAGTAGTGCCTCAGAGGAGGGGAGCAGCGGTGAGGTAGCACTGAGAAGAGCAGGGAGGAATGTCTGGGGAGAGGTGCAGTTGCAGGGTGGTATCCATGGGCAGCACTCAGCCACTCTCAGGGAGAAATAGCATTCCAAATGCCTTGGTTTCTGGGAAGCTGGCACATGAGGAAAACCCTCCTGGGTGTGGTAGTGGGATGAAGATTTCCTTTCTCTAGTGATGCCGAGAAACTCTTCTTCAGGGAGCTGGGGTAAAGTGCTCTCAGGAGCCACTGCATGCTAGCAAAACACCCTGGTGAAGCAGCTTTTCCCATAGTGGATTTGGTTAAAAGCCTTCACACTCTTTTGTTGCCCTAAGGGAGAAACATTACCTAAAAGTCTGGTGCTTTATACATCAAAGTATATCAGGGGATTGTTTTCTTAAATTGCTCTGAGTAAAATTAAGCTAGACATTTTCATAAAAGCGTATCAATTTAAAACCCTCTTTGGAGTTGTTGAGTGAAGAAGCTACGATGCAAAGAAAGGCTTAAATAAAAGCTCCACTGGAAAAAAAAAAAAAAGGAAAGAAGAAAAAAAGACAACATATACAGAATATTTGTTCCTCTGGCATTTGTTTTCCCTTTTGAGATCCTTCATGAGCTACTCTGATGTTCAGCTTCCAACTCATGTGGTCGCTCTCAGGAAATCAAAACACCATACCCCCAAATTTTTCTTTACGTGAACATAAGGCATGCTTGTAAATCTAAGCAGTCTTCACATTTCTTAGTAAGCATATTGCATCTTCTGTAATTATCTAAACAAAATGCACATATCTGTAAGCTAAATTGGCTCTTACACCATTAACTCAGTTTTTATCTGCCTGTTTGTTAGAGATGATCACGTCACATATGGAAAGCCAGGGGGTTTGAAATGTAAGTGCAAGGGATTAATTAGTTCCCAAGCATCTGATCTGACCCATCTTTAAATAAAAGGATGGCTTTCCGCACTTCCTAAAATTACTCAAGCCTTGTTTACAGTGTCTTAGACCAAGCCTATCACTGCAGGACTACCCATGGCTGTGTGAAATCGTAGTACACATGGCCAGCTAAAGGACTCATTTTTTCCAATATCAGACCACACACACTTGTACAAAACAAGAATCACCCAGAAAAAAAGATCAGATTTGACTGAATAGGATGAAAGAGACACCAAAGGGACAAACTTGGTTGACAATACAAGTATTATACAAACAACAAATGCATTCACAAATATACAGAAAAGAAAAAATACCCCTAATGCTTGTGGTTCTTTTCTCAAACTCAAAAAACACTGTAAAGGAAAATATTTTAAATTTTGCCTTTTTGTCCTAGGGCCTGAGGGGAAAACTAATGGGTAGAAAAGGAAGCCAAATTTCATTGAATAACCCTCAAATTAATTAAACCAAACATGCAAACAGATGAGTAAATACATACATGCTGCATTCAACTTTTTCACATTTTCTTAATTCGTAATAAGTCATGTCACTACTATAAACACCGGAAAAAGATGTTTAAAACATATCTTTTCAGCCAGTGGTGCCTGCTCAAAAATAACATGTATTGTGCTGCCTACGTAGTGGCTGCACAAGGCTGTTTCCTGAGAGAATGGCTTTGAGTTGCCTCCGGTCCCCAGCAGAACAGGATATAGCATATTACTATCAGGATGCACTAGGATATGTACAACTAGTCAAAACTGTTCCCAGTTCTCTGGGTCAGCTCAGGCAGAAAACAAAAGCTAGTTTAAAGTGGCCTTAAACTAGTTGCTCCCAGGTGCCACTGCAGTAGTCATCAGTCTGCTGGGACCTCCTCAATCCCATAAGCAAGCAGGTCGCCCACCTCTGATAAGTAATCACAGAGGATCACCTTGTTCCAGTCACCCGGGAGGGAAGTCTGGAGGGCAGAGCTTTGAAAAGTAAATGGGTTTGCATAAAGCAAAAGTGCCCATCAGACTTTATGAAAGGACATTATGTATACATGCATCATACATGTTAAATTACTGCAAGTTTAAGTCCTAAATTTGTATCTATACAAAGGAACTAATGTGGACTGAAGAAACAGACTGCAGAGGCATGCGAAAAAATGCATCTGCATCCATGCAATATTTCACACTCCTTTCTATACAGCCTTTACGTTCATCTCTACCCTGAAAAAACCCCTCCTTCTAGCACACCCAAAACTCCAGCAGTTTTGAAGAAGCAGGTTCAGCTCAGTGGAGAAATGTGAGGGTGAGAATCAAGATCTGAACTCAAAGCTTCCCTGAGCTCAGGCTGTAGCAGGGCTTTGAGCTAGAAACACCTCTGGTAAATACCCGAGTAGCAATTCTCTCAATTCACGGGTTTGGGGGCCAAGGAGGTGCACTGTTTTCTGTCAGGAAATCAATCCATGGAGCCCTCTTTCAGGACAGGATTTCTTCTATCCTGCATAGCGATAAATAGCCAGTGTAGCTGCCTTACCTCTTTCTCTGCCTAAGCTTTCTGAAATTGAAATTCTTAGTTTAGGATGACATTGGGGCTGATTCTATAAGATGTCAAACCAAAGAACCAACTCCTTCTTTATGCAGGGAAGGCAAGTTTTCTGGTACTTGGATGTTACCTAATTCAGCTCAGTTAGTGATGGGCATGTACTTGAACACAATTTACTTCTTCAAAGCATAGTTGAATAATGCAGCATGTACTCCTTGGGGGTCCTAGATACTTCTGGAAGTCCTTTGTGGCCTAGAATTGGCTTGAGAGAGACATCAGACATAATCTGGAAAGCCAGATTTAGTGCAACATCCTAAATACAACTACTTTGTCCTAAACAGTGGCTTTAGTTGACTTGAAACACATTATTACAGAAGACAACAGTGACAAACTAAACAGCCATTTCCTCCTCACACTCGAGCAAAAATCAACCTTAAGCTGAACCCTGCCCATCACTGCACACTATTAAGACAGGCAATTATAGATAATCACAGGGATTCCTAACAAAACATTATCAAGGGTAATGGAAGCAGTAATTGCTACCTTTCATTTAAGAAGGTCCAAGATCATGGCAAGATACAATCAAGGACTGCACTGCAATGATTCCCAGCTCCCCTTCTTATGTGACAGTGCCCCTTAGGAGACCCCACAACTACAGCTCAGGAAGAGAAACAACAGAGGTCTGTCAACCCTCTTCCCTGCAAGTTGCTTTCAGGGTGAGACTGTGAACACAGCTGCAGTAAAAAAGGACCAGCACTGTGAACCTGAGCAGGACTGAAATGCCTAAAAAATTCCAGCCTGGGTGCTTTGCAGGGAAGCCCATGCACCATCAGAGCACTGTGACCCTGTGGCACAGCAGATATCAAAGCTTTCTGCGGACCCGACCTGACCCTGGAGCCTGCAGGGTAGAGCGGCAGCTGGGGGTGATGCCTGAGGGCTCTCAGCAAGCCTCTAGCTCAGCAGAGGGATGCAGCAGTCTGTGGCTGGCCTTGACCCTTACGGCTGATCTTTGGTCTCTCTTAAGCAGGAGACCACACAGCCTTCATTAGTCCCCCAAAACCACCAGGCTGCTTGGCCACGGGGACTGAGTACAGAATGCTGTGGGAATTGAGTGAATCCTTACCTCCAACCTATGCACGTTTGCAAAGGCAAAAGGTTAGTGCAGTGAAGTTTTTAGGCCACCCGCCTTCCCAGCTGTGGGTCACCTCTTTACATGGCCATTGGGGAACGTGGGAGAAAGGCTTTTTTTCAGCTGACTTGCTGCCTTCAGAGGTTTGCATTTTACCTCATTCTCAGACTGATTTCCCACATTCCACATTAAAATATATATGAGCAAGTGGTGGCTTGTGTGTGTGGTGACACAGATCATCATCAGCAGTAGTTTCCAGGCTGAGGAACAGCTCATACACATGCTTGCTTCTTCTGCCAGAGGAGCTATATTGAGATGGATGTTTCTCTCTTGTGCAAAGAAAACAAGCCTTCTGTAACCTGGTGTACAGGCTCTTGGTTAACTGACATGTATCTAAAGTACTGGCTTCCATTGCCTTGGGGATTATTCGGTGAGGAGCCCCTCTGAAGCCATTTATGATGGCTCAAAAGGAGGCAAAGAGCATGCAGCATGGCCCCATTTTGTGGTAATGGTGTTTGCATAGGGTGCAGCAGTGGCGGCTAGCGTGAACAGAGAAACTCAGCTTGTTTGGCTCGTTTTAATAAATACAAGTAAAAGAAGTTTCAGCAATGCACAGGAAAGAAAGAGGTTCAGTCTTGGTCCAAATGTGAAGCAGAAAGTAAAATTACTGCTCTTCTACACGTCTTCTAATGATTCTGACTGATCCTCAGATCTGGACACTGACTCAGTTCCCAGCACATGTAGCTTTTTTTTCCTGCCAGTCCCACCAAAATATTTGCAGTCACAGGTTAAAGTACCTTTTATTGGTTTTATAGTGCCCTGTGTATTGCTGTAGAAGAAACAGGATTCGAGTCAGTAGCAACTACGTGTTGCTGAGCACAGAGCAAATTCCCAGGGTTTTTTATTGGATTTCTCTACCTGGTACTAGGCAAATAACCCAGGGGGATGAAAATTGCTGTAAAGTCCAAGAGGAGCAAAAGTTTCACAATATATAGCTGGCCCAGATCCAGCAGGCAGACTGGAGGGCTGCCAGGCTGCCATTCCTCAAGTAAAGACGGCTGGAATCTGTAAGTCGGGTCCCAGCAGTGTGAACAAGTTCAGGGCGATTAGCTGGCAGGTTGCTGCAGTGGGCTCCAGAGTGGGGAGGAAGGGTCACGTAGGTCTGCTGAGTAGGTAGCAGAAGGGCAGGGAGGAAGAGCACACCGAAGAGAAGTGAAGAGAGAATCTCCATCTGATCAATGCACAGAAAAAACACCTTGCTTTGACAGAAAGAGGCATGAAGGGATATGCAAGTACTCAACTAAATGGTCCTATCTGCCACATGTGTAAGTGGTCACAACAGTACCTGGCTTAAAACAAGGGCTGGAAAACTATTAAAACAACAAGAGCCCCAACTTAAAATTTTATCCTATGCTGACATTTGGCTCTGTAGTTACAGAGGAAACACAGAAGAAGGATTTTGGTGGAAACTTTCTGCAACATATCTTGTGACTTGCATATTACCTGATTTTCTTTTGAAGGATGCTTTGTGGGGGAAGTGGGGGCAATCATCCTACAAAGCCTCATCAAGGGTAAGAAAGACCATGAAACTTGAGCAGCAACATACTCTGAGACAAAGTCATACAGAGATTTGAGAGCAGCCATAGATTCATTACCCTGAACAACTGAGGCATCCTGTCCACGCCGCAAAATATCACTGTTAAGAACTACACTGCCAGCAAGGACAGCCTACAATGGCTGTGGTGGAAGCTGCTTCCCCAACGTGCTACCTTTTCATAATGCTGCTTTGGGGTTGACCCAGAAATCATAGAATGGTTTTGGTTAGAAGAGAACTTAAAGATCATCTCGTTCCAATCCCCCTGCCATGGGCAGGGACACCTTCCACTAGACCAGGTTGCTCCAAGCTCCATCCAGCCTGGCCTTGAGCACTTCCAGGGATGGGGCAGCCACAGCTTCTCTGGGAAACCTGCTCCAGTGCCTCAGTACTTTCACGGTAAAGAATTTCTTCCTAATACCTAATCTAAATCTACCTTATTTTAGTTTAAATCCATTACCCCTAGTCTTACTGCTACAGGCCTTACTAAATAGCCTGTCCCCATCTTTCTTATAAGCCCCCTTAAAGTATTGAAAGGTCTGTATAATGTCTCCCCAGAGCTTTCTCCAGGCTGAAAAACCCCAACTCTCTCAGTCTGTCTTCAGAGCACATCTTACCTTCACCTGCAGGCCACTCTAGGAACTACTATGAAATATAAGTTTATCAATTCTAGAAATATGGACGTCAAGCATGAGCATCTGGAATAAAGAAATTTGAGAGTGGACCCCTATAAACTGCATTATAAGATATAAACCACTTTGGCATTTCCTGAACAGGATGAAGAATCACAGCTGAACTCCTATGATGAGCAGTTCTGGGGAACGTGAAAGAAACATCTCAGGCCTGGGCAAGAAGGGAAGTGCTGTTTTTCTTCTGAGGTTTTTCTACAAACATTGCTGAGCGTCAACAGCATGGTAGGTGTAACTGAAAACAGGCTGGTTAAGTAGACCAGCTATTTACACTGGGATAACAGCAAGTTTATGCTTTCAATCTGTATAATGTTGCTGTGGATTTAAATCTCAGCAAACAGCACTCTCCCTGTGGACGGCCTCCCAGAGGTTGACTGAGCCACCTGTGGGGAAGCAGCCCCTCCCTTCACCACAGCATCTCTGGCTGTGAAAATGAGGCTAATAAGACTTGTAAAATATTCTGTGATCTCCAGAGGAAGCGTATAGTGTAACTCTGCACCGAAGAATTGTCAGCGAATAAAACATGGCTTTTCTGTCTCACTCGCACAAAGCCTCAGGCCTGTATATCAAGTTTGTATGTTCAGTACAAAGGGTAGCAAAATCAGGCACACCAGGCTCAATTGCTTTTTTATCCTTCAGCCCAAGGAGCCCCCAGGGTACGCATGATCCAGGGTTTTATAGCTCGGGGGTGTGGTGGCTGGGAAGAAGAGTACAGAGTGTGCTCTCATGCTCCACTTGGATCTGCTGGAAATCACCACTGCCTAAATCAGGCAGAGCTTGAGCCTCATCTGTGGCTCACATTGCCCTCTCCAGAAGCCACCAGGTCTCCAGACAGCTGCCATCACACTGGAGACCAGCTGCCCGAAGGGCCAACCAGGGCTGCAGCACAGCAGCCTCCCCCCGGGGCTCCTGCCCTCCATCCTCACACCTCCTCTCTCTTGCTGCAGCCAGGAAAAGGGGCAGCAGCAAACAGAGGAGGTACAACCTTCCCCAAACACCATGTGGGGGAAACTCCACACTAGCTGTTTGGAGAGGAACACTTTTAGCCACCCTGTGTAGCAGACACCCAGAACAAGGAGACAGGAGCTTCTACCTACTGCCAATGCAGTGCAAATTGTAATGAGAGGTAACTGTAAACTGTGGAGTTTCCTACCACCTACAGGGAACTTCTAGTAGTAGAGAAGTGTGTGCGTGTTTCTGCATGAGTATGTGCATGCATATGCACGTGTGCATATGTAGTCTAGTGATGTTATTTACATATTCCCAGGAACATGTACAGTGACAGACTCCATTGGCCCTGCATGATTTATAACAAAGGAACAAATTAATCCCTACTTTGACATCACACAAGAGAGCAAGACAGAGTAACAAGGCAGCTCTGCCTAGCCGAGCTCCTAGAACAAGTTCATAAAACCCCAGCAAGTCAAAGCCTTGCTGATCAAACCAGAAGGTGGGAATTCCTTTGAAAGGTCTGAGCTCAGTGCCTGCAGCGCCGAGCTGCCCACAGAGACCAGGAATTGCTTTTCACTGATGAATTTCACAGAACCTATTCCTTGATAACAAGGGATACCAGCAGAGCACGAAAGGAACCATATTTTTTCTAATTTGTTAGCATCTTTGGAGAGGTTTGGGGAAGAGCATGTTAATGGTCTCATGTAAGCACAGTTCCAGCCAAGGAGACCGTAAGACTCACAGCCTGCTTGGTGTGAGGAAAACTAGGTCTAAACCTAACCTGGATGTTCACTAATTCAAGTCACATTCTCACCAGTGATGCTGAAGTTCAAGTGTACCTCTTCCAAGTGCAATTGGATCAAGTTAGCATGGCACTTTATTATGCTGTCATGTTTTCACACCACTTGCTAAGAAGCAGATGCAATGGGGTGATGGTAAGCTTTGGTTAGGTTGAAACAAAGTAAATTCTAACTTGGAGACTTTAAAAGGCAAGAAGATATAAAAGAGAAGCAAGACTTCCTTGAGAAAGGGATGATGTATGGATATTGCAGTGTCAGGCTATGTAAACACAGCTGCAAATCTCCATGTAGAGTCAAGCTGCTTTATGGGGTGTTTATTATACATCTAGATGGATATCTCTTTATATGCTTATAGAAAACAAATATCCACATAAAACACCCTTCTGCAAATGCTACACAGGCTTCTTCATCGCAAAGAAATTGTAACAAGTGACGTAAGGGAAATGTCTAATGTAATATCATGAAGCACTGAGATCTGAGTGATGACTACAGACTAGCCATCTCGATGAAATCAATGGCACTTACATTTACATGCATTACAGTCTAACGTTAACACAGCACTCCACATTAGCAACAGCAAAATATCTGCTACAGTTCTGCAAGCATTGCCGCTGTTGGGTCCTTTACGCAGCAGCCTGGGGCCATCAATCATCTGCCAACATGCCAGTCAATGCACAGGAAAGACAATTACTAAAGCGGGTTTCATTAGACATACAATAGATTTTGGCTATAAAAGAAATGTGGAGATAAAACTAAATAAAATCAGATGGTTTGGCAAGGGATCAGTCTGGTTTATCAAAACATTTATGGACACAATACCTCGGCTTGCTTTCTTGCATGTGGTCACCAGGGAAAGAAATGTGGCTGGGGGGATAGCGATAGGTAACAACTGCTATTCATGACAAGATCTGATACCAGACTTTCCAGCTTTTTACCAAGCTCTGTACAGATTGCTCCCAACTTGTAGCCAGCAACTTAGCAGACTATTGGTTCTCATGTTTATTTTCAGCCAGACCAGCACCTGCATCTCCAGCTACATCATCTTTTGTGCCAAAACAATGAGGAGGGCAGGAACAAGTAGCCAAGGAAGAAAGGCATATCTCCTTTACAGTGACTCTTCACAAAACTATGGCATGAGCTTTTCAACCAAGCTTGCTGTTCACTTTCCCCTGTACCTTGCATCACACCTATGAATTCCAGTATTGCCTGTACGTACCTTTCCTCTCCAGCTTCCATTTGGTTTGGGTTGGTTTCTTTCACAAGGGCTATATATCAGCCAGCAAAGGCTAAGCTAGAATGAAAAAAAGGAATTGGGCTGTCAAGAACTGCAGGTAGGGACTCACCTGCTGACAAAGATCCAACTGAGAAAAATGTTAACATCCAAAAGAGCCACTGAGGACCTCTCTACTCTAGGACCAGCACATTCTAAGTAAAGGGGATGCTTTTAGCAGATCTCTTGCTACCCCCTGGGCCCCATGGAATAGGAACAGTAGGACATGGAGGACTGAAGATGCAGCCGTGTCTGGCTCACTGGTGGACAACCTCATGTAGGTGGCCAACTATTGGTGCTAACCCAGCAACACATAGGTGTTTCACTGACCAGCTTCTTATCGTGCTACAAACTGCAGACACCAATCTATCACAGCATGTTTCTCCAGTATAGAGATAGTTGAAGAATTTGGAAAACAAAAGGGAAATTAGGGCACGCTGCCAAAATAGAAAGCTGAGGCGATTATCCATAACCATCTATTGGAGGAAACCGAAACAGCAGAGTATTTATGTAGGTATCTAGCATCTTTTGCATAACTATCAGAGACGATGGCATTTGTGGGTAACTGTTACTCTTTCTGCATTTGTTTTCTGTATTAAAAAAATCCAACTTGCTAATCACGTGGCTCTTCCTCACAGTCGACTTCTCACTGTAATGACTAACAAGACATGCCAACCACCACGACAGAGTTTCCCTTGAACTAATCCAGGCCCACACTTAACGTTTTCAGCATAGCTGCAGCAAGCAGCTCCATTTACAATTTCTAAACAGAAGTTGTGAGATGTAGTAACACAATTTTGCACTCATTATATATTTTGTTTAGGGGACTCATATAAGCTGCCTCTATGTCAGCAGCACTTCACCAGCAGAGTGCTTCTCATGGAGACACCTTGCTCTAGCAAATGTATTCCACTCCTCCTAGCTCCAACAAACTTTATCAGATGAGATAGGAGTTACCTTACTTATTTATTTTTCCTCTGGGCAGGCTTAGTATCCAACAATCCAGAAACTCCTTCAAGGACAGTACAAGGCAGTTTGCATCGTGGACATCTCAGACATTCTCATACCATTCCAAGTGGGGAACGGCAACCAATTCCTCCCCCAGCAAAAATGAATGATGTAAGCTGTTTCCTGCTTTTCTCTCCCTCCGTGTTCTCCCTGTGTGGGCAGCTCTGGGGAGTATGTCAGAAGGTGCAAGTTGTCATGGGAGGAGGAGAAGTGGCATTTCTCACAGCTGAATTTTTGCCAACATGAGCTGAGGTTCGTGAACTCACTCAGCCTCTGGCCCAAGGCTAAGTTCAATTGTGTCTGAGGTCTGATGAAATGCTTTGCATTGCTCTAATATCAATTTTTATTTCAGCTGAGGTTTTTTTCCAAGGCAGGAAACAGTTCCTCTGCCTGACTGAAGAACAGGCTTTGAGCTGTGTTTGCCAATGTATCAGAGAAGGGATTTGCTTTGTTAATTTCCACAAATACCACGTCTGTTCTTCAGGCATAATAAATGTACAGAAAAAAAGCTTGATCCACCTAAGGAACACAGAAGTTCTCTTCATTGTGTCCATTTGAAGTGATCAATATCCTGAACTTTAGGATTTTGTAATTCATAGCTAAAATTTTAGTTTAAAAGATACTTCTGATAGTAGATGACTATTCTAGGAGACAAAAGTATAAGGAGATCTAAGGGCTAGAAACTTGGCTTAGAAACAAGATACAATTTATTTCATTAATCACAAACCATTGAGAGCAATTAGCTGCTAGACCAAACTACCACTGAATAATAAGAAAAAAGTCTTAATTTCTGGATTCATTTAATTAAAACTACATGTTCCTCTCTAAGGCACACTGTAGCTCAAATAGAAGTTACAGGACAGAAGAAGAAATTACTCAACAAAATGCTATGACCTGCATTATATAGGTCAGGCTGGATGATCTAATAGTCCCTTCTGGCCTTAAATCCTATGAATTATGAATCTAGGGTGCTCTCCTTAAAGAGTTTCAAAAAGCTTTGCCAACACCAGGGTGCAATCCACTGTCATATTGTGAGCCAGCTACAGCATCACTTCAGCATCCCAAAAGTCGTGTTATCTGGGTTTTATGGCCATCTCTAAAGGGATGAGCTCTACCCATTAGGGAATTAAATATTTCAGAGGAACAGCTACCAGACTTTACATGTGCAAGATTTCCCTTTTACAAAGCGAGAGCGAGGCAGAGAGGTGTTATAAGCTTCCCTGGTCCAAGGGCCTGCAGTCTTGCAGGACCTCTGCCTTCCATGCTGAAGCACCATGCTAACTTGAGACAAATGTCTTGATGTGACCATAGCAGAGGCAAGGTGACCTCAGCTAATAATATGGTGGTGAAATCGCCTCCAGTTTTTTTCCCCTAACTGAAAAACAAGCTGACCATCTGCCCCACCTTTCTGTATTGCAGGCAAAAGACAGGGAGCAAAGGTCTGAACACTCCCAGCTTAGATACTGCTAAAACAGCAATGTGGCAAGGCAGCACATGCTCATGTGAACACACTGACACCAGTATTAAAACATATATTGCTGTAGTGGAGGAATAAATTATGAAGAGGCAACTTTCAGCTATGCAGGAATGGCTTGTCTTAGTTGTAGACCAGTGCAGCTGTGGGTTGAACTTTGTTTTATGAAAACTCAGCTCAAGTTTTGGGAGACTTATCTGCCTTCACACAGTAACATGCCAAAGGCTGGCTCCAAAGCAGCCTGCCTCCAGGAGGAGATGGACACTTTTGTGAGGCAGGGAGCCTGAGCTAGCCAGCCAACCTGGCAGAGAAAGCCTTGTTGTTCCCTCAGCACCCTCCTACCACCAGCACAGCAAGATCCCCCCGGTACCCAGGCCCAGCCCATGCTCTGCAGCTTGACAGGTCTGGCTGGACCCAGGGTAACTTCAGCAGAGGAAAGGGAGTGCCTGCACACCACACTCCCTGGCACAGCAGATGTTCCAGGAGTGCAGCATGGTGTGCTGAGCCATGATCAGCAGCCCTGTCTAAAGCATCCAGCTCCCACCTGAACCACGCGATGCTACTGCAGGGCTCTGGGGAGAAGGATTCACCTCTGACAGTCAGTCAGGCCCAGGAAGCCCAAAGACCTCCAGTGAGGTAGTGTTAACATGCCTGAACCCAAATGGTTTCCAACATGGAAGCAAGAATAGTTACAGAGGCCTTTTCTGCCTGGCATACCTTTCAGATAAAGGAGGGCTGACTGCTCACATTTAAACTTTAATAGTGAAACAAGTGTGTCAACATCAAGGCTTGGAACAATTGTAACCATGCACATTTCTAAGGGAATCTAATCGCTGCAGTTATCAGAACTGCTGAGGCAAGGTTTGAGAGAGGAGAGCAGGGAATGATCCCAGGTCCCTGCTCTAACAGAGAGTGACCAGGCTGCTGCTCATGCCCAAGTGATTTGTGCAAAGCCCCTCAAGGCATCTCTCTCCATTGCAATCATCAAACCACAGATCACTTATATATAAAAGCAACCACAGAACGGGCCCAAGTGCTTTTCTGTCAAAGCCTGATCCAAACCTGCTGAAGAAGACATCACCATTAACTTCAACAGTTTTCCAATCAAGCCTATAAGAAGTGTTTTCTAATACACTACTGCATTGTCCTTCATGCCCTTTCTCTGCCTTAGCAATCACATGGCTTTACTATGCAGTTTTATTTTGACCTAAGGTAGCATTTTCAGTGGGCACTCATCATGTGAGCAAATGAACAATTTAACAGGCTGTTGATTTGCTGTTGCTCTTGTTAAATAGAACAGAGAGAGCACCCTTGTTTTTGTAAAGCACCACTATAAAAACCACAGCCAGCAAGAAAAAGTTAGGAACCTTTTGCTCCGATCGAAAAATTTAGCCTTAGGTCTGCTATGAACCTTTCTGTAATCAAGTGAAAAAGTGGGCGCAAAGACCTTTGCTTCCTTGCTAAGCCTTTTTATCTGTTTTTGCTGAGGACTCCTTGGTTCTGGAAAGGACTTCGTCCCATTTCTTACCCGTGGCAGACTGCGCTAAGGCTATGTTACAGGATGTATGCAGGTATGAGGCAGGCAGGAGCTATAAGCACTAGAACATCGGCTGCATCTTCTGGGATAGGGTTTAATGGTTCCAAATCATTGTGCTGAGATTCTTCAAGACTTGGGAAAATAGATTAAACATGATAATAAAACATATACTGAAACAACTGTGCTTCTTTAAATGAGGAAGAAAACCACTCCCAATTCAAAGGCATATCTTTGTCTTGGTTCCCCATGGTTCCCTGTGCAAAGAGGGGGGGTCATGACCAATATTCGTTCAGAGCAATGCGCTGAACTATGGATTCTGAAAGGCACAGCTACCACAATACTGGAGCTCTATAAATATCTTAAAATAAAAACACATGGGCAGACACATATAGCTGAAGGACTTCATACTTCAGTGGGTATAACCACAAAATACCAAAATAATTAAATTCGTCCCTCAGAAGTCTTGAAAACAACTGGGTCAAGTTTCTCTATTTCATCCCCTCCTATTTTATAAAATAATTACAATCAATGAATACACCCAGTCTGTGGAAGCAGAATTCTGCAGCTCCCTCTCTTTTCTTTCTGCATCCAAAAAAGCGTGCGAAAGAAACAATAGCTAAGTCTGAGCACAGTTATGTCTGCAATACGCCACTGGCTTTCCTCCATACAGCTCCCTTTAAGTCAAACCAGCTGATTAGCTCCAAGATGCCCATCTCTGTAGAATCTTTTCCCACAGCCAACAAAAAAGGGGAATTGCTTTTGCGGTTGTCTGAACCAGAACAGTGCTTCTGGGATTGTTTCATGCTCTTTTCTGTGTAGAAGAGTCAACATAATAGTGCAACATGACAAGATGTTGATCCACAGTGCCAAGACAACTTGCACACTTTGCATTTTTCCTATTAGAGATGCATCAGTGATTCTGGAAGGGAAGAGGGGGAGAGGAAGAGAGAGAGAAATAGTACAGAACAGTGAAGTCCAGCCCCAAACGCCTTTGTGTCTTCACGTTTGCATAAAGATAGAGCATTACAAGATGATTTGTAGCATTCAAGTGTTGTAATAAATGTGGTCCTTTAATAAAAATATTTTACCAGGAAACAAACAAACAAACAAACAAACAAAACCAAAAAAGCCAACAGACCAGAAGATTACAAACTGCATAGCTTCCTCAACTGCAGACCTTATGCTAAGATGAGCAACAGGTAAACAATAAAAACAAAACCTTCTTTGAGATCCTTTCTCCGAGCTTGTCTGGGAAATATTCCCCCTAGATTGCAGTACCAAAAATCGTGAGTTCCATTTTTTTCTCAATACCAGGAATCAAGAAATGTTGAATTATGAAAGTTTTGAATGCATTTTCCAAACTTCATTGTTATTCTGAACTTAAGAGTTGATTTTAGACTAGTTTGTCCAGGCTGTTTTGATTTTTAAAATATTTAAAACCTCAAATAAATGGATATCCATGGAGTTGACGTTTCTGAAAACACATTAAGAACTACTACACTAAACACATGCTTCCCTACCAGGTAAGCCATTTGAGTTAGATTTTAAAAGACTGACCCATGAGCATGAAAGGGGCAACAACCTACTACCAATGCTGTCATCCAGCAAGTGGATCAAGAAAGAAAACTCTGTTCAAGAGAAAGGACAAGAAAATGCCCTGTCTGAACGTTGTGCAGGATGAACCTTTTCATCTTCTATACCAGGCTTTCACAAGGGAAAGAGGTTTTGTACTTTTTCTCTGTACCCTTCCAAATCAGGGCTCTCCCCAGAGCCAACGCAGGGAGCTGCAGCAACTGCAAATGGGCCTCATTTTCTGTGGTTCCCCTCCCACAACAGCCTTCTGGTTGGGTCCTCAGTCAGGACTCCCAGCCCTGCTCTAGCTCCCCCCTCCAACCCCAGGGTGCTGTAACAAAGGTCTTTGAGCCAACCTGAGCATCCGGGGTGACTATTCTGGACCCAAGCAACCAAGCAGCAAACCCATACTCGGGTTATCACCCACCATCCCAGGCTTCCTCCCTTGCAGCAGAGCATAAGGGCCACCACTGCCCTCCATCCCGTTTGCACCCCACAGGGGAGCAGGGACTCTAGAGAGGCTTTGCAGCCCATCCTATAGCATGACCCCAATCTCATAGAGAGCCCCCATGCCTTCTCACAACTCTTGAACCCTTTTAAACTGCAGTGACTGAGAAAGGGATTGCCCATTGCTGAGGAACCCCCTGCCCAGGACAGGCCTGTCTCCATGCTCCAGCATGCACAGATCCGTTCAGTCATAAGGAGAAAATCAGTTTGTTTTCAGCATCATTGTAAATGCATTGTGAGATTATGGGGAAGGAGGGCAATATGATTTCTAATGGAAATTAGCTTAATTTTAAGTTAGAAACATTAAAATAGGGTTACCCTCACAAAGTATTGGCATGTAACTGTTAGAAAAACTACTGCTCTGCTGTTTTAAACAGTCAGCTTAAAACCTCAAGGCTGATAAAAGAGTTTGCTCTCCATGCTCTTGTTTTCAAGTAGATAATAAAAAGAAGATATTTGGATTGACTTTCCTCCCCACCCCCCCATGCATCAAAAATGTTGCTAAATTGCATCATAGTATTACTAACCCATGAGCTGTACTGTAGATGTCTGTTCATAAAGGTCCACAAAACCCAACTGTTAGGTGACAACCTATGCCTAGGGCCCTGGCAAAGATTATTAGCTTTACCATTTAGTTGGCTTTCTGACAGAGAATTTTAATCCTGTGAATTATTTTTAGAAGGGTTACATCAAGCAAACATGCACATTTCAGAGCTTCTTTATCATCTATGAATCAAGCCTTGGCTGTAAATTATGTTCATCCCTACCTGAGAAGGGCAAACATATGTATCTATAGGGATATGCCAAATGAGTCCTTCAGACCCATCTTGACAATTAATCTCATGGATTTACATCCATTATAAAGATGCAGTAGAAAAAGAGCAGAAGGTCACAAGTTGCTTTCCAATATAAAGTCCTATTTTGGCCCCAGCCCAGCTTTACCAAACGGGACTGTTAGCCTGAAATCTGCCAGGCATGCTGAGCAAGTGACAGAAAGCATTTTTCAGCAAAAAGAAAATTAATCGGAGGCTTGTTTTTTGGAATACATCTCAGTGAAAAGTTACCCTCTGTTGTGGACTCTGACTTATGCACTGAACCAATCAACATTTTTGCACAGAAACTTTCCTACAAAAATAGGGTTTTTTCTGATAAAAACTTAAATATAGAAACTAAGCTAAGGAGAGCTACTTTTTCAGATAGAAATAACCTGTCAGCAAAGCATTTCCTCTTCAGCTTTGCCTTTCAGTTAAAAGTGTTTTTCCCAGCTACTTTATTGAAGATCATAAAATGAACTCTGAAAAGGCTGGGCTTTTGGGGAAGGGCAAGGCTTTTTGTTATAATCTATCTGTCTATCTATCTATCTATCTATGTAAGAACAAAGTCAATAAGATAATTTCTCAGAGAAAAATTGTTTACACTTTTTACCAGCTTTTTTTCAGCAGAATTTCTGTGACTTTCTGGTTTTGCTGATGGTAATTAGCATTTTTATCACTTGGTTTCACTGGGGGCAGGGCTGGGAATAAGGGAGATGTACTTTAGGCATTTCCCATCTAATGCAAGGGCTTAATCAAAGTAACAAAGTTAGGAGCATCAGCTCTCTGCAGCCTCAGTAGAGGGCAGCCAGCTGTCCAGCCACCTCTCCATAGGGTTGCATCCATAGGACCACTAGGCAAGTCCTGCGGACACCTTTTGGGGGTGGAGAGACAGGGAAGTAAAGACTGTGTGTGCACACTCACACCCATCTTTATGTAAGGATGAAATAGGCTTCGCAAATACGGCAACTCCTTCCTCCTTGGGACAGCACATTAGCCCATGCCTTCTCTTTCAAGGCAGCAAAACACCATCATCTTAGCAGGGGACCACTGAGCCCTGAACACTGCAGGGCTGCAGAAGCAGCTCCTCAAGGCCACCAGCCAGGTGCTAGAGGTCCCTCACTTCTGTGGGCTTGCATCTGCCAAAGATAGTGATGTAGAAAAATTGCTGCAAAAGGTGGCAACATGCTGCCAAAAGAAGCATGGCAATGGGCACTGGATTTGCCCTTCATCGGCTACGGGAATCCCACCATCTCTTTCATCTCTTCTGTGGCTGGTTGAGGTGGAGTCCAAAAAAATCTAATAAAATGGGAGCCAAGCATCACACTGTGTTGGGAACTACATCCTCTGATCACCCTTTGGTCATGTTTATGCATTTAGGCTGTATGCAAAGTTTGTGGCAAGCTATCAATTATAAATCATAAAAGGAACTTGTATTGTTAACATTTCTCATAATATATTATTTATAGAGTCACACCACAGTGTTTTCCTAAGTAAAAGCATGCAGCCTGAAGCCAGGAATGAGGTAATTACTTGTAAAATAGAAATGTAAATTTAGTAACCTGAAAGGGGGTTGGGGGAAGAGAGAAGTATATGCTTTCTAACAGAGCCAGGTCCCAGGGGTAAGTCATAGGCACCAATAGGCAATCAAACAGGAAGAAGAGAAAGTTTTCCTATGAAGGAACACGGCAACCAGAATAGTTTCTCTAGCGGCCACCTTTAAAATCAGAAGAAGAGGTAGCAGAATATGCCAGCCCCAGGGCCAGCAGCTAATGAACCGCCCCCAAAAGCTAGGTGGGTTGCAGAAATAGCCAAAAATATATTAAAAGCTAAGTACAATATTAATAATTCTTTTCTTTTGTTAACTTTATTCTCACATCACACACCCACAGCCCTAAGTAAACATCCTTTATCCTTCAATCTCGTCTAGTGAAAATGCTGACTGTTGAGTAACGTAAAATAAGCAGGGCTTCCATTCCTACCAGGGTGGAATCAGAGGATTAGTGTGCTTTTGCAACAAACAATAGCTGAAAAAAATATTCCTGGAGTATCACAAAAGCAGGAGCACAGACCTCCGCTTAGCTGCTAGGGTAGAGAGGAAATCCCCTTCAACAGCAGCTGGACATGGGAGCCCCTCTGACACGCAGCAAGAGAGCAGGAAGGACCCTGAGCCCAAAGGGTATCCAGCAGATACACTAGCGGCTTTGAAAACCTTTCTGGCTCATGATAAAAGCCACATACCAAGCCCTCCGTACAGCAAGAGCCCACAACATGTACCTGAAGGAGCCCAGGCAGGAGAATGAACACTGGAACCTTCAGGAAGAGACTAACTAGCAGGGCCCCCAGCAATCCCACCTCCTGGGCTCAGGAGGCAGACCCTCATCCCCCAGCTGCTTCCCCTCATCCTCCATCTCCTCTGTCTAAACAGGCCACCTGAAACCCACAGTCCAGGGGCACCCCATTTGAGTGCCTCACAACCCAGGAGGGGTACAACAGACCTATTTTGGCCAGACTTGATTGAAAACCTACATGCAGCAAAGCACTGGCAGTGGGCACCAAGTGTTGCATGCATGTAGGAGGGCTGCTTTGGCAGAGCGCTGAGAGCAGGGCTGTGGTTCCCATTCCCACATGCAAGTTGCCCCAAAGCAGTGACTTCCCCTCCCCGTTAAAGCTCATCAACTGATGAAATTCAGCTCAGCATGCCCACTGTAGGTACCACTGTAGGAACTGACATCTAGTGAGGCCCTGGTCTGTAGAATGAATCCTGGTTTCCTTTACAGCTCCAAAGACAAATCTGCTGAGGTTTGGGATGGGGGTAGGGACGTGACATCAACATCCTGAAATGTTTAAATAAATGGAGGCAGCAGGGTTTTGAAGCACTGCTTGTTCATCTAGAGGCTTTGCCAAAAACCCAAAACAAATCAAAACAAAACAAAAAAATCCCTAAAACCTACACACACACACAAAAGTGTGACCTTGCGACTTTTTTATAAAACTCTGCTACATCAGAAAGTTTGAACTATGAACAGCTGCTTTTACTGCCTACATCAGTGGAGCCGGGCCGGGCTGCCTAATCCTTGGGTAGCAGTGTTTATAAATACTGTTCAGACAGGCAGGTTGGATCAGATTTTCTCATGAGCTCATTCAGAGCGTTTGGCTTTCATGGGCAGGCACGTTGTTATCTCTTTTAACTGCCAGCTTTGAGAGCCAGCCACAGTTTTCAGAGTCAGTCCTGGGGAGGAGGAGGTTGCAAAGGAGAATAACTTTCATCACAAACCTGACATGGGTGAAGCTGTGACTGGATTGATGCCACTGGAGAACAGATCACTCGCTGTCAGGCAGAGGCCAGGCCATTTCCAACAGGTAGCAACGAACCTGCTGCAGAGCCCTGGGCTCTTCCCGGCATGCGCAGGCCCCTTGGGACCGAACTGCCCCCGGGACACCCTGTTTTCACCCTGGGAGGGGGGGTGTAGCAGCAAAGGATATGGAGCTAACCACCTCCCACTGCACACCGGGGAGCATCCCAGCACCCTGGCAGCCAAGGAACGGGGTCTTCCTATTGCAACACTTTACTCTAGAAACACCAGTGGGGGAGGACAGTCAGGATGTGCGTATTTGAATGTGGGTTGCTCACCTTGCCATAGAAGCTGGGGTTGTTAGCACTGACGGACAGCAGTGCTTCCAGCTGGACCTCCTGGCACAGTGGTTCCTGGCCCTCGGGAGTTTTTATCCCAGCAGCACAGTCGGTCACCTCCATAGAGGGCTACATACCCTTAGGTAGACGGAAGCATCCTGCAAAGAAAGGATTTACCTGCCATAGAAACAATAAAATGAAGATGCAGTATCAGCAGAGCTTAAATATAGGAGGATGACTAATTAGAGCATAGCTGTAGATGGCCTGTGCCTGGCAAGAAAGTGTTAACCCAAACCTTCTCTGCCGGGACACACAGAAAATTTCTTTCAGTTTTGCTGCCTTTCTGTTGATTGTTACAGAGGTGTTCACTGCAAAGAGATAACAGCAAACACAAGGCGGCAGCCCTGGGGAGAAATTAATCCATCATAAGCAAAGCAGGAGAAGTCCTGCAAGAAGAGCAGATTAAAGAGTGTTTTGAAGAACATGGCGCAAAGCCCGATGCCTGACACTACCTCAGTGCTTCCCCCTGTGCTGTCCTCATGCCGATTGTCATAACAGCCGTCATAGCCGTGGGCCACGAGCTGCCATTCCTGTCAAAACACATTTTGTGGCAAACTTGCTGTGGGCATTTGACTGATGTGTCAGAAGAGCCCAGAGGAGCAGGAGGGAGGTGACATTATTGCTGCAGCGGAAGAAAAAGCGCAGATAATGAAAATTGCGACTGTGTCAACAGTGCTGCTGAAGAAAGACTTTTTCCTTCCCACGTTTCTATTCCTTTAAAAAGAAAAGCAAACCCCAAAGCGCTGGCAGAAAGTGGGTTTTATGGGAGCCTACTGAAACGCGCATCCAGCGTGAAGCCATTTGAGCTCTGCTGCTGTTAAACCCAAGACACCCCTCAGCGAAGGATGCTGGGCAAAAGGGACTTTTCAGGCATTTTCTTGTGTGTCTTTCCCTAGGGTGATCTCACTTCATGGGTGGTGTCAGCCCAGCTGAGAAAAAGAGGTAGAAAAAACCAGGAATTACAGCTGGGCATGTGCTGAGGAAGGGCCGGTACGTGGCAGCTGCCCAGCAAGGGGCCGAGCAGCAGGCCCAGCCCTGCCGGGAGCCTCTCGCAGCCACCAGGCCCACAGGGGACAGAAGCTCCTTTTCTTTCTCAGACTCCCTCAATCCTGAAAACAAACCAAAGCTCAGGTCTTCAGGGCACCCTGCTGACTTCAAGGGAGTTGGGAGTGAACAGTGGGGTGGGCTTAGTTTTGACCCATTTGGATTGCCAGGCGCAGAGGACTGCCTCCCCGGTGGCGGTATTTGCCAAAAGAGTGGTGATTTCTACCAGGGGGCACAGGCTGTCTTCAATCTGAAACCGCCAAGGGCTGTGATAAGGGAGGGGAAGGGTGGGCAGAGAGAGGCGACGGTTATTAGCTGGTGTCCTCAGGAGAGAAGCCTTGCTCCATCCCTCTCTGCCTCTTTCTTGAAGCCAATTTCAGCTGAATTCAAAGGCATTTCAGAGCTATAAATCTCAAAAATAACTGAATTTCTACAAGGCTGATGAGACATAGCAGTATGGAAGAATAAAAAATCCCAGGGAAAAGCAGGCGTCCAAGACTGGGTGCAACTGGCCGGTGGGTCAGCAAATGCCACTTGTCCAGCTGTCTCCTGCCTGGGCACCCAGGGGACAGGGGCACAGGCACAGCCTTGCCCAGGCTCCGCCAGGTCTTCTGCTAAGGGGATGTAACCTCAAACAATACAGGATGTTCCTGGGGAGGGGAAACAATTTCTAGAATTATTTTCTGTGACTGATTTCCTTGATGGGGGATTTCTGTACTATAGATACAGACTCAGCATCCAATTCTGCAGCTGCAGTTTGAAGGTGCGTAATCTAAGCTGAAAACAAGCTCCCTGTTTTCAGGGGTGATGGGGATCTGTCATCTACATTACACAATCACAAAGTTTTCTGCTCAGGGTTGCATACGGTTCTTCAGTGACTTCCAGCTACAGCTGCAGGCTTGATGCAGTAATATCTGGTAGCTGACCACACTGGTCCTTTGACCCTTAAAATTAATTCATCAAAAAATGACAGTAAGGTAATCACTTTCAGTTATAACTCAATAGATTTCAAACGATATCAGACAGAATGAATACTCATCAGTTCTCTTAGTCTATTGATGAGATTACAAGCAAAAAGTGGGGAAGAGAACAAAAATTCCTTCACCTTTGCTTGTGTATCACAAAGGAAAAAAGAAAATGAAGCAAAGCAAACAAACAGATGGAAGCCCTTCTTTCCAGAGCCCGTTTTACAGATTCCTGAAAAAAAAACCCAGCCTCACAGGGATCTCCATTAAAAGACAGATTCAGTTCCTGTCACTTCTGACATGACTTACAGAAGTAACGCAAATTTGGTTTGCTTGAGGTTCTCTAAGCGTAGCTGGTGTCAACAGTTCTTACTGAGCAGTAGGGCATTCTTCTTTGTGAAAAAATCAATAAATATTTAATTCATAAATGTAAGAGAGTTGATGAGCAAAATACACAACTAATAAAGATAAATGGCTTTCATACTTATGAAGACTTCTTATTAAAGAGTCAGTGGCAAAAGTGTCCCTGCTGGGCAAAAAGAACAAAATAAATTGTGGACTTTATACTGCAAACACAGCATTAAAAAAAAAAAAAAAAAAAAGAAAACAACGTAACAACGTTAATGCATCATTAAGGTTGAGCATTGAAATCTACAGAAGCCAGCACAAACATGAAGGAAAATTCCTGCAGCAATGTTAATTGGGACTTATTGCGGACTGTATTATTGATGATTGCATACCTTCAGTTGCATAAACAAATTGCCAAAGCTGTACACAGCTGGAATGCAAATGAGAGATATGTGGCTTCTCCTACACTGAAACCCTCCAGGTAATAAGTGCAGCAGCAGGTATAGCTTAAGGGTCACCTGCAGATAGACACACACACATGCATATATATCATGTGTAGAGACATAAAGCAAAAAAACTCCCCCAATCTACCAAATCTTCAAGATACATCTCTAGTTGTTTGTGTTTATTTATTTGCAGGCAAGTGAATGAAGACTGTGGCTAAAAATGTATTCCTTTAGTGCATGCATAATTTAATTTGCTTCATCTGTTGTATCTGCAAATGCTGAACCATGACAAGAATGTAACACTCCTGAAGTTGTAAAGTACTTCTGTTTAGTCATTTCTATGGGCAGATGAAAACTTTCTGTTATTTCATGTCCCGTATTGCCAATAAACCCACAGCTGAGCTAACACGCCCCAATCCCTATGCCTGTTTTCCAAAGCACAATGTCCTTGGGACATATTCTCTAAATTGCCTACAAAGGCTTCTGAACGACACAAAACCAGCCCGCAAAAAGACTGCATCCACCGTGGCAAGCACATACTAGTGCTATGTTGGAAAGGCGAGCATCCGTCTTTGCTCCAGCAAGTATCATCAGACTGTACCAGCACCAGATGATCAAAACCTGGGGAAAGGCATTTAACTGATGCTGGTGTGTGTGTGTGCAGGTGTATTATTTGCATTACTGCAGTTCCCAGACCCCAATGGAGATTAGATTCCTGCTGCACACAGTACAAAGGTAGCGGTAGGAAATTGCCCCTCGTGTCCAGGTAGGCTATTAACCTTTCAGAGAAGGGGTAAAGTGTGGGTCATCTTCTCGATGATTCCCATTTCATGTGGAAAGTACTGGTGTGGACTGTACTTCCTATTGAACGCTGTGGATTGCCATGGGAATTCTGGTGTCATGATGTTTTGTTCAACCCAAAATCAAGTGCAAAAAAGTGATCACAGACACTCCATCACATTGCACAACGCGACAGAACCCAGAGCTGCCAATTTCCCCAGTAGTGCTTTCCACAACTAGGCAGTCTCTTCCCACTTTTTGTGCCTCCTCTTTTATCAGAAAAAAATAATGGAATTGCTCATACAGTGTTGCATCTTCATTGCTACTTTTGCTTCCAACTTCCCCAGCATCTGAGCATAGGGTGAAACAGACAGGGGAGACATTCTGCTTAGATGATTTAACTAATCTTATGCAAATGTACTTGGCAGTCTTGGTGCCCAGCGTGCTTTCACCTACATAATGGCTAAGCCAGTGAAATGTTGCTTTTCCCAATATAATAGCATTTTTATGCATTATTCCTTAAAACTTTTTGTGCTCACACGCTGAAAAAACAGCTCCAGCTGAGGAATAACTGAAGTCAATGTACTTAGACTCTGTCCAGGTAATTATGCATCCTCCTCCCATGCTAGCTGAATAGAGTATGACAATAATAGGACACCATTAACATGTCTACTCCCCACCCCCCTTCTTACTTTTGGCATAGGGAATGGAAAACTGCAGTTAAACATTTATCATTACATCTATTCTGGCTTATATTAGACATACTGCTTGCCTGCATTATCTTGCATTTGAGAAGCAGGAAGGATTTTGCAGGCAAACCAAAACATAGAACAACTGGTTTAAAACAGAAAACAATAAACTTTCCTCTCCTGCTATTAATTTCTGTGATTGACTGATTTCTGAATTGCCTGAATCAAGAGGAAAAGAACAAAAAAGAAGACTATATATATAGCTTCTGTCAGTAACAGAAGCAAACCGAAACCAGTCCGTAATGGTAATGGAAGAGTTGTGAGCTCCTCTTCTACACCCCTCACCCATTCTCATGTTAATTTGCCGGTGATAAAATCCACCCCAGTGTACCTTTTCCTCAAGGAATTAGGATTGATTATGAAAATGAATGCTAGCTATTTTTCCCCTCTTCACAGCCAACCAGGTGTTGCTCCTGCCCACGCTTGTATGAGTTGACCAATATACAAGGAATTTTGTGTCAAGGTTGGGATTTCAAATCTGACACCACGGGAGCTGGAGGATTTAGCTGGAGGCAGGGCCATGGGTTGCATATGAGAAGACAGTCAGCTCATCACCTCAACCAGAATCATTAACTGGAAAAGCTGCAGCAATGTGGCACCTGTAATAGCATACCAGAAAGCTACAGCTTGCATATAGGTCCAGTATAACAAACTTGGCTTTAAAAAAGGAATGATAACAGACTTTAAAAAAATGTAAGCACTTAACTTTTGTAACAGCCAGTCTTTTAAATTACACTCTTGAGAGAGCATTTTGACTGTTGGTCTATCTACAATTGACCTTCTGATCCATTGGCTTCCACAGGCTTTAGGAAATTCCTGGTGATTTCGGTGGTTGTTGGCTTATATCCAAGATTGATGCATTACAGAAGCATGAAATCTATTTTGATGCTTTAAACAGATACGGAGAAAGCTCCAGGCTCCCCTCCCCTCTGACTACAAAAATATGGCTACTTTCATAGTAGTTATATGTCATTCTGTTTGATCATAGCTCAGTGTCTTTAAAGTTATTTCCATTAGGAGGAGAAATTGCTGAGGGATTCAGGTATTTTTATGCAATCTTGTTGATTTTGCAAAGAAGCAAAGACGAAACAAAAACCTTGAAGATAGTTTGAACCAAATCAGAGATAATTTCTTTATAGTTTTCTAGTCTACACTCAAACCTGTAAAGAGACTTTACATTTCCAATTTACATTTACCTGTAAAGAGATCACATTTCCAATTTCTTTCTGTCTCCAGGACTTGCCAGATCTTTTTTTTTTTTTCCTGCTTGTTTCCTGGCTACTCTGGAAAATACACACTCCAGTAAAAGTATCTTATTCTTTAGATCTAAATTTGGGCCCTAGAAGAATCTTTTCATCATTGTTTTCTGTTTTTTTGTTAATTATCCAGAGTCTATACTTTCGGGAACCGATCCAATTTGTTTTTATTCCAAAAAAGATTATCATCTTCCTGCATGTCTCTTGAATGAAAGACACCATCACACTGACACGCTTTAATTAAGCTTCACCCAACCACCATGAACTTTAGACACATTTAAGAGAGATGGTATCAGCAAAGGTAAAATAAAGAAGAAAAAAAATATTATGGAGTGCTTGAATGAATGCCTCCTGAACAGAGTAGCCATTGCTTTCAGGCATCTGCTGGAGATGGAAGTGGTAACCTGAGGAGCATGTGTTTCTGACAGTGATATAAGCCCAAATATTCTCCTTTAGAAGGGACAAAAGGAGAAAGCAGTGGAGTTCACTTGTAGCTCTAGTTTCCTAAATTTCACTCAGGCACACAAAAACATCCCCATGCTGTTACATGGAGTCCAAAACCAACTTCACCAGAACGACCCTGATTTGGACCTTCAGCTTTTTCTTAACACTTGTGGTTCAGAGCAGTTTTTTCCACCTCCAGCTACAGGAACTTCCAAATAGACTAAGAAAGTGGCTTATGGAGAAGCAAAGTTACTAACAGGATTCCTGGTGGGTACTGTGAGGCCAGCGTAAAATGAATGCTGGAGAAGAGTTGCAAGTTACTAGGAAATGAAAACACCGTTTCTTGGGATGTTGGGGTTTTTGGCTTTTTTTGGCCTAATTCCATTTCCAATTAAGCCATTTAGTGAAAGCAATATTTGGCCAAAACAGAATGAGATTTTCATGAAACAACAATAAAATATTTAGTATGTTTATGTTCCCCAAAATTAAAAACAGAACAATATGTTCTGAAATGGGCAGACTAGATTAGTCTTTTGCTGGACTACCTCTATTTTTGCCCTAAGTCGGAGGAATGCTAGAGCAACTGACAGCTGCCACTTCATCAACAGGAGCGGGGCATGCTCCATCCGTGACGAGCTCTCACCTGTTTACAGTCCTACTTACTGCTGCCATTCTGATTTAAGTGTTATACAAGAAAGTTTTTCCCTTTTATAAGCTCTTTTAGCCAGACTCTTGTCCTCCAGGTCACTTAAGCACATATTTAACTGAAGTGCATGAGCAGTTTTTTGAACTTAAGAGAGGACCTGACACTGCCCCACCACAATCAGCAGAACCACACTGTTTGAAGTTAAGCACATGCTTAAGCGCCCTGCTGGATTTTTGCCCAAACTGTCAAACTTTTACAGTTAATCATTTATCACCCTGCTTATGTGCTAGTAGTTATGCTTCAGTGTGCAAATATGTAAATTACTTTCATAAAGCTCCATACACCAAGCACAAATAATGCTTTCTCAGCCCTTTAAAGGAGTTCTCTGGCTGTGACATCTCAGATAGATCAAACAGCACTTAAAACTGCAAGAAAGTTACTTCTCCGTTAATTAAACAGAATCATTGCTGTGTTCCTCTTCTTAATAGCAAGGTGCATTCACAGACTTGCAAAATAAACAGATAAATAACACCATTTAGCTCTAACCTGACAAGTATCACACATTCTGCCTTTAGGAGCATGTACATCGATCTATCTTACACATACTGCCACTCCAAAACTGAGAAAGGGAGCAAGTGTCAAATGAACGATAAGAATATTTGCAGATTAAGTTCAATAACTGCCTACAACGAGGGTACTTGCAATGTATCACAAGGTAATTCTTCCAAACACAAGTGACCATTTTTCTTCCCCTCGCTATGCTTAATTGCTGTGAGCTATAGGGGAGTAACCTGCACTTACCTGTGCCCTGTTGCTTTGTATTCAGAAAGCTCACAGCTCCTGTGATTTTTCACAAAGAATTAAAATTGCCATGAGGAAAGATATAGTTACTGCTATTCAGTTCCAATACATTGTATTGAAACGGCAGACGGCAATGGTGCCTTGCTGAAATAGAGCCTTAAAACACAATTAGTTGCAGTTCTGTAGATTGGAGAGCCAGTTACTCTGCGCTCCTGCCCGCGGGGCCTTCCATGCATCCATTAATGAAAAGGCTGCTTTTCCCCAAATGTCAGGTAGTTTTGCAAGAAATGTGTACCAGGAAGAGAAAATGACAGAGCTCATTCCCTTGCTCTGTAGAGCAATTTCTGTAGAAATTTATTCTCTGTCAAGGAAACTGCCTGAAAAAAAAAAGCAGTCAGCCACTTTTTCTAAGAGGAAGCTTGAACACTTCTCAGATTGAGTCGTATTAAAATGAATTAATGTCGACAGCTGGTCTCCCAATCATTAACTGGAAAAACCCAACCCCCAAGTTTTAAGTATCATTAAAAAAAAACCAAAAAACTCCTAAACAAACAAAAGCAGCAAACTAAGCAGACAGGCTCCCCCAAATACACCAGCTGCCATCATGACCTACTGAACAGGACAAAACTCGTCCCCTGAACCATCCTGGGCTCAGGTGCTGACTCTGCAAATGCTCCCAAGCTTCTGCTGCAGAGCCAGGCTGGCAGGTCTGGTCCTGGGCCACCCAGGACACAGGCGGAGGAGCAAGGCTAGGAGGGACCCTCCAGGGGAACTGCCAAAAGCCATGCTCATGGAAAAAATCTTAGGCAGGGTTCACTGCATGACTGTTTTGGGACTGGCAGGGAAATAAAGCCCCAGGAAATGGAGGAGCTTGGAACGTTTTGGAAGGCTTGTGTTTGATTCAGGTCCTGGATAAAATTTGGCTGTCATCCCAAATGCTAGGAGATTTTCTTCACTATGTGACTCTTTAAAGATGACATGCACGTTTCCTTTCTACTTTTAGCCATAAATACCAATCAACTGCCAAGTTACATCAAAGGAAGTAAGTTTATAGTATTTTAAAGGAAATATAATGTGTTAATGTAGGTTAGAAGAGATACAGGAAGATACTACTTGTATGAAAAAATGCATGGCTGGGAAATGGATATTTTCCTTTCACAGCAGGTCAGATATAACAAGCTTCCTACCAAAAGGCCATGAGGGAAAATACTCACTCATTTCTGGAGATCTAGCAAGATGGAGACACAAACATCCACACAGCTAAATATAGCTCTGGATAGCAGTGCTTTGTACAGTAAGTTCTAATGTCTCTTAACTTAATATGGAAATTGATATAAAAATAAAATAACAGTATTTTCAGAGTGTGTCTCTACTTGTGTGCTCACCAGGACTCACGCCACCAAATTTGAGCCCCCGCTGAAATAACTCTGCAGTTTTTGTCTTGCACTGTCTCACAGGCCAAGAAGACAGAATAATCACGTCCAGCACAAAAGGCCACACACATTGAAATATATAACGGTTACCCCACGGAAAGTCAACATGAGAACTGAGAACTACACTTGTCCTTTAGCATTTCTATAAGAGTGATGAGCTAAGTTTAATTAGAGGAGTTCAGGTCTCGGTCAGAGATTTCCCCTGCCCTAAATGCCAGTGGTTCAATTTTGCAGTATTTGTTACTGGACATGTGCACTTTGGATCAGCTTGTGGTTGCTGAAGCTTGGGGTCAGGCTTGGGCAGGTACTGCTGGAGCAACACTGCAAATGGTCCCTGAGGAGGAAGAGGAGGCAGCAGAAACAGCAGAGAGCCATGCTAGTGACACATGGCTTTCTTGTATTTCTCCTCCTATCTTGCTTCAAGGCAAAAAAGGTGGACGTGGGTGTGATTGCAGTTGCAGTGACTTAAATTCCCCAGGCCTGACTCTGCACTATCTTGTTCCTTGCTCAGCCACTGGCCCAAGCACAGGGTGTGCAGGACTTGGCAGCCTGTATGGTGGATCACAGGGCAATTCAGGTCAGGAAGGACCTCCTTGCAGTGGAGGTGACACCTCAAGAAGCAGGGCTGTAGATGGCAAAAAAATTCAGAGTGTTAGTGGGCTCCATCACTAGTTGTTTCCCATTGCAAACACATTCAGCTGGGGATCTTGGTGCAGTGCTTTTTCTCTCTGAGAATGCACTGGATGATACCCAGCCATTAACAGGTTTGTCAGCAGTCCTGATCTGAGTGAAAGGTGAACCCATATGTCAGCTTCACCTTATATAACATTAAAGGAAATAAAAAGAAAAAAGGCATTTGCTCTTACAACTCAGATGGAAAAGAAAATGCAAACAAAATAAGGTGTGTCGTCCTCTGTTTCCACTTGATATTATCTACCTTCAAAGTTAGAAAGTTATGAAGCTTGCTGCCAAGTAGAAGTCAATAAACAAACAAATGAATTAAATAAAATATCAACAAACTTGATTTCAAAGGTCACGGGAAGAGGGTAGTGCCATGCCTTCGGCCTTCTTCCTCTTTTCATTCCTCCTCAAATGCTAAAACTGTGTGTCCTGCCCCAGGACAAGGAGGGAGCCCTTGCAGGAACCAGTTGAATTCAAAGCCTCTTTAAGCTGATGAACTGAATTCAGCCCTGCCCGTCCTTATTAACACAACCAGTCCAGGAAAGACTAATTGAGGAGAGAGCTGTAAATAATTTGGGGATCACCAGCCACTGTGACAGTCAGTTCCAGCTCACCACAAGCCCTGTCTCATGAACAACTAGGGCTGACCTGGGGCTGTCCCCCACACACGTGGCAGCACTGCAAGATAGGTTCTCAAACCTCCCCCAGCCGTGGCAGCTCACAAAGTAGCTGCCCAAAGACAATACACAGGGGGGAAAAAGTTTCTTGACTTCAGGCTACATGAAGCCATGTGATGATGGAGAAAGGGGCACCTGGAGCTGCCCCACCCCTGTGACACAGAGCACACCCCAGAGCAGGTGCAACACAAAGATGTTCTCCTTTCCCCACCACAACTGTACTCCCCCCGAGTATTCTCTCCAGCTGGCTCCTGCTCACACACCTCACATCTATCAGGATGCAGCAACAAGCCTGGCACCCTCCATGCTCCCATCCTCTTTGCCAAAGGCATCCGAGAGAAGTACCCTCATCACCCCAAAGACACAGGAAAAGGGACTGCAGGATTCATGCATTTTGAAAAGCGATGAGCATCGTGCCCCTACCAGTTAGCTGGGGTGGTGGAGCTGAAACGTCTTTTGTGTTCTAGCTTGGCCAAACCAGACACTGCGGTTCAAAGGCAATGCTAGAGAGCAAGGTTTGGGTAAGACCATGAATGTTCATTCATATCTTTGTTCTCATTCAAGAACATGAAGGCTGTAGCAGCCTTACGACAGCCACAGCATGTACTGAAATTGCCAAAGCTTGTGAAATCTGAATTAATCTGTGAGGGGGAAGGGGAAGTCATTTAGTTTGAGTCACAAGAGGTCTTGATACAATCTAAGCTTCATCACCTTTGAAGAAACAGCTCACTCCCTGGATGGATGTCAAAAGGCTGCGGTGTACAGCCTTGATAACACAGTAGCAGAGAACGATTCTTAGTGCTGAACATTACAAGATTTTTGTATCATCTGCTCTTCAGTACGGCTTCTCCTGAATTACAGCACCTGATGGGCACTCCAGGTTAGCTCTTTGGGGGTCCCTGGCTCTGAAAGCAAGAAGATATAAGCTTTGCAGAGGTTTTTACACTATGAGTATAGCTAAAAAAAATTGTGCAGCCCATGGCATAAATAACAATATTGATCTACCTGCCTTTCCCTGCCTGAGATTTTCACTATCTGGAGCCTCACCTGGTCTAGCAGTCAGAGTCTGCAACTCTGCTACAGGCGCAAGAAGTTAGACAAGAGGGCTTGGGGTAACTCTGCCTTCTTGCCCTCAGCAGAAAACACAGGGGCTGGGTGATACCTGCACTGGCCTGCAAGGCTCTGCTGGCTCAGAGCCTCCCCCTTTTCTATGGTCCGTATGCTGTCTGGACCTCGTGAGCAGACATAATGCTTGAAGACCCACAAGCAGAGGAAAGGAAAGCTTAAGCTTAACTCAACTGAGTACAAAATTTTATTCCTTACTTTAGCTCCTAAGGTTGGGCAGGACTTTTTATTGCTGATGACATTTGTTTCTGGAAAGGAAAGGAACATGCATCGTGGGAGGAAGAGCTGACTTTGTCACACACCCCATGGGGCTGCATAAAGTAGCTGAGTGGGAGAATTTTTGACACCTCCCTGTGCTGGAGTAAACCCAAAAGTTTTGGCCAAGACTCTGGCAAGAGCCTCCCCTGGGGAGACACGGGAATAGCACAGCCAATCCTGCCTCTCCATGAGAGCTGCTCTCCAGCACTCCTGCGGCCTCGGCTAGAAACTGAATTCACAAATGGCACAGAGGGACCAGCGGGGGAAAGAGAAAGGTCATCTAAGGTTGCTACCACTATGGCCCAACCAAAGCAAACAGCAAACCAGAACACACGTCTGCAGAGCAGCACTGGGGAAACAAGAATACATGCGTTGCAAGTGTTCTCCCATGCTCATTGTCCCCTTTCTGCTCTTACAAGAATGGATGCAAAAAACAAAGCCTAGACTGTAGAAAGACACTGCAGAAGCCATAAGCAGGAAGAGTAATTGATGCAGGTTGTACTTTGGGATGCCATTTCCACTTGCCTGCATACCAGAGTATGTGGATTATTCCTACTACCATAGATGAGCAGCACCAGCTGCAGTGGGGTGAGATGCTGTCTTACCACAGGGAGCTGGTAATAAAACATGAGGCTTGAGCTCCTCTGCATTCTCCTGGGCAGCCTGCAGCACCAGACAGTACATACCTCCAGTGTGTTCACTTAGTAGGTAGGACATCCACTTGGTCTCATCATAGATAACAAGCAGTTTTGACACACTTGTAGAAGATGTGCCTTCAGGGTGGCAGCCCTGTGGGCTCCACGTTCCTATTTTTTCAGTCAGTTCCTTCACATCACATCACACCAATGCCAGCTGTTCAGCTGCTCCCATCAGTGAATTTGCTCTACAAACAATAGTTTGCAAAGAAATCACTCTAGCAATGGAGGTTGGGATGCTCAACGGTACAGCTGCCTATAGTTGTGTGTACTGAAATTATTGTGGTTTAGACAGAGGTCTCAAGACATCAGCTAGTTAACACAAAGCTGATTATACAGGACCTGACAATGACACAGTACACCATCGATACTTGTAGACTGGGGTGGAGGTGGGGATCAATCACTCTCCACAGCAGAGAACCACTGGATCTAAGAACAAGTGCAGCAGATTCCCGTGCCTACGCACAGTTTCTGCTGTAGCAGCAACTTTCCACCTGCTCATAGCTGCTCCTTGCCTTGGCTGTACAGTATGACTACCAGCAGTGGACACATGCCCACCCTTCTGGCATGCAAGTCTGCGGGTATAGCCCTGTAACAAATGTGAAATATCTTCTGCGACTGAGACCAGCTGTGCTAGCAACATGCCCAGTAGGACCACCAGACCACTACCTAGTGGAAAAATGACTCCCTCTCCAGCACTCAGACACTCTCAAGAGGTACTCTAAAGCTGCACAGATGACTACAAGCCCATGATATGGTATTTTTCTAGCACTCAACAAGCAGATGGAGGTTTGTGACTGGTTTCTCTCAGCCAAACTTCCTGCGGAGGGATGACTAGTTTCCAGAGCGTTAAACAGACTTGTGACCACAGCCAAATGCCAGATGGCTGGAAAGAGTATTGGAACAGCCCTCATGATGAATGTCTAACCTTGGCTGGCAGCATCACGTACCGTATGTATCAGCTCCCAGATAGGAAGGCCTGTCTGCATGTTGGGTGTGAGTCACAGGGATATTACACAGCACAAGTTTTAGTGATGCTATCATACAACAGGGTAGAAAGAAGAAATTTTTTTCTTTCAGTCACTTCCTTCACTGTGCAAACGGTTCTACTTCAAAAGGCCCTTTTTATTAATGGTGTAGATGGAAAAAGCTGTTTCAAAGGCAGGACACCTAGCTCCGTGCAGGCCTTCAGCTGAGCAGGAAATACAATTGTTGTGTAATTCTGGAAAGAGATGACTTCAGGGAACGACGAAGCTTTGAGGTGTAGGTGGGTACTGTAATTTGTGCTACTTCATCAGCCGCGGGCTGGTGGTACGGAAGCTGCTGCTTGTTGTTGGAAGGGCTACAAAGTTACAAGTCTGTCTCAGAGCCTCATGCAATGGATTTAGTTACTAGGTCCCCCGGGGAGCACACAACAGCAGACAGAGCCTTTTAAGTACCCTGGCTCTTTGCTCTCACTTGTAATCGGCGTATAACCAGGGGATTTGTGTCTAGGTTTGATTCGTGGTGCAGCCATTACCCAGGCTGATGCTTGTAATCAGAAGCAGAACACAACTGGAAAGGCAAACAAGGAAATAAAAGGAAAAAAAGCCTCTGAGTGGCATCACTCTATGCAAACCACCAACTCCAGCTGCAGTTTCACGACCTCTTTATGCTGACCCAACTCTGGGCTGCCACTGACACAATCGGCTCTAGCCTTCCTGCCTGCCGTGAGCCAGATAAGGGAATCTGAATGCTATTTTATAGTTCTTTAATCAGGTTGCTTTTCATTGAGATCAATTACTTAAGCTGGTATACTGTTCAGCCCACCCAAGCACAGGAGGCAGGAGGAGAGGGTGGTCAGTAGCAGCAATTCGCACTGAGGTTACCTAAAAGCTGTTGTCTTACAGCACCAGCCTCCCAGCACACCAGTCTCAACCTGCCTCAGCATAGTCTCACATGCGCACCGACACAGCTTGCAAAAACCATGGCCAGTTTCAGAGATATTCAAATGTGTATGCCTCGTCGGCTACATACAAATCAGTAATCTGCCCAGACTGATTTCATTTGTGCTTTTAGTCTGCGAGATGCTTATATGAGACATGAAATGAAGCTATGACTTTGCAGACTCCTAATGAGAGTGAGCATGTGTGAGACAAGCTGGCAGACAAATTATAACAAGAAAAAAAAACCCAAAGATAGTTGCCTAATTATTTTTAAAATAATTTTGTTGCTGCTTTTATTTTCAAGGAATACGTGCACTTGAAGAGTAAGGCTGAGGGTTTTTTAGCCCCACTGATGTCTAAGTGGCAATCTCCAAATGCAAATTTCAGTCATAGGACAGCATTTAATCTGTATTAGCAGAGCACTCTAACCCCTGGATGGGATTTTGGCACTCTAGTCCATTAACCTGTATTTACATTTCAGAGGTGGAGGTTAGTTCAGAGGAAGCCTGAGGATGGGAACAAGGCAGGAACATTTATCACTTTATCACGTGGAATGGTGCTTAGTCCTTCTGGAAAGTTCAAGTCTCCGTGTAGTTAGCAGCTGGGCCAGTCCATTCATCAGCATCATAAATATGGTCAATGACATCACCAGCACATAGTGGCTAATGCTGCAAGAAAGAGAGAGATAAAAGAAGTGAGAGAAAAATGCAAATTTGCAGAGTAAAAAAACCCTCTGACAAACAACCCCTTGAATATTTTTTTTTCTTTTTAACTAGGCCTAATTATTTGCCATTTTACATATGCTGTTCCTGAAAGACAACCATTATAGCAGCACTATCGTGTCAAAACCAAAGTCTGTGGCAAAATAAAATGGTGGGGTCAACAGAAAGCACAACTGGGCATACATGAAGTAAGAGGTACTGGGTGTATTTTTCATTCAAGGGGGTAATTCAATGTATGTGACTGAAACCATTGCAAAACTTCTGTCTGCTGTGGACTGATAATGCAGAAACTAGGGAGAACTCACCATCAGGTAGACATTTGTTGGTAGTAAGACAACTCAGATATGTCAGCTGAAGTGCAATTTTCTAGAGAAAACACTAGTCAGGTGATGAGCAGCTTTAAGAAAAAAAACCCAACTCTACTTTTTCACTCGACATTTCTAAAAATTGAGGATTTCTCTGCTGTAGTAACACATGGTTTCAAAGAGATTAAACAAATGAGTTCAAGAGTGGCTAATAAACACAACATAAAGATGCAGGTTCTGAGTTAGGAAGTCCTTAAGTCATTAATGATTAAAAGGATAATAAGCAGAGAGCTTGTTCTCCACTTGCTCAAATTGTGGTACCCCATGTCCACTAGTGTTAGAGATGGGCTGTTTAGGGTCAGACTGAGATTTGACCTAGGATATACAGCACCCTGTGTTAAATGTCTGAATCAAACTGCTGTTAATGTAAGCCACTAGCCATTAAGAAATCAGAATTTTTCCAAATCCAGTGACATTTCAGGCTAGAGTTGCAGACGAAACACTGCTGCACCCGTGTCCATCGTGTATCCAGTGTGGCTGTTTGTTATTTTCCTGGGACTACTGAAAATATTGGCATTCTGACACGAGAGGTACCCGTATCTCCCCATGCACCAGTACTCACTGTTTCAAAGCAGATGGCTCTTTAGGACAAGTAGCGTAATTTCAGACCTATGAAGTCTGAATTTAGTCACAAAAAAGAATTGCAAAGAGCACCTGCCAGTTTAATGACCTAGAATTTCTGCCAGAGGACTCATTCAGATTGAAAGTTTAGCCATGGAACAACAGTAAAGCTCATAATGCTGACGCTATCAATCCTCACAACCCTGAGACTGTGAGAATCCTGGTGCTAGCCTACCACAGCTTAGCTCTGTGAAGTGCAGAAGCACCAGCTCTTAACAAACCTGGGCCACAAACCAACGTGAGACAGTAAAAGTAATCCAAAAAGTTCACTAATGAGCAGGAGCTCTTCCACAGCTGGATACCAGCAACCAAAGGAGCTGAGGTCTAACCAAAACAGATGAAGAACACTGAAAGGGACTTGACTCAAGCTACATGATTTTTCTGTTTCTTAGTCTGACTAAACCTTCTCACAATACCTTGCTCAAAATACATCGTTTTAAGAAATCAATTCTAATGTGAACAACTCATGGTTTAAAATATCTGACAGGAACCATCTTTCCTATGTGTCTTTCCTATAAGCATCTCCCCCCTCCAGCTCTAGCTAAGCAGAGCAGCATGCCCATGAGAGCCATATTCTTGCCCTGTTTCTGTCAGGAAGGTGTAAGATGACACAGCGAGGACCTGAAGTCAGGCACAAAACCTACTTTCACCTGGTCAGTGCACTTCAGACTCCATAGTTCATGGCATATATACAATAACAAAGATAAAACAACTCCCTTAAGATCTGCCCTTGAAGGTCCAGCTGGGTGTGTTACAGGTTCAGTTTCAGTTCCCCATGGGAAAGAACATGTTGCCAACTGAAAGTCAAACCCTTGCTGCAGTTATCTTCATGGCATAACATGCCCCTGGGGACTGTACACACACCACAGGTACAGAAGTTTGTGTGGCTCTTAGGGAACAGCCACTCTGGTAAATGGGTGGATGGCTGAACGTCTCATGCATTACCGGCAACACCCCAGTTTTCCTCCTCACCAGGCACCAGAAATGTATTGTTTTTCATATAAGTAGCAACACCACTTTTCTTCTAGCTTTCAAAGAAAGCTTGAATGAGAAATCTGAAAATCAGAAGCCAGATCAAGACCCTGCCTTTATTCCTACAAACACCCTGAGACAGTCACCAGAGGATTAGCAACTTGCTGCCATCAACATGGTCCTTAGGCATCTCAGTTCCTGTCTACGCCAAAAGGAGCTTTTCCAGATGTGGGTGCTAATCAATGATTTGGGGGGCATAGAGAGGGGCTTTCTCAAAGGAAAAAAGTCTCTACAAACTCTGCTTAGCCACCTACCAGTCGAGGAACAGGGTCTTCTGTACTACTGTAAAGAAGAGAGTGCTGCACACATTCCTGCATTGGTATAGCGCAAAAGGCTGAATAGTTACACTCCTTTATTAAAACATCAGATATTCGGAGTAAAGAAACAAAATATAAAAAAATAAAATGCGATAGGAGCACAATTAAAAACAACTTCAGTCTACATGTCACAATTACAAACAGCCAGCATCTCTGGGGCTATCAGCAACTGGTACTGCAGTACCTGTAGGCAGCTCTGCTTCGTAAATTAGTTCTCAGGCTGGGGCAATGCTGTAATTAAACAAAGCAAGCAAGACTCTTAGAGGTATATGCCACAACAGCAGTGGGAAAATCTTGATCCCTATACAGCCCAGAACTGTACCCTTGACTGGATCTGCAGTTACAGTGAAGCAGGCAATTCTCAAAACAAGCCTCCTCCATCAGAAGGCAAACCTGAGCTGACAAGAGAAAGGAGCGAGACTCTAGGTTCCAAGCAAGTTAGATCCATGTGGAGGAAGAAGAGACATCAAACAGATACAAGAGAAGAGCACAGTAGGGCACAGTGGAGCAATGCTTATAAAGGATGAGATAGGCAGGGACAGGTAACGGTAGAGAAGAGGTAGCTGGTGTAGAGGATGATGGATGATCTAAGGTGAGGCTGCACTGTTCAACAGAAAGGTGAGTGCCCTATATATAGGCCAAGGTTAACAGGCAAAGCTGGTGCTACAAAAATTTTTTATCAGGGACGAAGACACCTGTTTCAGTGGCGAGGAACCAAAAGGAGAACATATGAGGTACCACCATCTCCTGTCTTTGCTTGTGACAATGTACATTGGTGGGAAATACTAATCAAAGACAAGAAGAATCAAAGACCAGTAAAAAATGAGGGGTGGGGGTGGGGGTGGTAGGAGGAATCAATCTTGCTCCAAAACGTGGCTTTCTCTTAAGACAGCCTAATTTTTAAGATGGCAGGCAGACCTGATTAGAAGCTGAGAAGACAGGAAGATGGAGTAAGTTACCAAAGCAATTAAGAAACTTGAAATAAAACAAGCAGAACAAAAACTACTCGTGCAAGGACTTGGAAGAACACACTCCAGAAGAGTCCAAGGACCTTATTTCTATGTGACATGCGACTTTGAACTGTGGGATTGTTCCCAAGCATGCACTGAGACCCTGAATTTAGATTATGAGTTTGAAGGCTCCTGCATTTCCAGCCAGGATCCCACATCCTCTCCCCTCTGTTTTACACAACACAAATCACAAAGCACATCACTCCTGGCTCCTGTTTTAGAAATTGTTGGCAAACACTGTTTTCCTCCTGGTTACAAATCTTGGTTTTAACAGTCAGACCTAGAAGCCTCAGAATCCCAAATGTGAAATTGATTCTGTTATCCTAAAACCTAAAAAAATCAGTCTCCTATGCTTTATCTATGTCCCCTGAACTTTGAAACTGCAGGGTAGTTAAGACTGTATCTTTATCTTCCAGAGACTGCTACAAAAAGAGAAAGGAAGTAGTACAGTATGTGTCTGTATAAAATGATATAATACTATCATAGAAAGAAGCTTCAGGGTTTATCTTGACTATCTGAATATACAGCTATTTACAAATTGCATATACTGTAGAGATACAGTAGGCTTTAAAGGCTATATCTCTCTATCTATAGAGATAAACGAACCTTTTAAGCCATAAAGAAATCATTTTAGTGACAAAGAAGCCAGAAAGCCAGCTATTCCATTTGTCTGTTATTCAAGAATAAAAGAATCTGTCAGAACAAACTTCTCATGATCATGTAATACATACTGATACATCAAAAATAGTAGGAAAACTGCATTATTATTTTTACGAAATGTAATGATGTATTCTTCTAGGGCATATGATGCAATTTAGGGTGACCTCAAGATATGCAGGTAGAGGGTAAGGTTAGCAGATCTCAGAAGCTTGCATAAGCCACTGCTTGACTTCTGCATTCACTGCAAGATTATTATCGTGTTATTGTATCAAAACAATGAAAAGCACTCTCTGAAAAACAAGTTCACATTGATTTTGGCATGACCATTAAAAGAAAAGGGGCTTTAAAACTTTATAAGAAGCCATAAATATTTATGGTAATTGATAATTCACTGAGAGGAGGGAATCAATGGTGCATTGATAATTTGCTGAATGTAGTAATACAGGACTGTATGTTGGATCTGATGTTGCTCAGCATTTCATTAATAATCTGGAAGAGTGGGAAAAGTAGAAATCTCTTTACATTCAAAGACAATACTTAAGCGGCGTGTTGAATTCAGCAGGGAGAATAAAGACATCACATTGGCAGACATGATGGCAGTAAAACGACATGTAACGTAGTTAAGGCATGGTAGAATGAGACATAAAAGCCAGGAGTGAGGGGTGAAATAAAAACAAAAAAATGAAATATGTTAGTTCAGTAAACAAACCCTATTTCCAGACAATGAGAGAGATCCATTAGGAAAAAAAAACATTACCACGAAAAAAGCAGTGAAGGTCTGGGTTTTATTGCAAGGGATTTAAAACCAGCTCTTACACGTGAAACTTCTGAGCACTGCTACTGGAAAACCCAAGTATCGCCTAATGAGAGTTTCCTACTGAACCTGCACATTCTTAGTAAGAGAGAGGACAGAAAAAAGTTTTGAAGTGTGGTAATTAGAATCCATAGAAAGCTATCACCACAAGAAAGAACGAGTATGGAAATATACATCAGAAGCTTTGCAAATGTGGCACATATACCCCCAGACTCTTGACAGACTTTAGAGGAATTAATCTTCATGGAGCAATTAAATAGCTGCTTTTGCACCTGTGATTTCAATGATGTGGTAACTAGTAATATAAAACAAACCCTGGTAATTGAGCGTGCACACACACTTCCTATCAGTGTCACCAAAAAAAAAAAGAGAAAAGCTGTCCCTAAGGGTACACCTATTCGTTCTGTGAAATCCTACACAGGTTTTGTTGAGATACAAACAGCTGGAAAAAAACAGAACCGTTATTTCCTTAACTGACTCAGTCTTCTTGGGAAAACTTTAGCAACACCTAAAATATATTTTCAGACCTTGCTTGTCAAAGGAACAGCAGACGACGCTGCAATGGGCATGCCACAGAGCTGTCACTGCAGTTGCAACAGGAGGACAGGAAAGAGCCATGTTAGTATCTCTCTCCCACTGGTTTTGGGAATCGCCCAAAACCCCATGAAGCTCATCTTCCCTTTCAGGAATAAACAAACAAAAAAATGCTCTGCTGTTGCTTGCTAATTTTGCCAGGCTTGGGGATCACACCATTAGAAATCTGCTCAGAGGAGAAGGTTCAGGTGCCAAAATATTGCTCATGATAGATAAAATAAGGACCACTGCAGCTCTGTGCCTATGGCTTCATCTATTTTCTTATGCAACCTAGTCATTTTATCTTACGTGCATATACACACATATATAGAAAACATATAAAGAGACTACAATAAAACAATGTAGGTGGCAAGGTGCTCAAAAGCGAAGTAATGACAGATTTAAGGCTGCCTGAGCATTATGCACCATCACGTTAAAAACTAATCACAAATTACTCTTGTGAAAGGATTTTTTCTGTGCTTTTTTCAGTGCTTTCTTCAGTGCTCAAAACACACATGGAGAGGCAGAATTACGGTTGTACATAATGAACTCCCCTAAACTCTTCAGGATAAGGCACATTTCCAGCTGAAATGAATCCAATGATCTATCACCATTGTAGATCTCTATGCTATGAAGATCATATATATCACAGAGGAAGTTTCTGGGTACTTGTAACAGTTTATATTTTTGCTTGCTAACTCCCAATTAGAAAGCTTCTTGCCCAGCTAAACAGAGCTTTTCTGAGGCCTTTAATATCCTTATTAACCTGCACAGGAACTCATGCCAAAGGATCAGGCCACCTGATTTATCGTAAACTGACCACAGCAAGGAAGTGTGATGTTAAAGTATCGCTTCCACCATTTGATCTAACTGTATCTCTCCCCATTAGGAACCTTCAAAATGTAGCTACAAGCAGGAATTTGAACCTGCAAAGAAAACAGACAGAATACATGTGTGCGTGTGTGTACATGCATGCATACACTGGAGGGAACAGCACAGCTCAGCAAAGCACAGAGTAAATATAGACTAAACAGAATATTAACAGTGGGTCACTATTCAACTTCTGTTTAAATAACAGTGTCAAGTGACCAGACTGGCTGGATTACTAACAACACATTCCCTGCTAAGCTTATTACAGCACATTATCTATTTCCACAACTCAGAGAATGTAAATCTGAAATGTGTATTCCTTGTATTTGTTATTTCTAGACTATTCACAAATAAGACTGCACCTACTCCATGATGTATGCTGCGGACGCCTGTATGGCTCATAAGGCAAAACAAATATTCTCATTTTAGCTGTGATTTCTATGTTTAAATGCTACAGATTTAGTCTTCCCTAAGTAGGGGAAGGATAAATGCACAGCTCTTGGTAGCTACTAACACATGTGCACAAAGTTCATTAATTCACAGGGGGCTGTATACAGGGGCTTAACTAGATTCAAGACAATTAACAATTTTGATAGATCACTATTTTAACAGCAATTACAACAAATTCAAATGCAAAAGAATAATTAAATTTTTTTGGTGTAATTAATGTTTTTTAGAAATCAAATCCTGCTAACTGTATTTCTTGCCATGCTAGATTCATTACTCCATGTTGTTCTGACACAGATTTTAAGACACAAGTTTTGGCTTAGGATGGATATACACACATACATGTGTGTGCACACATGTTGTGAGTACATGGAACATCAGTGAAACATTACAGAGCCTAACTGGAAAAAATTATAAGACTAGGTAAACAACAACATTAACCTATGAGCTTTTTAAAAATGCAACGAAGGCAAAAAAATACTGTACCTTGTTCCAATATCCAGCCAGCTTCCATGATCTTTAACCAAAAAGAAAAAGTGCTAGGAGAGAAACCAACTTTCATTAGTACATCAGCATCGCACAATTTGAAACACAAAATTAAAAACCATGGTTTCAGGTTGTTTAATTGAAGTTTCTAGTTCTTCAAGTAGAACAAAGGCAAGACCTTTCTAGGAATGCTCATTTGGACCAAAGTAAAGAATAGCGTAGGAGCCAGAAACAGATTTAAGAAGTTTCAAACATAAACAGCTAAAGATGGACTAAGTTCTGTCAAGCTGGGCTTGCAGGAAACAGATGACCAGCAGAGAACATTTTCAATAAGAAAAACCAAGCCACCTTATTGTCTGAAATAATGGGAACCCAAATAACGCCTAGTGCCAAAGAGAAGGCTGCATATTGTTTTCATGGAATTCCAACACAAACTTCTTTGGGCAGCTTCGACAGTTCCGTACCCATAAAATGGGAATAATGTTGAGAGAAGACAGCACTTGTCTGTTAATGGATGTCCCAAATTCTAGCGGGTGGCCACACTGACTCACAACCACAAACCAATTCTCTTTTTTTTTTTTTCCTGACAACTTTCTCATCTCTTGATATATACACACAGCTCCTGCAAATCAAACCCCCTTGGTAATATTTTGTTTTGTACACCAAGTATGTATTTGCTAATTGTTTTAAAATATTTAGACCAAAATAGGAGAGTACATGAGCTGTAAGAGATATGCTGGGGTTAGACTGACTTTATTAGTGAAATGTTATGAATGTGGTTTATTGGTTTTTTAATCCTCTTCCTGTGGAAGTTATCAAAAGAAACAACTGAAAACTATACCTTCTCCATTTCTCACTCTACAGACAAATTAGTCTTTATTTATTCACTGTTTCTCCTATCAGGTGAGATCCACAGATCACACCGTACAAGGAAATCACATTAGGAATGCTTACTCCAAAGGGATGAAACTAAAATAGAGTGTATGAAGTAAGAACACCAGCTCTACATGTTGCTTTGAAAAGGTTTGTTTACCTTGTGATACCCAGTGGCATTGCTTGCTGAATTGAAAACAGTTTGAGGGGGCAATGAAAATGTATTTTTGATCTGTAAAAATTATGTTGGGGTATCATTCAGCTTCGGGTTGTTTCAGCTAGTTTGGTCTGTGGACACAAGCCTTCTGAAAACAGCGATTCCTAACAGCTTACTACAAAGGGCACAAAGTGACTTTTCAGATGTTGTTGGTCTCCTGGATTCTGACAACTTTAACAGCACTGGAGGGTAACACATTTCTCCTTTTCCTCTCTTTTTCAAGGGAAGGTGGGGTGAATAAAATGTTCAAAATCCCTGAAAAATTAACTAAACCCTGCACATAGCTAAAACTGAGATTCTCATTTAAATTCTTCCCAGGAATTTGATCGGAAAGGACATGAAAAACTCAGAATGATAACTTACTGCTTCATTTTTTTCTCTTATTATTAAGAGAATATTGCTTCTTCAGAAGCATTAATTACATGAAATTCAAAGAGTGGCGATTGGAGGAGTTTTATCTCTAAATTATGCTAGGATTTCAATCCAATTCACTGCCCTAGTTAGAAAAACTTTGAAGTCTGAACCAAATTCAGATCTCTCTAGATGGAATTAGGAGAACCCTCTGCTTCTTGATCTTACTTGAAGAGAATGTGCAACAACAACTTACCAAAGCCATAATGTCTGAAATCACAAGAACAATGAGGAGGAGGCTGCAAAGAAGAAGGGGGGGGGGGGGGAAACCAACACCAGACCATCAACTTTTATTTATGGACATATTTACAAAGTTTATTAAAACCCCCATAAAGACATTAAAATAAGATATGATTTCTTGCACTTGCTTTTCAATCGTTTAGATACATTTCAACGTATTAGAGAACAGTTAAAATACAGAACTAGGAAACCTGCCACTTGTAATCCCACCCTGAAATATGACATGAAAAAAGACATTTCACATTAACAGAGTTTCAATTTTGCAGCAGAGAAACCTAAAGCGAGTCACTTCTTGGAGAACAAGAGCATCTTACAAACAGCACCTGCCAATTCCTGATACTGGGAGCTCATGTGCCAGTTAGACCAATATATAAAGCTGGTTTAGAAGCTTCAAGATGGACTCAAGAGTGAGCAAAGCTGTGTGACACAGGCAGACAGATACCTGAGCCCATCAGTTCTATCCTGATAACCACTCTGCTGGGTAGGGAGGCTACTAAAGGAGGTGCTCGCCCCTGGCTTCCAGATCTCTGGGTGCCTGTAAGCTGCTCTGGGAACACCCAGCATTTTGATGGCATGCTCCCGAACCCACAGGCCTCTCCATCAGGTGGCAGGTTACTTCTGGGAAGTAGGCTGCAGCCAGTAAAAGGAACCAGAGTGCAGCTTGCAGAGCTATTTTTTCCCCCCATTAACCTAATCTTCTTTTCATTAAACTAAATCCTAAATTACATGAAAGCCATTGCTATAACTGGTTAAAACTAGTTTCTAAGTTAATGACACAGAAGCAATGTTGCAAACAGCTGACCCATTAACAGAAAAGTCTTTAACTAGAATACAGTTAATTTATCAGTACTACCATCATAAACCCATGAAGGTTTTTTTGGAAAAAGTCCTGCTGCTGCATTGCGCAAGCATGTACTGCGGGGACACCCATACCAATGCCTCCTGATGAGGAAGTTTCTGATATTACCTACTTCAACTATACTCCATTAGTAAATAAGGATGCAACAAACCAACTGTATCTCAGGTGCACTGAAAGGCTTCTCCACTTGCCTATGGCTCAGACAGGATGCTGCAAATCTTGTAGTGCCTAGGAGGCACTCAACCAGAGGGCTATTCTCACAGGTAAACTCCAAGAACATATTCTGACAGAACATTCCCCACAAACAGCAAAAAAAAAAATACTTAAGTCTTCAATCTAGAAATGGAGAGTTTAGGACCAATTTGTCCAAATCACAAGAATCTACTTTTTGCCCTTCTGCACTGCAGGAAGCCTTTCACAGGAGAAGGACAACACTAATTTCAGAGCACATTTATACACTGCAAAGACAAGATTGTCCCTTGTGATGGCTTATTTTATTTAGCAGGGGCAGCAAGAGCAATAAACAGTGCAGCACAGACTTCAAGATGCGCTGACAATCAGAGCACAACCTCTCCAGGGATCCTGGGAGCATCTTGTGGTTTCTGCCTTGTTCCCAGGCTGATACTGTGGCAGCATCACTGCTATTGTTACCTCAGCACAGCTAAATGAAGGCGGCAGAAACACCAGCTTGAGTTTCAACCACAGCCTCATAAAAGCAGCACAGATGTACTCGTGTCCCCTGGTTTAAGAAGTTGATACCATTTCCCCACTCAGATGCACGTTCCATAAAAGCTTGCAATATCACCAGCACTGCCAAGGCAAGCATTCACAAGTTGGGAAATGCTGACCTTTATGATGTCCAAGCCCTAGAAATGGAAGTCACTAGCTGGTCTTCTGAGCAACCCCAATTCCTCAATGCAGCCCTGCTCTTGTATAAGCCTTAGCAAGGTGGACAAATACCCTCCCTTGGGGGTGCAGGGACAGCCCAAAGCATGCTGCACACAAGCCAAGGCAGAGAAGGTAAAAGGGATGGTGTCCCTTGTGCTGCTCCTCAAACAAGACAACAGATTTGGGGCTGCCCTGTCCCTTGCTAGTACTGGGTGGCGGTGTGTAAGGAGACAACAGGCAGGATGAAAGCAAACAGAAAGGCAGAGGGCAACACATGGAGCAAGGGCAGCTTCCTCCTGCTCAGTTGAGCAATATGCAGGACAGAGTCCCTGCGATCCTCCTGCCACCGACAGCAAGACTTTTGGTCTACCCCACACAACATCCCACAGTGACAGACTCAAAATCGTGTGGCTGACTGGGACCTGCTCTGTCTCAGCACCATCTATAATCTCACACGATGAGCAGAGGATTCAGTCATGTGCACTGGGTCCACTGAAAGGGGTAGGGAGTGGGGAGTGCTAACAGTTAAAAAAAATAAAAACCCTGAGACAGTGAAAAGCGTGAGGGCGTTTCAAATCTGGATACAGCAGCCTGCAAGGCTGGGCACCCATCCCACATCTTCTCTGAGAAGTCTTTAGAGATGTGGAAAGGACTGGCAGCCATCTAGTCCTACTGCAAAAAATCTGTAATACTGAAGACATGCAGGAACAACTGCAGTGGAAGGGCATCTAGCCTGTTTTTGTTTTTTTTTTCAAATGCTATTTGTGGTGAGGTCAGTGCTACAAAGCTATAAATTGGTTACATTATAAATGGGTTATTTTAAAAATAATATACTGTGGGTAAAGATGCAATATAAAACAAAAATCAGGCTTTAAATTCTGCTCATTTTTCTACATTATGAAGGAAAAAGTGCTCCTGTGTATTGTCAACAAAGAATATTAAATATCTGATTGTTTCAGACAGGGCCAATGCTTCCATTTATATTCATTTATCACTTAGAAAAGAAGTCCTGAGCTTGCAAAAAACCCTCAAAATTTAATAACAAAAGTAACAATTTGATCTACTTTTAAAAAAAATTTTGATTAAGATCTGACAACTCTGAGTTCTTGCAAAATATATTTGAAACCCTTACTAATACCAGAAACATAGCATTTACTGTACCTCTTAGAAGATAACTGTGTTGTGACTTGAACAGCTTCAAAAGCACACGATACCAGAACAAATGGGATTACAACCTGTTCAAAACACAAGCTACATTTTGGTTTATAGCCATATTTACAAAACAACCTGGCAGGTTGTAGAAACATTTTCCTGCTTTTGAAATTAACACAGAATGTGTGTTTTACAAAAATAAAATATTGGCAAGAAAGGGTAGAAACTCATTTTGCAGGAAGCACATTTACTAAATGAATAAAAACCCCCTTCCATGGTCATAGCTGAACTGCAGTGAAATAAGCCATGAGGCAACACAGAAAACTATAATTAAAACACATTAATGATCCTCACTTCATTTATCCAGTTTAGCACTAGTGATAAATGCTTCAACAAGGCTAGAAGACAGAACAATTCAGGTCCAGTATCTCATGTGATATGTTGCAGAGCTCCAAGTGTAATGGGACAATGTCACCTCAACCACAGAAAAATCTGAATATAGAATATATTCATTAAAACAAGGATCATACTGCCCCCCCCCCCCCCCCCAGGGCAAGTCAAGCAAATGTAAAAAATTCAGTAAATTAAGAACAAAACAAACAAACAAGTTAGAAACAGGAATGTTGCCTTTTTCTCTTTCCAAAGTTGACTTGTAATCCTTAAATTAGTAGTGTAAATGCATTGCTAAAACCTGGTTTCTCACATCCAGAAGGTCTGCATTATCAACTTATGTCCTGCAGTATAACACAGTATACCTGTAACTTAAATCTGCTTTCTCTGGGGCACAAGCAGAAAGGCAGAGGAAATACTGCTTATTTTAGCAATAATCCATAAATTCCACATCTCCCTTCCTGTTTGCCTCTTTACCCCTCTGGCAGACCCTTTACTCAAATCTTAGAAAAGAGCTCCTACACCTTGACTGCAAACAAGTGCAATCCAACCTTTGACAGATTATTAAAAAATATAAAAAATAACATTAATCATACAATGATAACCTAATCAGTAGAGCATTCAAAGCCTGTACTTAATGTAATGAAGATGGAGCTAATAGAATAAATATATCCTCAATGTTTCTGTAGATATTACACTATAGGGAAAGCTTAAAATTTCAAAAATAATTTAAGTCTTTTCAACATTAAAAATTGGCATTTTAATACAATAAACTGATCTAATGCAGTTACATTATACTTCCATGCACTTCAGCTTCTCTCTTTTGGGAAGCAGGAGGATCTGTCTCTAGAAACACTACAATGGCTGAAAGCTTCACACATGGTTGGGTGGCTAATGAAGCTCAGATACATATATATGTTTTTGTAAATTGCAAAGGAACAACTGCGTGTGCGATACATTATTTATTAAACAGTTCTTTGAGCAAATTTCACTAAGGTAAGATTACTAACCTTCAGCACAAGCAAGCCTCCCATTACGAAGGGACTGAACACAGTCAAGAAACAATAGACAGAAGCAGGATCAAAACTAGAGAAACATGAAAAGAAATTACAACGTATCATTGAAATGGCATTTCCCATTAAAGAAACCACTGTAACACAGCGGGCGTATACACATTTTTAAACAAGGCTTCTAACTTTCTCTTCTCTCACTCAAATATTAAATTAGCAGGAACTGCATACCTCACTTTTCTTTCTCAACAATTTTTCTCTGCTCCTGTCTTGCGAGATGCCACACTGCTGGTGAGCAGCCGAGCTCTCTCTGCTCATGCTGCCAATAACTTCTAATGGAAATTGAGACAACCTCGTAACCAACAAGCACAGGCTCTTAAGGAACATGTTACAGAGAGTGGAAACAAAGTCAGTTATCGTTATTCTACTGACTATTGCTTTAATTCTGCTGCTGTGATTTTTCTAACTAAATTCATGTTTAGTACACTAACTGCAGGAAGAACCCTGTGTTTTATACCCTGTATCTCAAATCAATGAATAAAATTTACCTGTTAACAGAAGCTATGTTTCCAGTGCCAAAAAAGGCTGTCACTATGAAGAAAACCTAGATGTATTTAAGGAAAATACATGACAGAAATGGTTGCAGTAAGACAAATGCCGCAGTTTCCCCCCTTCATTCCAATTTACTTTCCAAATCCTATCATGAAACTACAAGAAGCTGACCCGCTATTACAGCTTTACACTGCATTAAGAACCCTGAGGCATTGTCTAGCTCTACCCAAGATTTCACACACGACTACACCAATCTCTTAAGTTTTTAAAAGACAGAGACTGCCTGGATAAGATCTTAGAGCCTGTCCTGAGGTCCCACCAGAGAGGTGCAGCTTTTTTTTTCTTGGCCCCTCAGCAGCAAGATAGGAACATCCCTGGACCACAATCCCAGCTGCACATTTAAACACACATGCTCTTGCAGAAAGTAACGACAATGCATGTGTACTGCACACCAAAAGAGATGGCTTTATTGAGGGACTGACTGTGGAAGAGGTAATTGGCTATGAAAGAAGCCTAAAGGTTCCTAGGCTATCCCGCCCATAGGTTTGTTGTCCAAAGGTTATGGCAAGTCTATCCACTCCAACACGGGACTCCCAGGTTTTTTTCCTTACTTGAGGGAAGGAGGACAACACTTGCAGTACCTGTATAGCTGGAAGGTTTTGGATAAACCCTACCCTTTCCATCTAGGTACAACACTTGCTGCTCTATGGGCACATGAAAGATATTATTCTATGTCCTGAGCTCCTTGGGGCTCCCTGTAGCTCCCAACTCTTTGGACAAAAATGGTTTTTAACTGCTTTTTTTGCATCACGCAGAGGGTTAGTCAGTGATGATGGCTGCTGTTGCCAGAGCCCCCTCTGGTCCTTCCACTCCTGTTAGAGCTCCTGCATAAACAACTTGCTAGCAACTGTTTAGCAGAATCATTGGGATTCCACATGCAATCTTTTGGAAGGATTAGGTCAGCATAACTAAAGAAATTATGCTTCCCAAGAGTATCACATCATTTCAAGTTTAGTAACGCAGCAGTCTAACAGCACAGCGCAGTTCTGCCAGTTAAGGTTTATAAGAACAACAGTTCTGCCATAAAAGCAAACAAAAAAAGCCAGTAGCACATAGGTCTAATCAAAATGCTAAGCGTAAGCAACGCAAATCTTCTTCTGGAAGATCAGGGTATAAGGTCTCAGCACATGCTGACTCTGGGGCCCTGCATAGGAACCTAGAGACAATCTTAAGATATATAGCTGACAAGGTCATAGTTGCAATGTGACTGCTCTACCAGAAAAGGTTTCTCTTCTAATACTACTATTTCTAAATGTGAAATTGTGTATTTTTTCAGGAGCTGAACAAAATACATCAAAGTGTTTCAGATTAAGTTGAGATTAAAGTAATGCTACATTCAAGTGTTAGATTGAAGTGGTACTGTGTTGGAGTGTTAAAAAAATACAATTAGATTGTTTGATTTTTGTTTTGGCTAATTTTTAGCATCTGACAGACAGCAGCAGCTTTACCAAAAGTTAGCTTATTTTTTGGCAAAATAGCAAATGAAATAAATTTACTGCAAGGGGTCTCATCTGTTTTTCTAAAGGAAACACACAAACATTCAACTCCTGGCAAATTGTTCTGCCTCCTTCCTTAGCGCTGAACTGTCTTCTTAATGAGGGATCTGCCACACTTCCTCTGCTGCAGATTCCCAGCATCCAACAGCATTGTCCCAAATTCCAACAGCACAAACTCTGCGACTGTGTTCCACCCTCTCAGCTTTAGTTATTCTACAAACTACAATGCCTGCTTTTGCAGGAACCAGTATTGACAGACTCCCTCCCTAGCTCCAGCTACAGTAATCCACCTGCACTAGAAACCTGCATGTCCCAGACTGGGTCATAATTTCTCTCCCACTTGCATACCCATCACCCTTGCTGCCAAATACATCTCACTTAGCTGCAGTCCCATGATGGAGGAGAAAAATGACACCATCACTAAGTCTGTACAGTGTTATAAAAAATAATCAGCTGTAGTTTCAGTTATAGTAATGCAAAGTAACTGCTATGTTAATGAACAAACAGCTCTTCCCTACAAGCCCATATAATTTCTAACAGCAGAAACCATGTGTGATATAAATAATTCTAAGTCAGATACTGGGAACACATTTCACTAAGAGTCTACTGGAACTCTCCTTATCTGCCTGGCCATGGCCAATGCTTGCCCCCTAACATAATCTTCCTAACACGCTGCCATACTTTAAAAATGAGAACATGAGAATAACTTCAGTCAGTATCACCTTTTCTAACTGATTTGTGAAGCTTGAATGAGTTCCCTCCAGCCAAAATGTAATACAACAAAACCAAACTGAAAACAGGACGTTTCAGAAGGAAGTCTACCTCAGCTGTAATGGTCATAAGAGACCAAATTTTGAAAAGGGGCCAAGGAACCAGATTCTAAAACAGTGCAGTTTATACTGAATTTTTTACTACTTTATCAAAAAAACATAATGTACAAGACCATTGCCTTTTGAGCAAAATTAGTCAAATCATCTTCACCAGCTCCCGCTTTCCAGTGGCTACCAGGCTACAAATTTTGATTGCAGGGCCTTTTGAAACAAACCCATCTTTTCCCTGGAATACAGCAACCGGCAAAAGGATACAAAGAAGTATGATCTGCGGACGTCATCTAGGTGGAGCTGTCGAAACCGAGTTATATCAGTGGCATAGGCAAAGTTGAAAACAGCAAGCTGGAAAGACAGCAGAAGAAATCAATACTGACTATCAACTGATTTACTTTGATAGAGCCACCATATTTTTACTGCCGTGAATGGGAAATAAACCTACTTCCCTATCAGCTGTTATTAGAGTAGTATTATGATGAGGACTGCAAACCTTTCCCATATTTTCATGATACTTTAATGAATCTGCTGGAATATTGTACAAGTGAGATGATCCAATGAACACTGGAGCTTCCACTGTTATCTACACTAAAAATGAACCTCTGTGCCTTAGACTTACCATCATCTTCTTTCATCATAAATATTCCTCCTACACACATGCACTTTCACTGCTCACATGAGCATGTGGATAAAGACCCACAGAAATACAAAGACTGTAATTATCCTCAGCTGACTTATGTAGTAAGTGAGAACACCAAGACATTCATCTCCTTCACTCAGTTCTCAGCACAGTATCACTTGACCTGAAGAGAAATTGTCTTCATGGAGTTTAAGAGGTCAATGAACTCCTTTTCACCAGGGAAAAGATCCAAGTAACAGACATTCAACACTGACAACATTAATTAAAAATAATCTTACAGAGAACTGAGCTGGATTTTGTAATACAACATTTACTTTGTGGCATATGTTAACGGGCATCCTAGAGACGATCTTTCTATCCGAAAAACGGGAAGCAGGGATAAGCGTTATTGTTCCTCTGGCCACCTCCATGCATCTGTACCAAGGTTCTCTGTGACCTGCACCACGGACAGCACATTTGGGAGAATCAGGAGCGAGCTGTGCAGCACACCTGCCTGGCTCTGAGCACCCAGGCAGCTCTGCAACCAGCACTTCGGATCTAACCGAATCAATGGCATAGCCAGAGTTTGTTAAACCCTTCACCTAATCTAAATGCTAAATAATAGCAGTGTGAGCAGCATGGGCTTTGAAAATTGCTGACAAGATACTAAATTTTAAGGGGAAAGAAGTTGCGGTGATGACAAAACTCCCTCTCCAGGCAAATCCGAGAAGGTGCTAGTTCCAAGCTAATCTCTGGCTTGTTGTTTCTCTAATCAGAACTAAAACTCTGTCCTTGAAGAAGGAATGGCAGGACAAAGTCAAACTTCAGATTTCTGGTATTTCCTATGGGTTATTTCAGAAATAAAATTATTTCTTTTCAGCCTCTCACTCATGGTTCTGCCATCAGAATAAAAAAAGTACAGTGACGTTGTATTTATTCTGAAGAGCTACCATGCCTTACGTTGAATTAGCACTACACTTGGTAACAGAGTTTTGTAGCCTACAGAACATACCGCTAAGTCAAACTGATTTCCTGCATTTCTAGAAATGGCTCTGATGTGAAATATCTTCAATAACATAAATGTCTCTTACAAGGTCATATTCCTATTTCATAAAATATCTGATACTGGCTTCCCAAACTTAAAGGAATGCAAAGTGTTGTTCTGTGAAAACCACTCAGAATATTTATTACACCCTCAAGGAAAAAAAGAGATAAAGTTGATCATTAACCTGATATAGCTATCTGGAGCTGTTACCTTTGATTTGCCTGAAAGACCATAGTGCTGAAGTGCTTCTTGCTCCATATTTATCCACACAAACATCAAACTAGACAGCACCAGTGGAAACAGAGCTTCATACCTGAAGAGTGCATAATAATCATAGTCAGTGCAGTCACTAACAACTATTTAACATCAAATACTGACATGCTTCTTTACTTTTTTCTTCACACAAATTATATAGTAAAGACTTAGTGGCATTCTCACCCTTCTCTCCCCATTTCTAAGGAGCACCCACAGTTGGCTGGCCAAAATTTGAAGTCATACAGTAATTACATAGTAAAAGTAGGAGAAACAGAGGCTGCATCAGCTTTGTCATGTTGCACACCCATTTTCTCACTTGATGGCTACCACAAAAATGGATGAGGGCCCTCTGTGTCATGATTAACTTTAACAAAACTGGGATAAAACTAAAAAGAAGCACGGGAAAAAAAAAAGAATCATATTTGGCACCCATTTTCTGCAAAATGGAAAATTTTATAAGAGCTACTTGGAACTGAGGGGTTACAGTCCAGCCTAGGCAGTGACTTGTGTTTCTTTAGGTCCTAATCAAGCTCATTCTGGTGATCTCAGTCTAGTTCCAAGGAGAGAGGAATCTGTTAAATACAAAGAACGTTGCATTTCACTGAAGAGTCCTTTTCTTCATTATATAGCAATTCATTGCAATAGCAGCACCAAGGCACACTCTAACCAAGGCTGCTAAACTGTTCTAGCTACACCCCCTGTCTCAGAGGAGTACTTCTGGCTCCAACAGCACTCAGACAGAGCAAACTATGAGTGTACTTATGTGAGAGATTAAAACCCTTAGATAACTTAGGGGTGTAGATTGTCATTGAATAATACTAATTTTTCCTTGTCTCTACATCTCAGTTGCAATTCACAGTGCCTCTCAGTTTTGGTTTTTTTTTTCTTTCAGGGTAAAATTATAACATTGACACTGACTGTGACACTAATAGTGACAAGACTTTAAATTTTTGCCTTCCCCCCTCTCCCTGTGGACACACACTTACTTGTCTTAAACTGAGAAAACCATTGCAGTTAATCTTGGTAGTGTTTCTGTTGTGCCTCCCCAACAGTGTAGCTACAAAGCAGTTTCAAACTGGAATGATACATTTTGGATAGACATTTCTGCCTTAATTATCAGAATGACAAGCAGTTAAACACGAAGACAACAACGGTTGGGTTGTCTCTAATGAAAGGACCTGCAATTCTCACAACACTCTACACTTGCCTATAAATTTAATGTCTTCAACTGAGTCAGTGACAAATGGCTGTATGCAACCACGCTCTTCAGCTGGCATCAACACTTCCACTTAATTGCACCCAGAGAGGTGCTGTAATTATGTGTGCAACACAGTAAGTTATCATTACATGGTATAACAGAGCACTGAAGACAGAAACACTGGATACTCCTGGCATGGAGCGCCTTGTTTTTGCAATGATTGGTTGTTTTGGGGTTTGTTGGTTTTTTGGGGTTTTTTTTGTGTGTGTGTGGCTTTTGTTTGTTTTGTTTCGAAAGAATTGTTCCAAAATTTGTTGGGTGTCTCTGATCATTGTAGGAAGACAGTAGAGAGCTGTCAGTGTTTAAATGGTCTGGTCCAGGGCCAAAATACAAACAGGGAGGTTGCCAGCCTCAGAGAGAACAACATTCATACTTTATCCAATAGCCAGGACTAAGAAGGTTGAATGTAATAGTGTGTGTGTGGACAGAAGTAAAATTAAGATCAAAATCTTAGTGGGGAAGAGGGAAGGGGAGGCAGGATATTTAAAATAAAAATAAAAATTAAAAAATGTGCTTCATCCAAAATGAGAGTATCCGCAAGAGGCAGCGATTGCAAAATGTCTGCTGCAACATATTTTATACCACTAAATTTTCCAGTGTAATTAAATCCAGAGAATAAGTGGGAGGGGAGGCGGAAGGAATGGTTCCTATATTCCTCATTAAGTATGCTCTTAAGAGATACTGAGTGTAGGAAAAAAAATGGTTGGCTGACAGCGTTTTCTTCATTTACAAGCTCTGAGGAGTTGTCTTTCATCCAAAAAGAAGCAAGCCCTACTGTTTATAAGGACTAGCATCCCTTTGAAAAAAATTATGTTCATGAAAATCTCTGTGAATAAATTTCCCCCTCATTTTAGGGCTACCTGTTTCCTGTCACATGGCATTTTAGCCATAACTAGATATCAGCGCTGAGCAGCTGGGAAAGAAGTTATTTCCTTTTGTTTGCAAGCAGAAAAGCAAATGCTGAAACAACATAAAACAAACTTAACCATTGTGTTACTCTGGTGCAAGATTGAATACAAACCCTTCCAGTCACAGTTTGGTCTAGCTGAAAGGAATGTGAAAAAACCAGTGTTTATAATACAAGGAGGAATATGGAAATACCCCATAAATTTTATTTAGGAAACTAAGCAAAGAGATAAATGGTGAGACTACAGTTGGAAGCACATTACACTTTTAACAAAAATGTTCATGAGATTCAGCAGTTTGATGTTTAGCCTTTGATTTCCATCTGTCAGACCAATCAAACAGAATAAGAGAGAAGTACCCTGTGCTGAGGAGCAGGTAGGTAGACATCAGGGAGAGCACTATGCTGAACAGTCGCTGGAAGAGAAACGTGGGGCTCAGTAATGGCAGCACCGAGGAAGAAACTGCAATAAAAAAAAAAGATCCATTGGTCACTACGTGCAAAACATTTCGACCTTAGTAACAAGACAACATTCTTCAAATCTTGACACTTTTTGTACAGAAACTCAATACCGGTCATATATGCCCTTCTGTTTTCAGAAGTCACTTTTGCTAAAGAAAACCCAATGTTTGGAATGCTTAATATTTATCAAAAGTAATTTCAGTTGTCTATCATTTTAATTCCCTGGCTTTCTACCTCACAGCCTTTACAATTTCTCATGAACTGATGTCAGTAAGTCCTTCAGAAGATGCAGAAGCACTACCCCAAAAAATAGTCAAGTTTGACTGTTTAATACTACTCTGAGAACCACTTACTATGGCCCTGATGACCTCTGGCCATCAGTTACCACAGTTACAGAGCCACTGCTCCATTGGATTAGATTAGGAAACCTGCAACATTTTGAGGTGTAACTGAAAACACTGCTAAGTAAAGTACAGAAACTATCAACTTATTAGCTTCTCTACTTGAAAGTTTTAAAACAGGAATGTTTAAGGAACTACAGGGGACCTATATGTGATGATTCGTGCCTCTTGACTTCAATGCGTAATGCATCTCTCTGACACAGGTGTGGGATTCTTAAGAGTTACATGCTGCTCCTTAGTGCAGTCCATTGCTCAACTGTCCGGTCAGCCCCAGTTAGTAGAGTCTGTGTTGCCCCTAAAGAGATGACTCCAGCTAGGAAACTTCTGCAGGTGAGGACAGGGCCCAACAGTTTGCAGGAGGTAAGGAAAATCGGAAAGAGAGGAAATGGGCTACTGGAAGAGGGAGTAAAGAGGAAGAAAAGCAGAGGAAAAGTGGCCAGTGCTTGAGGCGAGGAAAGGGAGAAGGAAAAGCATTGTTGTGAATTAGTCTTTAAACCCGATTTTTTTAATATGAATTTTGTATGTGTTTATAAAGAAGTGCGCTGACAAATAACATTGGTGTGATTCTTCGTTGTAGTATAGCGCCCTCATTACTGAATCATTCAAAGACTCCATCAACAGCAAGTCATAATTATTAATCACTCTATTAAGGAACAGAAATGAAACTATAATATATGGAAAGTGCTCACTTGTGCTTACTGTCACAGTAGAAATTAATATTTATAGTAAGCATATCATGCAAGAGAGATGAGTCTGTTTCTAAAATCCGTGGTTAGTATGTTTTACTTCCTGGCTTTCAGCCTTGGTCACTGCTACAATTACAGAACAAATGACTTCGTTTCAAGGGTGCTCCAGCCTTTCAGCATCACCTGTAGCTTTCTCTACTTGAGGCTTGAGGGCCCAGCTCAAGCACGAACTCCAGGGATGTCACTGCAAGTCAGAACGGCTAGAAAGCAATTCAGCATGGCAACTGGCCTCTGTGAATGACACTCAGCACATCAGAAGTTTATCACTTTCTGAGCGCAATCACAGATGAGAACAGATGAGTGGCTGGTAGGTAATAATTAGCCTTTCCCCTCCATCTCTGATGTGACACATCAGGTATTAACTATCAAAAGGCCTGCAGGTTTCTGGCTGACCTATACAAATTTCTATGTGTCCCTCCCACCCAGTTGTGACACTAAATTCCTCAAAATTTGGCAGGTTGCTATGATATGTTTTAAAGTTTAGATCAGTGGAAATCTAATAAACATTTATTTAGAAATATCTCTTAACATAAAGATGGTTCTGAAGAACATGGGAAGAAGCTGGACTAACTTTATGCCTCCTGGTTTTACCTCTACGTTTGTGCTTAACATCCAGTGCATGAACCACACTGTGTAACACCTAAAGCCAGCTGGACACAGGCCTGCAGAAACTTACCCATCACTAATTATCTATTATTGTCAATAAATATTTGTTATGATGTATAAATACTGATAACTGTGTGTTTCTGGTTATATGAATACACACAGAAGTGCGTAATGAGAGTTCAGTAAGCAACAGTGCCATTCTTCCAGAACTAAGCAAAAAAAAGAGGAGTTTGACCACCTGTAATGCCACCAACTTGGAAAAGCTACAGTAAAGCTTGGTACCTTAGTTCTTATGGTGCCATATTTGTGGTACACACTAGTGACAAGGCAGATGCTGGTTGTGGTTATGGTAGTGACATGGCACTTCTCTCCAACAGGAGTACTGAGGAAATGTTTTTGGATGCCTTAGCTTTTTACTTGCTTAGTTCTGTGTTTAATTATTTAGAGCAACTTCAGCAAGTACATAAAGCTCCTACCCTGTATATCACATTCACTTAAAATGATTACTTCCAGTCTGAAAGACTTTGCTAAAATATTCAATACTACTGTGGCAGCAAGTAGACTTTCTGGGTATATACAGTTTACTTCACTGTTAGCTTTATTTTTCATCATAGAAACATCACCCACAGCAACGAGAATTTCTAATATACTTTTTCCTCATAACTTTAGACCTCTCTGACTGCCCAAATCATCTTAGATGAAAAATGTTTTTTTCTCACCCTTACACAGGAGAGAAAGATAACCTTTACCCTCAATTCCTGCTCCAGTAAGCCAAGCAGGACATCATTGATTTCATCGACTTTACAACTACAAAGAATTCATCACACAGAGATCCCCACTTAGCTTAGTAGCCTACAAAGAGTTTAGAAAAGCACGATGGAAAGTAAAATGCTCCGAAGACACCTGCATTACAAAGACAGCACTGCTCACACACGCACTGATCACAATCAGTTGTATTAATCTTGAATCCATTTCCTCAAACTGAAGCAGCATTCTAAAACTGACAAGACTGGCTTGAGTTAAAACAATGTCACCAGTCCAGGTCTGCACAAGACATCCAGCAACTAGATAAGAAGAGTCATAATTCTTCCATTAAGCTATGCTAGAAGTAAAGACCAGGAATTTAAACAAAGAGCTGCCATCAGTCTTTGCATGGGATACGTTTAGCTCCAGAACAAATCCCACGTTCCAGATCACTCAGGGATAAATAATGCTTAATATTTTCTAATGGAACCCTACAGAAATTATTTTACAGCTGAGATATGAAAGGTATTGGTTTACTGTATTCCACAAGCGCAGTAGTAATTACATTTGCTCTGTTTAATCATCCTAAGATTTTAATTCTAGTGTGGTGAACAATCCATAGATTTATGGATTGTTTTTTCCCTTTAATAATTAGGTTATAACACATATAAAACATAACATTAGCATTATTAGCTCACAGGTATTTTGCAAGGCAGCTCTGAAGAACACTGCCATACCCCAACGGTCTCTGCCATCAGCTGCAACTTCAAGTTTCTATTGAAATACAGCAACAACCTTTCCTCACTTCCCTATGCTTAACTGGATTGCTTGCAGGACATCTCACATCACCCTTATCTGGCTCCAAGTGAAACAAAAAGGGAATTTATACCACTACATCCCTAAAAGGGGTCTTCCAGAATACCCAAACCCAAAAGACAAAGCTACTTGTAAATCAAGGTTGTTTGCATTCTATTACAAACTTACTTTAGAAGACTTTCTCACACATTCCTCAAAAAACCTCACTTCGGAAAAAATAGTGAAGTCACTGAAGAACTATTAGTCAAATAAAAGACGTATCATCACTCCCACCCATCCCTGAACCCCACAAACTATCAGCATACAAGTTCAGGAGGGAAGATGTTCTCACCTAGAGTCATCCAGCTAGTAATCTGATTCAATATAGGCAACCCCTGTTTGCTCTTCAGACTGTCATGGGTACTGCTCACAACATATGTTGAAAGCGCAATACTCAACATCTAGAAAGAAGAAATCAGACAATGAAACACAATGTATGGATCTCTGCCAGCTCATACTAAATATGTAAATATGCTTTAGAGTTGTATAAACACCTCATCTGAATCAACATAAGAAAGGAAGTCTGATATGTAGTGTTGAGTGTTTTTAGTTTTTTACAATTTAGGCTTTTTAAAACTTCCTTCTATGCTTTTATTTTTATTATTCTTACTGTTTATTTGTGCTATTTTTAAACAGTTTAAACAAGTGCCCTGGATCACTGATTTGACATGACAGGCTCTTTGTCAAGAGTAACTACTAAAATGCTTGAGTAAACCACAGAAAACATATGTTGCACTGGTCCTCAAACAGCAGCCACCAAGAACTAGCAGAACCTCTGGCTTTGCTGCAGGATCAGGTACAGGGTGGAGGGGGAGTAGGTAAGGCAAGAGCTTTGCATGGGCAGAACAGCTCCTGTAAGAAAAGACAGCAGCAGCAGAGCAGACTGGAGGTGGATTTTGAGAGATGGAAAGAAATCGCAGTCTTAGCAGACTGTTCAAATGAAAATGTCTGAACCACCTCAAGCAAGGCCCTCTGCCTTGGAGAAGCAGTCCTTTTTTCTTGACTAATTCAAGAGACACCATTCAGACATCAAATGGGTGCAAAAAACCTTAGGAAAATTACCTTAGTTATTTTTGAAAGATTACAATTATCCAAGAAAATACTTGAGTCAAGCTTCCAATTACTGCTATTTATTCGCAACTCCGCAGTTCCACTAAAAGGCAAATCAAGCATGCACAAGTACTTTGCCATTAGAAGACATAATTGCTGTTGTGGCTTTTTGAGTGCAAAGAAGCTACACTGTTCACATCCATCACTTTTTACCACATGAATAGCTGCCATTCCCCTGCCAGATGAAGTGATACCTAGCGGTACCTGCTCAGAGGATATACTTAGCAGTCAGCATCCTCTTTTGGCCCAGTTTCACAAGTGTTCAGTGTCTGCTGCTTCTATTTAATTTCAGGCCACAGGAACTTGTCACCGGTATTTCTGCGTGACATCAGTAAGATAGGTGAAAGCATTAAGCCTCCAAAAGCTCAGGGAATTGCTTCCTTCAGATCTCTGATCAGGTCTCTTTGTGATGCTTTTGTTGTATTCAGGCCAGAACTCTCCTCTTTGATACATCTTTTCAATGTCTTTAAGTATCATGAGCTCTGGTAATCCCTCCTGCTATCCCTTGGTCACTGGAGAAGTCACTCTGCACTCATCTTGTGTCGTCTCCCATAATACACCTTGTGCCTTGGAAGACTCGTGTAAATGACCTGGGCACATTAGTAGACCCAAGTTACTTCTTAAAGATTTATGTTAATTTCCAGGGAAGGAAGGGCTCAGCATCTGCTTTCGAGACTCCCGTGTTCATAGTTTAATTAATGTTCAAACTGTTCTCAGCTTTCACCAACAACTCCAGGACTGTGGAAAAGCACAGAAGTAACTCGGGGATGCAAACTGAGGTCTTCAGCTAAGAATCTGTCTTCTTTCCCCCTTCACAACCTTCTTCGAAGTTAAAATCTCTTATTTGAAGAGATTGTTCTTAAAACACATTAAGAACAGGCCTCTGAGAAACACTCATCCGTAGGTCACAGCTACAAGAGGAAACCAAGACTGACATCTGCAGTCCCAACACCTTTTCACCAGCAGCTTTGGCTGCCCTCCTAAGCATCTAATGTAGCCACCCATAGAGAGAACAGCAGGAGAACCAGCATCACAGGCTGGACCCTATACAAGGCTGGCTGAAAGCATTCTTCCTGTCTGCTACTTCCACTAATATGACATGGATTCCTACTGTTTATTTCTCCTCCAAATTCTGAGAGGAAAACTAATAATCTGACCACCTTGGATCCACACAAAGTTCAAGTCTCCTGGGCATAACGTGGTCCAACCCTATCAACCAATGGAAACCACGGTGTTTTCAGTAGTGCAGCAGAAACTGGGCTTCACCTACGAAACTGATAGCAAAGAGAAACTGGTGTTTGCTCCAGCAAAAACATTAAGTTGTACAGTAAGTACTGCATCAGTCTAGCTGATAGACTGATTACGTTCATCCTGTTTTCACCATTCCTGAAGCCTTAATAACTTCTTGAAGATCATCAGATTATTTAGGTTGGAAAAGACCTTTACGATCGTGGAGTTCAACCATTAAGCCAGCCCTGCCAAGTCCACCACTAAACCACGTCCCTAAGAACCACATCTACATGTCTTTTAAATATCTCCAGGGATGGTGACTTAACCACTGCCCTGGGCAGCCTGCTCCAATTCTTGACAACCCTCTCAGTGAAGAAATATTTCCTAATATTCAAACTAAACCTCCCTTGCCTCAACTTGAAGCCATTTCCTCTCATCCTATCACTTGTTACTTGGGAAAAGAGACCAATGCCCACCTTGCCAGAGGACAGAATTAGCATTAACCAAAAGACAATTCTCTCCTTGCCATAGCAAACAAAATACTGAAAAAAGTGTTATTCCTGATTTAATGATAACAAGAGAAAACCTGAGAAAGTTTTTACAGTTTTCAGAAACTGAGGGCGTTGATTAGTATCGCCTGCCTCAGGCAAACAGTACATGTATCAAAAATTCAAAATTAGGTCTAAACATAACTGAAGGTTTTGTAGCAGAAATGTAAATTCTGCTACAAGTTACTCAAGCTTGCATGTTTACTTTTTAAATTGTCTTTATTTATATACTTTTGCAAAAAAATCTTTTTTATCGTGCTGTTTGGTTGTCTGGGACTTTTTTGTTTCTTTAAGGCTAATGCCCATGTTGGAATATGTAGTGTGTAGGTACAAAATCAGTGAATAAATGAGTAGCCTGTAAATGGCCTCTCAGATCCATACAGGTATGTGGTTCGTACTCGTTTGCTAAGGTGTACACTCTGTCCCATCCGTGGAGAAACCAACACAAAAATACATAGTTCAGGATTGGATGAGAGGGAAATTACCTTTTCTGTGAGGGACTACATGCAAACTGGTAGCTTTTTTGCCTGCTCCAATGGTCTCTAATAATTCTGGTTTCTTTTTGACCAAAAGGAGAGCAATTAATGTAATGGAACAAGCTTTGTTCCTTACCAAGCATGATATCTTCTCTACAGGCTAATTCCCAGATGGAAAAGGAAGCTCACTTGGACAATAAAGAAAGTTATCTTCAGAAGAGAAAAAAAGATTCATCGGAAGGACAAAGAAAAGCCTAGGTGATGCTGAATCCTTCTTTTTCTGTGACTGAAATAGGAAGAAAACTGAAATGGGAAGTGTCATTATTCATATGCAATTCCAAAATAACTTGTGAAGAACGACTCAGGGAAATAAGAACTACTTGAACCTTTGGGATATATTATTTGATTTCCTGTATGAAAATGGATCTCATCCCAAATGACCAGATGCAAAAATTTGATGTGAACTGAAATAGAAGATTTAAAAGAGGGTTCTTGCACACAGACACCATCAAAACAAAGAGGAAAAGGATTTAAAAAAAAAAGAAGAAAAAAGAAATACAAGTCAAGGAATCCCAGTCAGAGATCAGAGAAGCTTGGCCAGATCAGTAGGCTAAGAGGTAACAAATTAGAAACACCAGCTAGTCCTCCATTGTGTAATTCAAAGGCTTTTAGCCAGAGCTGAACCTATAAATGACATTAGCAGAGTGGCTAAGGGAATCCCCAAGGCAAACCATAACTAAAGAGTGTGAGGAAAGGACACCACATTTTCCCTTCCATTTCAGTCAATGCTTGAGAGGAAAGTGGCACACAAAGACAACAGACCTGTAGCAAATTAACCTATCTCCTTATTCCCCAAAATGAAGAACCGTTAACCAGTCTTAGTTTCCTGCCTACAAAGGAACAATGTAAAGAAAGCTTACGTGGAGGGGAGCTGCAAAACCTGCTTTCAAGAAATCCCTTGTCAGATGTAAAGCAGGAACCTGACAGTGTGTGCTTGTGTATATGACTGTCAGTGCCCTGATCGCTGTCTGTCACTGCAAAATTGGTATGTTTCGTTTCATCTGACTAGAGGATTCATCTCACCCTTAAAACTGCCTGGGAGTTGTAAATCAAAACTGATGCACTCAAATTGCTCCAAACCAGCATCTCATAAGATTACCCCCTTCCCTGTCCCCACTGAAAATTCCAACTCAAAAGAAAAAGCAAAAGGAGAATAAGAGACTTCCGTTGCCTAGAAATAGTCTTCTGACAAACATTTCCCTTTTGTATTCCTGTTTCAAACTAACTAAATGCAACCAACCTAATCTCAAAACAAGTTATTTATTTAGAAACACGTGTAATACCTCTGCAATGTTCTTTAATAATGTCCCCTACCAATCTTTTCCTGACTCAGAGCATGAATGGTGGATCCCATGTTTTCCATTCCCAAGTAAGCTTCCGAAATAAAAGTCTAATATGATGTCACTATGGCAAAATATTTTCTGATTAAGGAGCAATTTGAGGAGCTTTACGATCTTAAATGTTGGGAGAAAAACAAAGACCTTATTCCCTGAACAAGCAAGCAGAACATTTTCATCTAATTAAGTATCTCAGGACTCTGTGTGCGAATTTCCTGATTCTCTAAAGTTGGCTCAAGAATAATCCAGCATTACTTTTTGACTACAGACCTATTTCATTATTGTGATCATTTGTGAGCTTCTCCACAAAGTCACACCACCTGAGATGCTGCAGCAGTTGTGTGGTGAGCTGACGTTGCCCAGCTGCCCACCCAGCTGCTCTCTCACTCCCCCATCCAGTTCAAGTTGTTTTCAGGCATTCCAGTGAGAAATCTACTGCTGAGTATATGCTGGAAATACCTGTCCTGAATGCTTAGGAAAGGAACTGATACATCTTTTCCACGTGTAAGCTGGAAAAGTTAAGAGAAATCACCACCACGCTATACATGCATGCATGCTCAGGTATTCATTATTCTTTCAGCATTCATTATTCTTTCCCCTCCTCCTTTTAACCAATTTGAGCTCCATGCCTGAATCACTAATATAATGAATACATTGCTTGGCTCAATAAGAAATTCCAGCACTTACTAAGTCACAACCAATAAAGCCAGTCCCAAAATAAAACCATTATCTTGTAATAAGTTAAAAAAAAAAAAAAAAAAAAAGAGGACGGCAGACATGCAAGGTATTATTAGAATCTTAAGAGCTCTCTAGAACTTAATTAGCACCTACTATGAAAAGATCTACCTACTTCATGAAGCTATAAAAATTCTCATCTTTCATCTGAAAGAAGATCTAACCAACAGAAAAGCAGCACAGTATCAATCTCACATTGTTATTCACAGAATCACAGAACGGTTGGGGTTGGAAGTGACTTCTGGAGATCATCTGGTCCAACCCCCTGCTAAAGCAGGTTGCACCGAATCATGTCCAGGTGGCTTTTGAATGTCTCCAGAGCAGGAGACCCCACAGTCTCTCTGGGCAGCCTGTACCACTGCTCTGTCACCCTCAAGGTAAAGAAGCTCTTTCTCACATTCAGAAGAACTTTCTTGTGTTGCAGCTTGTGCCTGTTGCCCCTTATCCTGTCACTGGGCACTACCACTGGAACAACCAGAAACTGGAAAGAACCCTCTGAACCAGCGAGCCTGTTCTTTAGCATGCATGTACAATTCCTGCGAACATCACTGGAAGTCACATACACAGACTGAACACAGGACAAACTAAGTAGAGCATCAAAATGTGTATGCATGTCTATGTCTCAATACACATAAATATGCACAGGATGAGTTTTTGGGAACATATGATGATGACATTTAAAAATGCGTATTACTATGAGCACATGGTCCTCCTGAAATGGTCAAGAGGAAAACTCTTAGGAACAATCATTTTCCTCTTGAAAATTGTGGCCTTAGTAGGAACACATTCTTAGAAAGTATGTAAAAATTTGCATGTAAAAACCCTCTAACATTCAGAATTACTGAAAAGTAGCAACTGACCTGATAAAAATGTACTTTCAGATCTTCATTATTTTTGTACTTATTTCCACTTTTACAAAGAGATGTCAATGAGAAGCAAGAGATCAAGAGAGTCAGCAAACCAGTTGCTATTCTGTAAAAACAAACAAAAGAACAATAAAATCCCAGGAAATATGAAAAGGTTCAAGAAACTTTCGTAGAAATGCTCTTCACAAAGATTAAATCATTACAGTGTCAAGACTTCATACATTAAGGAAAATTCAACATCTAGCTTTAGAAATCCAATCCAGAATCAAGTGTGGGTGGTTTTAGTTTGTTTTTGTTTTGTTTTGGGTTTTTTTTGTGGGGTGTTGGTGGTGTTGGGTTTGTTTTGTTTTGTTTGTTTTATATAAGCTTGCCATCCACATATGCAGTTATGCTCTTTTCATGACAGTGGCAAAAAGAAAAAAGTCTCCATTTTGGCCAATTGTCTGATCTGTCGCCCATTATTTTTAGGTACTTTCAATGACCTCCAAATGATATTATGAACAAAACAGTAACAGTGAACAGTGATCTAAAGTTAGTGGCTTCAAGGTCCGTCAGGTTTGTCATCTAACAGGGTAATTGCATCACCACTGCTATCAAATACACAGCTTTGGTTAAATGCAACAGCAAGACTAACAAGAAGATTGTTACTCATCACAAACGCAGGAAAAGAACGCCTGCTTGGCATTATTGAGTAAATTGCTAATTATGACACTGTTCCAAAATAATAGACAAGATTCACTGGAAGTTCAATACTAGTATCACCTCCAGTTGTCTCCCTTCAGTCATCAAGCAAGCAGAGGGACTGTAAAGGCATCAGCAGTTTTTGTGTGTATTTCTCTGCCACGCTACAACCTTGATATGGAAGCAGTCAAACCACCCAGTTCTTGCTTCCACTTGTCCCTTGGCACCGCCATTGAGAGACTACTAACAAAAATATCTATTTGTAACTACTCCACTCGTGTTTTCTCAGACATAACGCAAAAACGCGCCAATACCACATATTCAGTAAAATAAGGCTATATAAGTGTATCTCAATAGTAATTTTCAAGTAGTGACCTAACCAACATAGGAACACGGTTGCAGGCTACTCACAGAATGAAGGCTGGAAGGTATCTCTGGAGATCAGTCTAGTCCAACCACCTGCTCAGAGCCATGTCTAACTGGGCCATGTCTAACTGGGCATTGAGTAACTCCACTGACAGAGACTCCACAGCCTCTCTGGGGAACCCGTTCCAGTGCTTGACCTCCCTCATTATAAAGAAAGGTCTTTTCTTATATTTAAATGGAATTTCCTGTATCTGAACTTTTGCCCATTTCTTGTCTCTTCACTGGACACTGAGAAGAATGTGTTTTCTTTACTACTCTCCCCAAAAAATGTATACATTGATAAAATCCTCCTGAGTCTCCTCTAGAATAACCAGTTCCAGCTCACTCAATCTCTCCTCCAGGATAAGCAGCCCCAGCTCTTGCTTGCTCTTCTGTGACAGATGCTCTAATCCCTTACTCATGTTAGTGGCCATTCTCTGGACTCGGTCCAGTATGCCCACATCTCTTTTTCTGGACAGCCCAGAACTGGACACAGCACTTTCAGACGCATCTCATCAGGGCTGAGTAGAGAAAAATAATCACCTTCATCATCACCCTGGTAATGCCAAGGATACCACCAGCCTTTCCTGCAAGGGGCACATTGTTGGCTTATGGGCAAACCAGTTGGTCCCAGCCTGTCCTGGTGCACGGAAATTATTTCTGCTCAGGCATAGGACTTTGCACTTCCCTTTCTTGAACTTCATGACCTTCCCGTCTGCCCATTTCTCCAGCCTGTTGAGGTCCTCTTGAAGGGCTGCATGTCCACCAGCTGCATCAACGACTTCTCCCAGTTTTGTATCACCTACAAACTTCTTGAGGGTGCATTCTGTCCCATCATCTAGCCAGCAATGAAGACGTTAAAATAGTATTGGCCCCTGTACCAACCCCTGCTGTACACCACTAGTGACTGGTCTCCAGCTGGACTCTGTGCCACTGATTACAATCTTTTGAACTTGACAGTTGAGCCTGTTTCCAGTCTACCTCACTGTCCACTGATCTAGCCTTTACATCATCATTTTGTGTACAAAAATGTTATGGAAGACCATGGTGGTCTATCTCACTCCCTTCCCTGGGCTGCTCTATGCTCTCAGGAATCCCCATTAGGCCTTAGGCTGTGTGTTACGAGCTGGGCAGTAAAGCATCCCTGAACCGTACTAGTAACTAGCACGCCGAGGTGGGAAACTATCGGCTGTACGAGAAGCGTTCCTTATCTGCACACCACCAACACCTGACAACCTTGAACATCCCTTAACAAGTTCGAGAATGCTCTTTATTATGACTGTGAGTGGTACGATACCACTGTCAGTGGAATTTAAAAAAAACCCTCCATTAATTACCAACTCTGACTGCAGCCAGGACAGAAAGTTACTGATGACTAAAGCCAACCGTGTTCGAACCTACAAGCAGCAGTTGTAAGTGAGGCCCTTTGAGTTCTCCTGCAGTGGGCTGCAAACAGCATCTGCCTCTAAGCGGGATGCCTCTCAGAGCTCACAAACTCCCAAGTCTGCGATACCAGGAGGACTGTCACCAGAAGCTGACAATAGAGCTTGAGCTGATTTTCCTGCCTCTCAAGGCTCAACCCTTTGGCTGTTGAGAAAGGCAAAGGCATTCGATATATTTCACTGAACCTGAGGGAAACTTTTAACAGGTATATATACCTTTGTACATATATCTCTATACTTCTATTCCTTTGTCTGTGTGCATGTGTGTATGAATTTAGTAACCTGATATTAAGTATAATAAAAGTATTACCATTGAATCCATAGTTAAACCACTTCTATAATTTAAGTAAATCCTATTTGATTCACTTTATAAACGATAAATAAGTAAATGATTAAGTGCTGCTAAAATCCTATGATCATCCTTAAATTGTGAATATTCCTTATATCTTTTAGGCATAAACTGCTGATCAAGTCTGAGATTAGGATTGGATCTAGCTGCACCTAAGCTCTGTCAAGACTTTAGAAAGCAAGGGGGTCTGCTCTGAACCTCATGACTCAATGGGAGGGTCTCCCTTGCCCTTTTACATCTTTACTCAGTGTAAATCATTCCAGCTTAATTTTAACTCGACTCTTCTTTGTGTGGTTTATCTATATACTAAGTAACAGAGTAAACCTTGCATTGAACTTTGTTAAGTCGCACTCCCACAAATTCCTATTAAAACCATTTTGCTCATACCTTTGATGGATTTTCTAAGTGACTTAACCTAAACCACTTGTTCATGACAGAGAATGTATCAAAATCCTTGCTGAAGTCAAAATAAACAATATTCCCTGCTCTCCCCTCACTGGGCCAGTCTCCTTGTCTTAGAAAGCTACCAGGATGGCAAAGTATAATTTCCTCTTCATAAATTCAAGCTGACTACTCTCAATCACCTTCTTGTCCTTCATATTTAGAAATGGTTTGCTTCCACGATTAGTTGCTAAAGTAGCTTTCCAAGGATTGCGGTGAGGCTTACTGGCCTGTAGTCTCCTGGATCCTCTTGCCCTTCCTGAAAATAGCAATGACAACATCTGCTTTCTTCCAGTCCTCAGGATCCTCTCCCACCAGCCATTGACACAACTCTTCAGATTATCAGTGACACTGGTCAGCTCCCTCAGCATTCCTGAGTGTATCCCATCAGGGCCCACAGACTCATGCATATCCAATTCATTTAAGTGTTCCCTAACCTGATCCTCTTCCTCTAAGTTTATGTCTTCTTTGCTCCAGGCTTTCCCGCAGGTCTCAGCAGTCTGAAGGGTGGGATTCCTGATGGCCAGTCTCACCAGTAAAGATGGAAACAAACGAAAGCCTCAGTCCTTTATCACCAGGTTCCTGTCCCCATCAATAGCAGGGCTATATTTTCCCTAGTCTTTCTTTTGCTGCTGCACACTGTATTGTTGCACTTTACATCCCATACCAGATTCAACTCCAAGAGAGCTTTGGATTTCCTAACCTATCCTGCATATTCAGACAGTGTCTCTATGTTGCTCCTGGGGCATCTGACCCTGCTTTCACCTCCTATATGCTTCCTTTTTATGACTGAGTTGAATCAGAGGCTCCCTGTTTGTACCATACAAGTTTTATTAATGTGATGAAGAAGCCTTGATGTGACATACAGTGCCACAGCTCAAGAACAGATTTAATAAATGCATCCATTTCTCACTGGCACTCTAAACTCTTCCTCCTGTATCTTCTGTCCCAGCACCTCCTCATCTTCAATATCCTGAAGCGTCACATATACATATATTTTAATTGTTCCTTCAAAACTTTTTAGCGTCAGAAGTCCCTTGCCAAGATTCAGACAGGCACAAACTGTTCCAGAGGTACAATGTTTTATTAGAAAAACAAAGAGAAAGATGTGCAGCTTGGGTAAGGTGAATGTAAAGAAGTGTCAGGGAGGAAGATCTCAAGGTAATTTAATTCCATTTTTATTTCTAAGCTGTGCTAAAATGTTCTAAATAATAAAAAGAATGCAGTTTGGACCAGCAGAAATATATACACGTGCATATACAGTTGATATACAGCTGAGAGGCTGTAATACAGTCAAAGCAAGTATGTCCTAATATTTCTAACATGCCCAAGCATCAAGACTAAGAAGGGTTTTCAATAGCTAGATTTAAATCACAGTGGAAAATATTGAGGCAGAATGTCAACAATTTTGGAAATACTAGGGCTCATAATTCTACCAGCAACCATATATTACTGCTCAAATCCCAGATTTTACTGAGGATCAGGTACCCTGGCTCTGATGGGGCACACCAGGCAGCAGCAAGAGCCGTTGCAGTCTAGGTCAAGTCTCCCTCTGCAGTAACTACAATGAGAACACAAGCCCAGCGCCTTCAGGCTAACCACCCGGATTGCATCCAGATATCAGAGGATGCTTGTATAATGAAAGGGTAGCTCACAAGAGGAGAGGGACAGATGATAAAGATGCACATCAACAACTGTAGGAAATCAGACAAGCAACACCAGAAAATGCAGAACAGAGAAGTGGAAGTCGAAAAAGAAGAGACAAAAAGAGATGCCAAGGAAGAAGAGAGATCTGCCTGTTCTATTTGTTCTGTTTTCCTTAACATCTCTAGGTGCAAAGTGCTATTCAAAGGCAGACTATTTAAAGTTAGATGGAGGAATTCAGAAAGGTGCTGTCAAAGAAAACTGCTTTTGAATAAATGTTCTTATTCATACATGTCAGTGCTATTTAACATGTATTCAACCCAGTGACGCTCCTCCTTTAATTATGACCTTTATTTTCACGTAAAATTTGCAAATTTGTTATTCTGAGAAATGTCTCTCTCAAAAAGAAATTACAGAATAACACAAAGAGCAAACGGATGTGGCAAAAGAATTAAAAGTCACATTAGTGAATAACAGAGGTCTTTATAATCATGTTATTTAAATTCTGAATTTCAATACCTGTCCCAGCCAGACTTCAATAATACAATTCCTCATATCTATACATCAAAAGGCAGCCTAAATTTTTAATATCAAAGAGGGAAATAAAAAAATTAAGGAACAAAATGAGATTCTTACACCAGAGGAATGTTTGGTTCTCTTCCTACAACAGGCATTAAAGGAAATATTGCCAGGAACACACAAAGAAGAGTCCAGATCAATGCTCTTGTCTAAAAGAAGAACAACAAACAAATGGGATTTTTTTTGGAGGTCACATGGACAGACAATTGTCTAATCAGAAAAAAATACTTCAGTGAATTACTAACAGCTACTAGCATCTCCCACAGGCAAAAAAAACCCTGCATCTATCAAGAGTAAAATTAACTGAAGAGCACAGGGCCATTGGTATTACACCACTTTAATAAAGAAAATCTCATTTACACAGCTGTCAAAATCCTATCAAAGACAACGAGAGTTAAAGCTAAGCTTATACTTAAAAGTACTTTTTCAAAGCCTGGCTTTCACAGACGTTGCAGTCACCAGGAAGATGATAAGTAACCTTATGGAGGAAAGGAATAAAACTAATCTCATCAGAAGTCTGCAGCAGCTAACTAACACCTGCTCTCTGGCAATATGGTAACATTTTCCAGTCTTTGAATCTGAATGCTATTTGATTTAACCACTGTAACTGTTTAAGTAGTTCTCTAAATTCTTTGCTAGGAGGAAAAAACCCAAACCTATCCCAGGTAGTTTATTCTAAACACATTAAAAGCTATATAACTTGAAGTTTTCAAGCTCAAGTCAGATTCAGATTCCTGAAAGGAAATTTTCAGTGCTACAAAACATCTTCTGTGTATAATTAGCTTTAAGACAAGTTACTTGATTACTCACATAGAATTTTAAAAAAATTTAAACAAACAAATACAAGCCTCTATATGCAAGACTTAGCAATTTTACTCACTTTTTTTTTTTTTTTTAATTAAAATGTTAACGTTACCCCAGAACTCTAGGTTTTAGGTATCCTGTGAAATAAGAGATGTTTGAATAAACTAATGCAAGAAATGTCTCTTATATTAAAGGTTGTGCCACTTCACATCCATATCTACAAAAGTGAAGTTTTTTCCTAGGAAAAATAATACAGAAAGGTAACTCTGAGGAAAAATGTGTGCCAGCTGATTGCAGACAATAATGAATTGAGAAGTGTTTTTCAGTTACCTTCAATTTTTTTTTCAATAAATGATCATATTACTTAAATGGTAGCACTTTCACCAACTGTGCATGTCAACACTTACGTCACTGACAATTTGATAAATGACGTGCATTTCATATGATTTTAAGTCAATATTTTTTTAGTTATCAGTAACAACAGAAAACTGATAGCTAACTCATAGCTACCCCAAATTCTTAAGTCGTCTTATTACTTATCTTGTATAAGAGATCTATCCATATCATATTAAGCTGCCTTGCCTTGCTACATGATGCTTAAGACAGAGATTAGAATAAAGCATAAGTGAACAATAATCTAAAGCAGCATTCCAAAGAGACCAGCTCTAACATCCTAAGATGCAATCAGCTATTAGCCTTCATAAATGCTCTTTTTAAAAAAAGCAATACAGTACCTTTGCTTGAACCCACAGCTGCGTGACCACTGGCCAGCCAGCAAAGACAAGAAGACCAACAGTAAGTGTAGAGCGGTAGAAAAAGCTGAAGACCTGATACAAAAGAAAAAAATCCAACAGAAGACTGAAAAATAAGCACGTTAATAAAGCTTAAAATTCCCCAAACAGGTAGAATGCTAGCAAATGAGATACCCTGTTGATACATTATGGATAAAATACTTACGAGTATTTCAATTCCCAGTGTACAAACCAAGAAGAATCCTATAGACCGACCAACATGAAGTGACAAGAGATTTGCGGCAAGGCCTTGAATAACTGGAAGTCTGTTCAAAATGATGGAACAAGATAATGATTATTTTAAAAAAACAGAAACGCAGGACTTTACCACTGAAGGGCAAGGAGGGGGTCAGAGCATAAGAAATGTTTCAGATGTGGCTGATCCTGCCTGCTGTTCCGAAATAAAGCGGGTGATGGCCTGAGGCTCCTTCTGCCCAGCTTTACTTGATATAAAACCTACAATAAAACCCTCCAGGTTCTTCCCTCCCATTTCTGGCACATCATTGCCATTATTTGGACAAGTGTCAGATTATTCTTTATCTAAATTGACTCTGAGTTTATGAACATTTTTGGTTATGCTGGGCTTAATGTCTGTCATAACTGATGAAACATTCAAAGCTTGTGAGAGGAAAAAATCCCCAGTTAGCTTTTCCAGTGTTTTACGAGGCAGCTCATTATCCAGCTGCAGTTGGTCCCACTTTCTCTGAATAATACAGAGTATGGTATCTACAGAATTGCCAGTAGATCAGGTAAGTTACAGGAAATCAGAAGGTTACAAGTATTTTTGGATTTGGAGTAAAAGGAGACCAAACAAGACAGATTTGTCTCAGTATCAGAGCACAATCTTCAACATGATTAGCGCATGTTCTCCAAAAGCAGCTGGAGTTCAGCGTACCTGACACTTTGCAGGATCAGACTACTTCAAAATTACTGAAGCAAAGGAACAGTCTGTCCCATCTTACAAAAGAAGTCAGCTCCTACAGGTTTTTGCCCAAGATTTTAGCACCCTTTTGCTACAGTTCCAAGAGTACTAAAACATTTTGTCTAGGAAAGACATTAATTTATTTTCGCTAATAGAAAAAATACCTTCTAGAATAGGCAGCTGTATCAGTCAGGCTGGAAACTATGTCAAGTGAAATATAAACCAGAGTCCTCTGGAATGTCTTAGGAAGGTTAATAAAATTATATCTAAATCTTTCTCCCAAACTTATAGGAAAAAATTAATTATCAACAAAAAGGAAGCACAGACCTGGTTTTATAAAATTTTTTTTGTAAAATTTATTCTTTACTTACTCTTTCACAACTGCATACCATACTGGTACTGGCAAGAGACAGTATATGTAGTAAGTCCAAGGACATGTTTGAATCAACAGGAAAAAAGCTATTATCATTCCAACAAAGGCAAAACCGTAGAAAAGAACAGTAGATTCCTGAAAAACAAATGGTTGGACAAACATTCCTGAAACAGCAATAAAATGTTTCAAACTACACACTATTTTCCATTTGTTAGTTACACAGTAAAGCAAATGTTATTTTAACACAGCCACTCAAGCTGTCTTGTACCTATTTACACAACTCTGGCTGCTGTTTCCAGCCAGAGGAAAAAAATAAAAAACAACCAACAGTGGGATTTGAAGATCTAATTCTAAGTATGTCTCTACATAAGGTCCTGCAGTAAAATCTGCACAGGCAAGGCACACTTGTACAATCTGGAAGTCCAATGCACGCAGTGTTTTTTATGTTCAATGGGTACTTGAAATCCATTGGAAATCAGATACGCTAAGGGTCTTGGGAAAAAGAACTCAAATTTAGATTCTAAGAAAATACTTCGATGGTAACCTTTTGAGTTCAAGTTTACAGCATCAAAACATTTAATGAAAATTCCATTAGCGCATGTTTCTCCCTCTTCCTCCAAACATTTGTAAAAGAACCAATTAAATTAAAAGATAAAGCATTAACTCCTATCGGGAAAATACAAATCTTCAGAATCTAGGGTCAGTTACTGAAGCAGACTTGCAATCAACCTTCCACAGGAAAGACGTCCTTACTCAAATAACCTACAATTCCAAAATACAAGAGAGGGCTATTGTTGCATAGCACTAAGAGGCTCCCAGCATAGCTAGGACTATTATTATATTTAATCCCAACCTACAACACCAGCTTTAGGCTTTTCTAAAAAGGAAAAATAGATAAATAAAGATATGAGATTAGAACATTCTCCCTACCATGTACTCAAAGAAATATGTTCTCAGACTGAGAAAACTTTAAGGAGGAACCTCAAAGAGAGAAAGGAAATATTTAAAATGGGCAATCTCAGCCAGGTAGGCTAGTCCTTAATCATCACGTAGCAGCAACCTCTTGTTTGTGCAAGGAGGAGTACTGAACAGTCACTCTGCATTTGCCTTTCACTTGGTCACTGAACTACTCTTCCTTATTTAGGGACATTCAATTATTAGAATTACTGCTAAGGGAAGATTATGTACAAATTTTAAACAAAGGCAGCTTCAGTGACTGAGCAGTCTTTAGTGTATTGTGTAGGTAATGACTGAAGACACGGCTCTATATGAACGTCTGTTTCTTTGAAGGAGTTATATAGACAGATATGTGACTATGTTAAATATGCTGAGAAGCAAAAGACATTCAATTCAAAAAGACATTCACATAAACAGGTTAACATTTTTTCTCCCCTCCTCATAACTGACATACAACTGCCTTGATCTAAACTGACAGCAAATGCAAGTTCCAAATGATTTTTTAAATAGAATTTATGCTGATACGCCATTAAAGAAAAAAAGTGTCACATACAAAGCTGACCTAATGCAATTTGTTTTTATTGGTTTTATTAGTTTTAAATTTTATATTTGCTGACATATAGAAAGAATGAATATGCATAGATATGATACGCACACAATATAATTTATCATTGAATGAGTAAGCACATACAATCAATATTTCATTCTGTATAGAGACATAAATATTAGAGTCCAATAAAGTTGGTCATGCACTCAAAACGGAAACCAGATTTGCATTTGCTGTGGTTGTTTAAAAATAGATTAAAAGGTTAGGCTGCTTGCTAAGCAAAACACCACACTACTCTAAAAGAAAAAGAATATTCATATGCAGGATAAGCAGCCAAAAACTTTTGAAGATGATAGATACAGGATATGCAGTTTCACTTTTCAGAGGCTCCTTTCAGATTTTATAAGGCTGTGCTTTGCAGAAGACTATTTGTCAATGGTAGATTGGTTTCTCAGCAAAATTCTTTAAGCAGCTCAAATATTAGGTATAATCCAAATAACTTCCATAGTTGAAGCACTAGCCTCACACCGCGATTCCCTAAGTATTTAGGAACACTAAAAAAGGTTTCTACAGAAAAAGGCCTCTTACTAAAACTGAGGAAAGAAAGTCTATAAACAAAGAACTAAGAAGCCCAATTATTTTTCTACCAGTGTGACTAGCATAAAATTTGTCTTCAACAAGCAAAATCAATATACCAAATGAGAATGTGATGTCAACTAAAAATGTGAAGATTTTGCTTAATTTTGTTACTAATATGCCTGATATTCCATCTACTTATTGTAACTATTTTGTCCATATCTAACACAACTTGTATCTTGGATTATTTCTTCTCAGTTATTTGATTAAAGAAAACGTAAATCATGTAGTACAGCACTTATGAATATTTTCCATTTCAATTTTGTTTGATCATTTAAGGCCAAGACTATCTCATTTCAGTGAGTAGTAAAAACCTCAAGATAGTATGATAGGAATTTTCTCAGATTAATATAGTGAAGCCAGTAAAGATACTAAGTGAGGGCTCACTCTCCTCTATATTACCAAATGAAACAATTCCTTTTATTCTGAAACAAATTCTTGAAGTTTGGGAGCTTTCCCACACACACACACACACACACACACACACACACACCCACAAGGCTTTAATCCTTCTCTATTGAAATGCTAGCTTTTTGCCTGTTCAGCTTTTTGAGGTATCTCTTTTCCTGATGAATGACTGAAAGTAAATGAATTTCCCATGGTTTTGTACTTTGTGAAAAATCAAGCCATGATATCTTGTCAAAAAGAGCTTCCTTCATCTTTGACATCTACTGTTGCACCCTTCCAAATCACACAGAGCAAGAAAGCAAGCTGACCTGTGAAACCACAGCTCACCTTTCTATTAAAACAGGTTATATGTTTTAAAAATGCCATGATTGGACTGCACAGCTTCTGAAAACTGACTTCACCATGTCAAAGAGGACAGGAATAAAATAAATTACACGCTCATGTTTTGGGGGCCCTACAGTAAAGAACAAAAATCAAAATGGAACCTTGAAGTCTGTATTCTTCCAAATAAGTATTATTACAACAGACTGCTGACTTACTACAATTAATGCTGAAAACTGACTTCTGTTTAAAGACAGATCCTCTAATAGTTTTAAATCCTTGTGTATGCTTACACTTGCATTAGCATCTAGTAAAATGCAAAGCTATAGGAAGGAAGAAACTGAGAAAGCAGTATTGCATACTCAGGCTTACACAGCTTAGGAATACTGATCCTAATAAATGGACCAAACAGTAACACTGTGTAGGATTACATTAGGATTACAACTCCACAGCTTGCCAGTTTCTACATGTAGTCAAAAGAAGTGGAAAGTGTGCAATTTGTCCTGGACAGAGAGACTGAGCATACACGTAATGCTGAAAACTGATAGAAAAAAAATTCATTGCATTTTTGTGACCTACCTTATTATGAGTCTGGACAGTCTTGGTCAAATTGGTATGGGTCTTGATAATCACCAAAATCACGTAAGTTGTCCAGCCCACAAAACTCGTTGCAATACTTAGACCCAGGAACAATCTATCATAAGTATGGTAATACGACAAGCCTTCCAGAGAAAGGTTAATCAGGGTTTTGCACAGAGATACCTAGAGGCAGACAGACAAAACATACAAGCAACAGTTTAGAACAGTGTAGAGCTCCATTCCGCAAACTGACCTAACAGGAGCTCAAGCAATTCCGCCACTCCAGGCACGCGCATCTTCTCTGCACTCAGGTATACTGGTGTGGCCAGCACCAACTGCTGGCAAACACACTGCTTTGGACTGCTGCTGGACATAAAGTCAGCCATCACTTGGCTCCTTCACCATCTTCCCTGGCCGTGACAGTGGTCAGATGGTGAAAGCTACACAGATAGCACACCTTGAACATGACTGCACACCACATTGTTTCCCACAAGCATTTGACCATCTTTATATATATTTTTTATATATATATATATATATACACATATATAAATTACAGTATAAGTGACCCCCCAAAACCCCAGTCATGTGCTTCTGGAGGGTTACAACATTTACACAGGAAGACAACTATGGATGCACCTGAAACGCTGTCACACTCCACAGCCTGAAATACCCCCTCTTGCTGGTGTTTGATGTCCTCCACTTCAGTACTACCTGATATCCCCAGCTTTCTGCCTAAGCACCAGAGGTGAATTAAGAGACTGAAGCAGAGCCCCAGTTTCATTCACAAAGCAGCTGCTTGGGGCTCAGGATGCAAATCATCTGGACACAAGAAGGGCTGTACGCAGTTTAATCACGGGTCCCCTTACTTAGTACCTCCACTGGGGAGACACCATGATAAAGACAGTGGGCTTTCCCATCATCAGTGTCTTTCCTTACACAGAGGTGGGCTGACCCCTGTGATTTACCCAAAAATGGGAAGCTCAGCTGTGTAATTTGTGGTCACAGAAGATTCTCTGGTGATTAAAAGATCTGTAAGGTAGAGTATAATAAGAAGTCGAACATGTGAGACAATGGTTCTTCATATGTCCAGGTATCTAGGTGGGACTTAGAAAAAAATAACAGAAAAAGATGTGTCAGCTACAGAAGAGAACAAAAGTCTGCCAATGAGCAAACTCATCCAAAATCACATCATTCCTGAGGATAACAATTATGCATATTTGCAATACAAAGAGCTGTGGAGTTGAGGAGGCAAAGACTCATCTATACTTCAACAGTTGGTAAGGCACCGACCTTTCTGCGTTGCGATATAGGAAGGTGAGGATAACCAGGGCACAAGCCCTCTGTTAGTGATCCAAGAGTGAACTTGAACACATAGGGCACTCAAGTGAACAAGGGGTAAAATCTATACATAACCAGCAACACAAACTTGCAGATTCTACTGCTGAAATGTATAAAATATCTCCTATAAGTAAATGTGTGACAGTCAAACAGTAGTATGAGGAGACTAAAAAGAAAACCTGCTCCCACAGCAAAACAGATCCATTGATTTGAACTGGGCTATTTCCAATTTACAATGAGGTAAATAAAAAGGCATGAGGTATAAAATAGACTCAGCTGTCCTGTGCATAAAATAGTAATTTATTACCTTGAGAAACATATTAGGGAAAAAGAAAAGCTGAACCCCAACATATAATGGAATTATTCTTTGATGCATCTGGCAGGTTAAATGCAATCAAACATATTCAACTTTTTCATGTAGTTTTTAACACAAAAGTCAGTGACCAAACTAAACCTGTTAAAATGAAAGACGACTTTGTATCATTTAGCTCTACAAATTATTTCTGTGAATGTCAGAATACAAGCACTGGTGAACTACACCCATCGAGTGCCCTGTTACGCAGTGAGTGGTAGCAAATGCTTAGGAAAGTAATACTGGAACTGGGAAGCACAGAACAATTTCACATATGACTTCCAGTCACTGACAAACTGAAATGTGAAATTAAAAACAAGAACAGCTGGTTCGGGTAAAAGAAGAAAATAAAGAATGGTCTAGCTGGTGGAGCAAGACATCGTACTTTTTTTCATGCCACTAGCAGCCTAAGAAGTGTGAACATGAGCTACATTCCATAGTTTCTCTCTCAATTTACCCTTATCTACAGTGGAAAATAAAAACATAACGCTGTGTGTTAGTATACCATGGAACAGTAACAAGCAGTTTAAGAAGCATGAGAAAAAAATACAGCAAGCCAGTATTATTCATTAGAATTGATGTCAAAATGAAAAATTTTATATTTACAGTGGGATTTTATTTGTGTTAGAGATGTGCATCATTAGTAAGGAAAAAAGTTTTATTTTCCCATTTCATTTCAAGTCAAACAAATTAAATATTTACATATAATAGAAGTTTCTGTAAGAAGTTTCTAGAAGGCATACAGCAAAAACAGACTTACCGCTTGATCGTACTTCTGCTGCTGAATATATAGTCTTGCTTTCTTTAAAAAGTTGATCTGTTCAGAATCAGAAAGTGGTCTGCACAACAATATAAAGAGATAACATTTCTTTTCACAATCAGAGGAAAAGCAGAAAAAAATAACTTTGTAATAAACAAATTACTCTGGAATGAAACATACAAAATATTCTGAAGTTTATTAGAGGTAATTAGGTAATTGGAACTAATCCATTCCTCTACATTTATCTTCACACTTCTGTCAACACTGCTGTTGTCTAACTTATCCCAAGATTGTTGCGTTAAGAGACATTTATGTAGGTGTTCCCATCTAATACTGCTGAAAGTCATCTCGCTTGTGCATTATTATTGACCATCACTCTGGACAAGAAGCACTGCACATAAAATAATTAAGCAATTTAACTGATTTGATAAATGACTGTAAGCAGTTCATAAGGCTGTCAGCATAGGATGAATTGTACAGGTTCCACACTAACAGTAAATGATGCCTAACAATCTTCTCTTGAAAAATAAGCTTGTCTCCTGTTCCACAGGGAGTTGTTAGCAGAGTCCCCAGAGCAGGGGATAATGCAGATACCTGGCTACACCAAGGTCAGTGATAAAAATCTCCTTCATATTAATGAATTTGATGATCAACCCAAAGAATTGCTACAATTCTTCCCTTACAGAAAGTAGCAACGCAGAGAAACAAGCCAGTCAACCAACCTCCACCAAAGGGAGAAGAAGGCATTTTTCCTGTACTATTTTGTTTTCCAAGGAAGACAGCACGCCAGGGGATCCCAGGCTTACCTTGGGCAAGTTATAAGCCACAACACAGTTACTGTCACTCTAGGCACCACAGGCAAACTATCAATAGGTCACAACTTTCTGATAGCTGATGAACAGCAGTTTTCCTTCACGCCTTCCACAACACCGCTGTAGCACAGCACCATCTGCTCAGCATCCCCAGCACATGATGCCTCCCCACCACCGCTTCCCTCACACATGCTCCTTCACATGCCTCATACACAACCATCAACTTCATGTCTCAGGCTGTGCCAAATCAGGACCAGCCCTGGGGTCACCTATTATTTAAAATCAAAAGGAATCACCTGAGCAGTCACTCAGGTGAACCACAGGGGCATGTCTTGATCTTAGGCAACTACAGCATGGAAATGCTCGTTCCTGCAGTTCCCAAACACTTGGGAACCACTTCTGCCTACAACCCAGAGGCAGCTGATACATCAACAATACATATAATCTTTTAAGCCCTGAAACATATTAAAAGGATTCTGTGCCTGAACAGCATGAATTTTTATTAATAACAACATCCTGGCGTATTTTGACACTGTTTCCTTGAGTTCAGAACACAGCAGTATTATAGAAAAGTCTTCTAAAACATAGGATAATAGCAGCGGCAATGTGTCTTTCTTTTGAAGAAGAGTACATGAAATAACAGTATTAAAAAATGTTTGATTCTCTTCAATCTAGAAAAGAATCAATGGATGGTATCTATAAACAGGTAGGAAGAGAGAGGTCCTGTCAAAAATGAAGGAAGAAAAAGATGATGACAAGGTAATGGTGTTTGATCACCTTAACTTTGGGTGATGAACAGAGGATTTTAAAAAACAGAGCTGAAAAATAACAGAGTGAATGTTGGTTGTTCCTGCGCTGTCATGACACGTCCCTATGAGAGGCAACCTTACAGCTCCACAGACCAAGGGCTACCAGCATGCAGCCAGCAAGTGCACCCCGAGGCTGGTGATGACTCAAATTAGAATCAATTCTTCAACCAGAGCCAAGTACTGTCACCAGGAAACTTGTAACCCTCAAGTTTGCTAATTTTTTTGGCAGAGGAAAGGGATCAAAACACCAAACCAAAGTGGGAGTTTTCACCATGTTGTGGAGATCAATGAGGACAAAAAAGTATCTTAGTTTTGGGAATAAATACTAAGCAGCTTTATTTAGAACATAAATACACCCAAGATGTTCCTGTGCTCACTGTCCCATTTTTACTGTTTTACACATACTATTTTCTGTGGATTTTATTCTTGTCACACTCAAAGCAAATCTTTACCAGGCTAAAATTATCTTTTGCTTTATATCTTTAGTCATTTAGCTATAAACCCCTTAATTATCTTTTTACTCTCTATGAATCATTTTATTATTAATGAACAATAGGTTTTACCTATTCCTTCTTAGATGACAGCACCTGGGATCTCTGTACATGGATGGTATAACAGAATAAATGGGGTTTTTAAACAGTAAGGCTTCAGTAAGTCAAATGCAGGAGGCAATTATTTCATCAAATGAGGTTACCATTAGCAGGTGCATTGTTAATTTTCAATAGCTAATACCGTACCACAAATTTTACCTTACTTCCTTATCCATGTTTTTCAAGATGCTGAATTTACAATTGGCTACAGATTGTTTTTTCAAAATTTATGAATTCCACCAGAAACTAATGACTGTTCATATCAAAATGCAAATGCCATCCTGAATGCAAGGGCTAATCATCATCTTAAGGTATTTCTTGTACCTGTATTAAGCAAAAAACCTCAAAGAAGTGAACAGAGAAATTTTTATACCTCACATCAGACTAGAAAAAAAGAGAGTTACCAAATACGCTGGTTATCTCTTGGTTAGGCAATGGGTATAGTTTGCCATAAGCAGTTTATCACCCACTGAGGACTAATTCACTTCCTAAAGCTGACACAGTAGACAGGAGATTTAAAAAGAGCCCCTTGCTAGGTGTAGCAGTAAGAGTAAAAAGACAAAGCTGAGCCATGAGAAGCAGAAAGTTGCCTAAAGAAAGAAACCAGGAACTTTAGAAATGGTGATTCTATAAAACCTACAAGACTCACCAAACAACAAAATCACAAGGAAAATTTCAGTCTGAGAAGCTGAAACTTGAACTATTCTTGGTACCACTTAAATTTTAACTTAAACTCATTAAAAAGTTATGAACACAAGACAGGTAGTGTTAGAAATGAATAAACTGATCAGTTATTTCCCTCTGGTTTAGTATGCAACATGCTAGAGGCAATACTAGTGTGGCACTTAATGCACACATCCATGCAATTAGTATTAATAGTAATGAAGTGAATTTACGTTATCAGAAAGATGCTGAACTCTATAAAGAAAACTAAGGTATGTATGTACAAGCTCTCCGCAGCTATCCATCACCAATCTACCAAATTCAGGATGAATACTCTTGACTAGTAAAATCACAAGTATTTTTCCATAGCACAAAAATACCTGTCCTGTTAATGAATAAACATACACAAAGAGAACTGTCAGAGTTCTGAACTCTGTCCACACAGTCATTTCTTGAAAGTACTGCAAAACACATGCACCGTAAAGTGTAGTACCCTGAGGTTTAACTTAAAAGAAAAAACAAGAGCTCTATGGTCACATATATCATAAACAGACATGCATTCACAGTATCATCAGAATTCCAAAGACTTAAGATTACAATTCCTCACAGAAAACGGTGGTGGTTCAAGTACAGTAATTTCTTTTTCCACGATGGCTATCAGAGATCAACTTTCTCATTCCAGACAGAAATCACAGCTTCATCCATGAATAAATATAATTAATTATGAAAAAAAAATAATTGGGCTAATCATGCAAGTGCTTGTTAACTATCCCTTCTGAGATGTTAGCTACCCTTGTCATAAGTATACCTGACAAAATTAATCTTTCCAGCACATCATTTACGCTTCATATAAGCTAAGCTATTTGACAGCACTAACAACAAGGCTGTGATGAAGTACGCTCACCACAGCAATGTCAAGGGGACCTCTCCTTGGCCAACGAGACTTGTTTGTCATCACACTACATAAATTACCATCCCCAATGGCATAGGTAGCATGCTGTAGTCACACCATGAAATAAAAATCTTGGAACAGAAGGAGATGGCTTGCAAATAAATCTGTATCCACCACTGCTAATTTCTTAAATGTTATTATGCCTGGTTATTTGGGCAATGATTTATAGTCATTTTATCATACAGCAAATTTTCCAGAATTCTAGTATAAAAAGTAACCCTCTAGGACCTGTAGTAGTTTGATACTTATTATTGCCACCTCATACACATCTACACCCATCTATCACTGCCTGTTCACACATCACACAAGAAAAGTACTGTGCATCCTACAACCCTTTAGGAGTGGCAAGATTTGAAGAAGACACAGTGATGACTTTTCCATGACCCATATCCAGCAGCAAATCAGAAGCAGCTGCTCAGATTTCAGTCTTCTGACTTTTCATATTGGCTGTCTTGGGGATGGGAAGAAAAGGAACAACTCCTGTCAATGCAAAACTAAAAAAGCTAGAGGTTCAAGGGATGTATATCCTTATCCTCATGACAGTCCCAAGATGAAGCAAGACCACCTGAATAAAGCCTGCTAGATTTTGTATGGATTACTTTCTCCAGAACACCACATAAAAGGCAGACCTTCTCACTTGCTTTGCTATAAAATTTTTAATTCCAAAATCGTTAGTAAAAGAGGCATCAGACTGCCACTGTACAAACAAATCCAGCAACTTCATCTGCCAAAAGGCTGAGCAATCACAGGTTCTTGTCCTCTTCTCCAGAAATAAGAACTCTGGCACCTTAGTGACTTGCAGCCTGAAAGAAATCCCCCAGGTCAACATTGCTCCTCTCGCCACGAAGCTCTTCCACTGGCACCATCCCCCAGAGCAGCCCAGGGCTTTGCCACCAACCCACGTCCTCCCACCCCTTGGACGCTGAAGGGGGCAGGCACCGGTGCCTCTGCTGTCACCACGGGAGAAAACTGCCAACAGCAGAAGCAGCTGAGCATGTTTAAACTCTGTTGTCACCCATCCCTCTGTGAGAGGGTCATATGAGGCTGGAACGATGGCTTCCAGTCCAGCAACTCTGCAGTCAGCTGAAACGCTCAGTACTTCCAGGATGCACTACTACTGCTTTGATCCACATCACTGCTGCCAGCAAAATATCATCTTGAAAATGCAGATGTAAGACTGGCCTGATGTTTTTGCAGGGCTGCTACTCAGAAGTTACACCAGTAATCAAACAACACTTTTCCAAAACTTTTTTCAGAGTAGAAACAGGTTTCAAAAACAAAGTCAGCCTCCCATGAGAGCTGCCTTCTTCAAACATTCCCAGCATACAACAGAAGCAGCACCTCAGGAAGCGCCAGGTGGGTAACAGCGAAGTAGACACACAGACCCTGCATTGAACACTATTCGTTTAGCAGAAATATGACTGCATGCTTCTTCCTGCTCCACACCAAATTTATCCCGGTTAGCAACCTATGAGTGCAGAGGCTCGGTATTAATCACAGCACAATCACAAACTAGCCCAATTTTGTCATTCTATCTTTTCTTCTGGAAGTTCAGTGCACAGCCTTGTAGGAGCAGAATGAAATGACAATCTAAAACCTTCCCAGTTCTCCATCAACAACAGAGAATCACCAGAAAGTGAATCTAAGTGATGTAAAGTCATGAGTTCATCCAGCAAAACGTGGCAAAATCCATCAAATAAATATTTCAAAAATCGGAGTCTGGAACCATGATGTTTACTTTCTGTTGAACTTGCTGGTGCAGTACAGAGTATGTGATGCTACTGGGGGCAACGATCAGGAAAAAAATGTGTTACGGTTCTACAGACTTTATCACATTACATATTTACATGAACTTTAATAGACAAAGCTGATTTTTCCCATTTGCAAAACGTGTTCAATTCCAGTTCTTTAGATGCACCTACTCAAAAGAAAGAATTTTTACTGCATCTGCCAAAGACAGACTGAAAACACATACTGTGAGATGCAAAGACAGTCCTTCGCATATGTTTTATTTTTTATCAGAGTGACATTTCAAAGATTGAACAATTTGGTGGGTAACTCAGTGATCCTTAACCTATTTAGATGGCCTGACTTTTAATTGTTTACAAAAATATTTTCAGGTAAGCTACTAAAACAGGCAAGTCCTACAAAACCCAATTTTCATAATTCATAAGCAAGATGCATGCAGTTTACAGATAAAAAAACATTACAGCGATGTTTTTAGTGTCCTAAAGCTGGTTTGGGGTTTTTTTTGTGTGGTTTATTTTTTTTTTTATTTTATTTAAGAAAAGGTACTCCGCAAAAACCTACATTAAAGGTTTTATTATGTTTTCTTATAGCCCAGGACCCTCAATATTCCCTCTCCCAACCTGATCTACTCTTTTCTCCTGCTGTTCCACTGCCAGGAGTTTTCGTTCTGGAGTGTCTAGATTTCAGTGGGTTTCTGTGTTTCTGGATTTTCTGAATACCATGTTAGACTGTCAACCAGTCAATCTAGCTGTAGGGTTGTACTCTGTTATCTTTGCAATGTTTTTGCTTTTAAGAACCATTTAAAAGTGCCACTGCATGTATCGGGCACTCCAAAAGAAAGAAAAGGAGAAAGAAAGTTCCTGGTTTAAGTTCGAGGGGTTTGTTTTTTAAAGCACAATGAAATGAAGGGAGGGGACACACACATCTGCAGACCAAAGACAGCGAAAAGCATCTTTACTGACACATTGCAAAACCCCACACTAGTACATGTATGCTTTTGTACTCAGATTCACAGACATGCAAAGGAGGAAAACAGCAGGACATCAGTGAAACCACTGGAAGTGGTCTGACTGCTAATGGCCTAATCCTGGACTGTCAAGTCCTAGGAATTAAAATAGCATTTTAATTTTCAAAAATCAGTGTCCCTGATGCAGCATATTTGCATATTCAACAGCAAAGGGCCTTAGGATATTTATGTAAATCCTTTAGATAGCAGAGATGAGGGAGAAAGGAGGGGGGCAAGCTAACTGCCAGCTGCCAGTTCACTGAACAGAGAAACAATTAAGATAACTGGGCTGCACACAGCGGATTTTGCATGCAAACTACTATGGCACGAGCTGCAGACAACCAGAGGCCAGGAGGGAGGAGGTCAGCTCTGAAGCAGTCCCTCGATCCTGCTCAGAGGAACCGAGAAGCTAGGCGCAGGGATCTAGCAGGGGCTGGGGTTTTGCCTGAAGGGCCAGCAGGACACCATGCAGCAGCCTTGGAAAGGGAAACTGCTAAACAGGGAAGATGAAGATCCTGGAAGGAAAGGAAACGCACCATTTTAAAAGTCTGTTCTGTTTTAGTACTGCAGGAGGATGTGCTGACTCTAAACAATGACATACCTATGTAAGTTAACCCTCAACTCTGCAAAATGTGCGATGACTTATGTCATACATCGAGCCAGATCTGGATCTCTGCAGTGTTGTGACTACGTAATGTTGTGCCACAGGTCCTCTTCTGCTCCACAATCCAACGCGCCAAACCTAAACCATAGTGACCATTTTGCAACCAGCTGCATCTGGAGCAGGCAGCTTGTGCTGTGTTTGGGCGGGGTACCTCACAGCGGGGCCCCACGGCCACTAAAACACATTTGGGCAGGCCCTCCGCACCCGTCCTGACCAGGAGACCATCGTCCATCAAGAAGTCAGTGGTCCATGTGACAGTTAACCTGAGTAGGTTAAAAGGCCTGGCCTGACCAGTGTGGCTTCAGGCTGTGCTACACAAATACCTTGGCTGCCGGACAAACCCTTGTAGTAAACCCTTTTGTACTACAAAAGCTTATAGTAACTGAGGAGCCTGCAAGCATCTCCCACTCCATACCAGCGATTATGCTGCCTACCCACCCTCGTATTTATCTAGAAGCACAGCAGGAAGTTCTCACGTGAACCTCCCTTCTGTTTAACAGTAGAAGTGATCACTAGAGTTGATTTCTTGCAAGAAAATCATATAACAGCTTGAATGACCAAAAAGAGGGAACCTCTCCACAGACAGGATCTGTGCAGCATCATGGGAAAACCCATCTGAGCTCCATCTGAGGCTGCACAAATGCAGGGTACCCAGCACCTGAAGGGACATACCATTTACTTGCTATCTATATTCTTATTTCTATCTGATTAAAACAGCTGGTTTATTAAGCTATTTGTTATTGGGCCTCTCTTATCAAGATCCAGAAGGGGCCACGCACTGCCTCTCTTACACCACGCTTCAGTGCAATCATCCTCTGCCCATGCCATCCCATCACCTGCCTGCGTACCCCCACTCACCCTCACTGCATGAAGCCTACAAGTTCCAAGAAAAAGCCAAAGGGATTTATACAAGGAAATGGAGAAATATGCATAAAACTTCTGATACTTTATCTTAGACATTAGCCTCTTAGCTCCTTCTAAAGGCCTTACCTACTTGATAGTAAATCCAATTATGCCCAGTCATCCCACGCAGAAGTGTGGGGTAAGCCTTTTATGTACAGACTAAAGGCTCCTGAGCATGCTGCTGAAACTCAAGACCAGTGGGATGCCTGATTTCTAAGAGGATTGAATCCTCCCTGAGTAGCATTTAAGAGAGCGCTTCAGACAAAGCCCATTCAGTGAAAGAGAAAGTGACATTTTTGTCAAAGAACATGCATTTTATAGCACAGGCATTGATTTCTCCCTAAAGAGATAATAATCTACTATACAATCAGTTTTGTGTGGTTTGGTTGTTTTTGTTTATCGGTGTTTGGTTGGTTGGTTTTTTTAATATAAAGCCATTATTTCCATTTGAGCACTTTTGTCTCTACAGCACTGCATTTTGGCTTTTTGTTCACATGTATACATGCAGGTTCCTAAAGCCAAAGGTGGAGGGGAGAGGGCTGCCAGTCTGCCTCTCTGACACCACCAGGCTAAAGGTGCCCATGCTGGCCTGCTCGTACCAGCTGCCCCAGAAGCAGGCTGATGCCTAGATTCCCACCTGATGAACACAGTGGGGACTGAAGTGGGGAAAGGAAAAAGCTGGCTGCCTTTCCAGGGTTCCACTAGAGATTGACAGAAGCTGCTGTCCCCTCATTCTTGACCACAGGATAAAGGGGCAGAAATGTCTTCCCAGATAAACCAGTGCTTTCGCTAAATCAAAGTTCCTCTGCAGACACAAAGTATTCTGACAAACGGACAGGGAAAGTAACCACTGTCAGAAATACCCTTCCTTACTGCAGTAGCTTCACTCTTTCCTCCTGACATTCAATCCTTAATGTTTGCTCTTCTAATGCATTATCACATGTATCACAAATATCTCGCATACTACCATTTATTTAAATAAATGCCATTTTATTTAAACAAAACAAGAACAGGATGCTTCAAAGGATATACTATGTTTGTTTGCTGACATCTTAAGGAATCCCACCCCACTTAAGGGTGGAAGAGCAATCACTTGTTTCACTTTGCTCCAAAATGTCAATTTTATGGAAATACCTATTATTTAAGTCTTGAAAGGCCATCAGACAGAGGGAACAATGTAGTGCTGTACCTCCAGTCATCAGAGAAAGGAAGAAAAGAGAGGTTCTTGTGCACATGGCATTTCTTTGAAGTTGCTGTACATCTTCAAAGACACTCTATGTTACGAAAGAGCCATTTTCTATCATCACGACAAATACATGATGCGTAATTATGTTGAAAGACTCAATCTACATGATTGATACTTCTTTGCACCAAATCCATGCAAACGTTTAAAGGAGTTATACCTCAATTCATATTGGAGGGCAAAGGGAGTTACATTTTCATACAGTGAGGGAAAGGCACATTTTTACTTAACAGCTGTACACTGCACATTAAAAATACAGTGACTTTCTACACAACTATGCAAGTTCCAGCTTGATTATACACCAAAAATAAGTATTTGAGATGACTAAAATGCAGCATTCGAACCATGAAGTTACTTTACAAATGCAGCATCAAGATGGTATGGGATTTTTCATATGAGAAGATACAAACTTGACTTTAAATAAGATACTTAAGCTGTTTCCTCCCAAAAAAACTCTTATTGATATAAACTTCAAGACATTCAATATAAAAGCACAGTTAGTGGAAAGCAAGCACTGATTATAATTCAGCTGCTCATCTCTGGGTTTTTTGTACATGGTGGCTCTTAAACTACTGCTCCCTCCTGCCATCCTACTGTGAGGCACCAGAAACTGAACAGCTGGAAGCACAGTCTTCCCTGAAAGTACCGTATACACCAGGCATACACAAAAGGACTCGTGTGCTTTTGTGTAATTTAATATCTTAAATCTCTTGTACCTGTTGAGATAATCAAATTGCATTAGCTGGTTAAGAGGATTTTAGTGCAACACTGATGTCCAATCTAGTCACCTTACTACACTGTCCTCCTGCTACTCCTTGTAGGATTACTTTCACAGCCCAGAGATGCCAGCTTTGGGAATGCTTTTACAACAGTAACATCTGGCCCCTTGGCATGCTACTCTTTGAACTGTGCCAGTTTGGCAGTTGCCTTAGGGTCCATCAAATGGTCAGAAAGCTAATAAGATAGTTCACTATTCTGGACATCAGTTTTCCTCAGTCAGCAACCTTCACATTTGCACTCACTCCTCCTTCAAAGCATCTGGCATCTTGGTATCTGCTTTTCTTACACATAAAGGTCAAAGAATTGTGCCTATGTCTCAGAATCCTGCTAAGAAAAGCCTCTAATTTTGCTAAGTAAATAATTTTTGAAAACATGTCTTTCATGGCTGGGGAAAAAAAAAGGTAGGAAGTGGAAGGAAATGGGAAGGAAACTAATTTCAGACAGCAAATCCCTTCAGGTATCCAACTGGAACTGCAGATAAGCATTCTAATCAAGTATTCGATATCAGTAAGGGCCACTGTTCTGCTCTCGTGCATTCATTCCCCTCAGAGCAGGTTGTGCACCTTGCCTTGCAGAATCAGCAGACACATTTTGGAAAGAACTCAGCTGCAAGTATTCTCCACAGTTTCATAGGTAGTCTCAAGATATGCTTTTACATAGATTTGTTCCTTGATGAAGGCACTTTGACAAAATGAAAATGGCATTACTGGCAGCCAGACACATCCTTATTAATAGATAGAGCTCTCCAGATTCTAACCTGCATCAAACCTGGTCAAGCAGACACTATTGAAGTTTCTATCACACACCACAATGATCAGCTCCATCCTCGTCCTCATCATTACACACCTGACAGGTGGATTTCAGCAAAAGATGCAATTTAGATCCAAGGAGGAAAGGCAAATGACTAATGGCCTCCTTCATTTCCTGTCCATTGTGCCAGCCACACTTCTAGGGATGAGATTCCCCATAGAAATCAGAAGCCTTATATCAATTCAACATACTTTCTCTGTTGCCAACATTGTGTAAATAAGGAGTCAAAATAGGCTTGTTAACTATACACATACATATGTATATGAACTAGCTTAATGCTTTCAGTGCAATATATTCAACATAAAACTTAAACACTGGTTTTTAAGTCATTACATCTGAAGGTTATGAACAGTCACTTGGTAACAAAATACCTGAAATGCAAGCTTGGAAACAGGATTTCCCCCTCAGAATATTAAAACAAACTTTTAAATGGTATTTCTGGCTGAAAAATTAAGTTGAGGTTTTTGTTAATTGCAGTTTCTACAGAACATGTTATTTGTGAACATATTCTCCCCTCCCCAGATAAATACACCTTCAGTAGTAATTGTATCAACTTCTCTGGAACCAGAATGTCTCAGTCTGAAATTTTAGATTCAGGTTTCTTCTCGAACTGATAACCACATTTCTGTTACATAGACTTTATTGTATTATATAATTTAAGTAATTTAAGAAAAGCAGTTCTTGTCTATATCTTTGTTAATTTTCAGGTTACCAAGATACTGAAATATACATAAAATCTATGATGTTCCAAAACAATTTTTTTTTTATTATTATTTCTATGTAACTTGATGGTCTCAAAGCAGTTCAGACGTGAATTACACTTCACTAACCTCCAATAAACTAGGAAGGAATAAAGCATTATGCTGGAGCACACATTTTCTGAGCTTCAAGTTACAGATTTCAGGCACCAGAGGGATTAAAAAGGATGTAAGTCCTTTATACAACTGAAATCAACGAACAGTGGTGGAAGAAGCTATTTGTCTGAATGAAAGAGCAGTGGTGCCTAAGGGAAACACAACATAGAACTGTACTCGGCAGCAGCAGAGAGGGCCAATCATAGATTAACACAAATTAGTGGATAAACCTGCCCTTAAACCTCGGCTGACCAGTTGCAATAGCATATAGCAGAAATGCAATCTCCGTACCATTACCAATTACTCTGAAATGTAACACAGTATTCCAAGAGATCTCTTGCTCCATACACAGGAGCAAGCTGTCACCAACTCTGCCTTTTTAGCTTCTCCTGAAAAAGGTAAATAAAAGGGTATAGAAGGGTACAGTTACCTACCACCAATGAAAGTGTTACGGTAAAGCCAACAGAAGGGGATACATGCCTTTCCTTCAGTATCTCAGTCTAATTCAGGCAAAATTTGTTTGAAGAGCCAACGAGGGTGGCCTTACACTAATGTATCAGAACATGACCTGCAGCTGAAGCTCCGGCTTGTGACTGACACACATTCAGTCACCACCACGAGGAGGAGATACATCTGTAGACAGCTACCTCAGGTTTTCCTTCAGTTCCTGCAAACTGGGACACTAGGAAGTTACTCGTCTGCTTAAAAATAAGTTGGTGTTCCACCATTTCATCCCAGCTATCAGTTACTGGCTAGACAATGCACCTTGGTAGCTTCCCAGACATGGGCCAAGGTTTGAAAGTCAAGGAGAGCTGTGGAGACTAATCAGAACTGGCCAAACTCCCCTCCCACCCAGCACACTGTAGTTGAGTATTTGCATTAATGTCTGACCAGCTGTTGTATGCGTCTTTTTCTGTTTTGTTAGAGTGAAGATGCAACATGCAAGCAGAGGCACCTTTTGTATGGTAATTCACACATCCAAGGAATTATTTTGGTTTCATATCAAAACCTTTCCTGGAAGGACCATTAACCCAAAGTCTGATTCAGAAAACTTTTAAGAATACCTAAAGAAAGTGAAATAGATTTATTTTTGCAATGGACCATACCAAAGTAACAACATGTTCATACCAAGTTTTAATCATATTTTCAAAGTAATATGTCTCAGATATTTCCACATTTTATCATATGTTGGATTGTTTGAAAAGAAAGATTCAGTCTGTAAGGCAACAAATAACACTTAATTTAGCATCAAGAAAAAACACATCCTATTTTACAGAATCAATCTTTCTTGGGGAAAGGTAAAACTGAAGTAAGAGCTGTGAAATCAGACTAATAGTCTTTCCCACAGAATCAAAGATGACTGACCATCCCTTCTATATGGCATTTTCATTCCATACAGATCAGGAAATTCTTTGATAATGCACCTATCATTCTTAATCAGAATTTGATCTAACACACTCATTACGTGTCCAAGATTGACTTGACTTGTGTCTCAGACTGTCTTGGTCCTTTCCTTTTGAAGAAGCTAGTGGTATAAAAATCACACAGTAAATCTCTGTTCAGAAAAACAGCAATCTTGTTTAGCGATTAAACATACTTCTCAGGAAGAGTTTCAAGTATTTTTTACTACTGCTATGATTTAAAGACCTTAATTAACATCTTTCTACTTCCCAAAGGAAAACCGCTACTCTCTGTGACAAAGCATTTTTGGAGCACTCCACAAACTGAAAGCAGAACTGAACAGTACCAGGTGCACTCATAGCAAAGCTTTCAAAACCTTTAGGGCGAAAGAAAAAGGAAAAAGCAGCTTTAATTGGATAATACTGAAGGGTGAGCAGGTCAGTAACAGCTGCATACACTAGAACACAGAGCTGGCAGGTACAAAAGTCACTACAGAGACTCCTTCACAGCCCTGGAAACACTACTAGGTAGCACAAATTCTTAAGATTTTGATCTTCTTTTCTGGATGAAAGGCCTTTTGTTTGTTTTTAATTAGAACTTATATCACAGAAGAAACAATTTAGTTCAATGATTATATACATATAAACAAGAACAGATTTTGTTTCCTGACCCTACAGGGACTTACATCTCCCAAGGAATTCAAAAGGAACATAGGAAAAAAGAAAAAGTGAAAACTATTACGCAGTCTCTATATCGCTATTGTCAAAAAGCTTAGGCAGATAACCCTTAACTGAAAACTAAATGTAAGGAATAGATTTACTTTTTTTAAAAAAAAAATCTACTTCTAAAGAGAATTTTTAAGTAGAACTTAACCGCATAGAGTTCTAGTGCAAAGTTTCACAGTCAGATAAACACCATAATTTAAAAAGACTGAATGGACTAATTTCTGTTGTTGTATCTCAGTGAAATACCAAAGTGGTAAGACAAATCAGGTAAAATATATATAACTGTTAGACACTTACTTGAATGGTGTGAACAGAAATGACAGTGTGGTTTCCTTTTTCTGACTCATCTTAACCTGCATAAAAAAACATTAAACCATTATATGCAAGTTGCAATAAGACTAAAAAATGTATCAGGAATTAAACTAAAAACTACAGAGAAGTTCTAAGACTTTGGAAAAGGAATGAAATCACGCTATTAATATACTGTCCAGGAAACTGGGTGTTATACTCCCATATGTGTAACTCCTCTGAGTTCATGGAAACCCAGACCTGCTCTAGAATAGGTAAAATAAACCACTCCCCAGCCGCTGATTTTCATAGGACTTCTACAGGTTGCAAGATAAAGGGAAGATATAGCCAGAAGTGCTACCAGATTTCAGTGACAACCTTCCTTGATAAAACCAGTATTATTTATGCCAGACAGGAACTAGTACACTGTGACAACACTGCTGAAGCAATGCTGTTAGATCGATTAACCTGCACATGGATAAAAATAGAAGGCTTTGATGCAGTCAGAGCCACTTTGCCCAAGGCCCATCAAAACATCTTTAAGGTCTTCTGCAGCAGCCTGACTTAAGTTTGACTGTCAGCCTAAAGTGCAAATAGGAATTTTCCAAGCACATTGCTCCCAAAACCTGACAGCTTGAAGTAGCAACCCACATGTCTCATCCTATCCATCCAAGGCAACGTCCTCTCCGGGGAGTGCAAACTGTGGTCAGGTCAGTCCATCACAGGAAAAGTAAAAAGCAACTCTGTGTGTAGCCAATGTGTTGCTACTGCTTCAGCAAAGAAACTTCATACACAATCATTCCAAAACAATGCCAGAAACAAACCAGCCATCAAGGAAATGGATAATTTAGCACTAAAAAATGACAGAATAAAAATAAGAAGGGGGGGGGGGGGGGCGCAGAACTTTGTTCAAATAATCCCCCAGGCACCAGTTAAATACTGAAAAAGACTTGAGTCACATCCTTAATTCTTAGAGCAGAAGTCTTCCAACTCTGGAGGTTCTATCAGCATGCTTCAACTTCACATTTAGCCCACCAGCCACTTTCCCCGCTACATATCAGTTTTCCACCACAGATTTGGAAGCAACCCTGCTCCTGACACTGCCAACCTGGTATCCACACATTTAGGAACCTGGCATTCAAGGGACAGAAGGTACTGAAAGTACTCATCTCTGGCAGGTGATCCCATGCCAGTTCATTGTTCCACTATCGTCACATGAATTTCCTGACAGGGCAACAGTTCTTGCATGGCTCAGCTTTCTGTCTGTGGAGAGGATGGTTCTCCCCCAGAGCATTTCTATGTCTTGCCAAAACTGTGATTTGGGGATTTTGGACTGTTTTGTATTCTACCGTCTAGTGAAACAGAATGTTTTTTTGATTGGACCGCATATGTGTTCTCATAATGTAATAATATCCAGCATTAGATGAATCAAGACAGAGAAACCAGAGATAAAAAACATACAAAGCAAACCAACAGCATTAGCTAAAAGTGAATTAGGCCACTAATTTAATTTCTTTAATGGACAGGTGCCTGTTACCTTTTTGATCTGTTAGTGTACTGATCCTGGCTTAGAGCCTTATCTCCCAGACCCTGTTGAAAGGTACTATCTCCCTTTTCAGTTATCAGCACTCAGATTCTACCTACATACTGCAAGTAGGTTTACATTAACAACAATAAACATCAGCATTTATGTTAAGAATCAAGAGAAGTTACTCATGCTTCTTACAAAAAAGGCATTTATATTAAAGTCTTTCAAACTCCTTCAGATAGGGCCCACAGCCAGTCAATTGACTTCACCCAGCATCCGTATTAACTTTTAGTCCTTTGAATTACAGCATGCTATACATAGCATTATGTCCTGGTATAATTACTTTACACATAGCAACAATTATTAGCCACAGAAATATTTTTCTTTACCCTATGTATAGTTACCTTAAATTGCTCAAGAATCTGAACAGCATTGGTAAACATGCTCTCCGCTTTGAAATGATCACTATTGTTCAGATACTCCAGAGGCAGAGTTCCCTGGAGAAGAAAAATACACACACACATATATAAAAAAATATAAATTTAAATGAAGACACAGGAATTTCTCTTAACAGAATCACAGGCCATATGAGCAGTAAGAATACGTCAAATGACTTCTGAAATAACTACTGTAACTCCTTTGAAAATACTCTTCTCAAACCATTTCTAAACATCACAGGAGCTGTTTACAATATCCCAGTTTGTACAGAAATGCAAAAAAGTAAATAACAGAAGTTGTTATTAATCTATATACTACGTAGTAATACAACCTCAACCCCTAATCAGAAGCCATTTTGGAAATACCTAAAAGTCTTCTATCCAAAGCCTTGCCTGGGCTTGACTCGCCCACTACTCGTGATGGGAAAGCAAGCAGTTCCCACCACCCTGTGTTGGGCAGCTTTGCTCACATGAACAGCAATGAGTGTAGGACAAGGGGATAGAACTTGGGGAAAGTGTCCAGAAGACATATTTCTGTAAGTGCTCTGTAAACGTGAAACCAGCAGCATGACAGCACACTAATATAATGCTGTCAATTAGATATTTATGAGAGAACCTTTGGACTATGTCATAATATAAGAAAGAAATTCAAAGAAAAAGCCATCTGACAAGTGAGGGCACTCACTGCTCACTAAATTAGAGGCACAAAATACCATCTGAAGAAAGTACGCCGATTTAAACAAGAAATAATTAAACATTAAACTGCAGGAACCAGCTTGTTTACAGACTCAGCTTTCATGATCAAAACCAAGTGTTATTCAAACCACATTATATTTTTGCCATCCCTAAAAAACAAAGTAACAAAAAACTTTTATGCAGCTCAAGAGTATGAGGTTGCAGTTTATAAAAGGATCAGCTGCCTTTCCAACTGAAAGCACTATACAATATACAAAAAAGATTGAGTTTATACTCTAAACAGAAGACACATACACATAAAGCTAAAACTATAAGCAGTCTCCATACCCTATAGCACTTTTCCAAATCTATAATCTTTCCCCTCACATGCCTCAACACCTTTTCCCCTATGGTGAGCAGATTCCTGTAACATGGAAAAATGTTTGTACTCCTTACCACAGAATTCAGCGGGAAAGGCACACCGATAAGGGAAGCCATCAGTGGTGCTATATCAGCCTGTGTAAACAGAAGCATTCCCATTTTAATATAATTGCAGCCTCTAGAGCTAATAAATTTAGTTTAATTTTAATATATCTGCATCTGCAAAAGTAAATGGTATATAATACCATGAAGTTATAACATACAGCTCTACTTTTTTTATTTTTTTATTTTTTTTTAGTTTCTAGTAGTCATCATGGCATGATTAGATTCAAAATGTGAGGCTACTACTGGTAAAACTTCAAAAATACATTTAGTTCAAAAAGCAAATAAAAACATCCACAGTATTTATTCACAGGAATTCAGTAGCCCCTTCACGGCACTCAGAGAGGCACACCACTTTTTATGATTATTTATACCACAAAAAGAATTAATTTCATATTTACAGTTTTAAGCAGTACACAAAATATACTACTCTTCACAGCACTCCTTATCCACAGTGCCAATTATTCACCTTCTCCCCTTCAGAGGGGGATTCTGCACTTTTGTGTCCAGTCAGCTCTCAGGAAGGGCCCTTCAATCTACACTAAGGCATCTCATAAAATAAAGTACCATTACCTTCTGCTTGTGATAATAAACACTGCCTCTTACCAGGTGTATATTTTCCTTTATTATAAAACTATGCACCAAAATTCTTTGGTTCTCCAGCATAAATCTGAAGAAACTACACTGAAACCACAGGCACTGCCCCAGCCTCAGATCTACTGTGCAGAAGCAGATGCCGAACCATTATTTGTAGAGGACAATGTATATGTAGTGTAACAGTAATCAGAAGTCTAGTTTGCTATTTTTACTCATAATCCCACAGGTACTACAGGATAAAAGCTCTGTCTTTGGGGACGCCATTACCCAGAACAAAGCAACACTTGAGGCTCTTCTATAGTGTCTTAAAATTACTTCTCCATAATTCCTGCCGCCCTTGAGAGGTACACTGATCTCTAATTTTGTACCAGGGCTTTTCTGAAAGCAGTTGATCCAGAACATTCCCAACTTTAAACTTCCAGCATAAATTTATTTCCCTTGTCTGAGCAGGTTTGGAGTCTGCTATTCACATATTGGGCTTCACAGGACAATAGGAAGTAAGAAGCAAACAAGCTTCAGGTGTACACATGTACGTGTTATCATCATGATTTTAAAAAAAAGCTTTGCTGATTTACTATCAAGGATTAAGTCATCCTTTTTTTTTTTTTTTTTTTTTTCTTCCTTTACTGTACAAATTGTCTAAATTGTTAAGTGGTTGGGCCATAATCACAGACCCTGTGGGAAAAACACACAGTTTAACAGTATAGCAAGAATTAGTTTTGATTCAGTAATGACAGCAACTTCTGGAAAAAGTGACAAAATACAGACATTGAAATAGATGGCTCTTAAAAATTACACTGAACATTCACATGGCTATCTTAAGAGTAGCAAAAAGCATATAGAAGGTGCTCACAAACTTGGGAAACATGGTCATCAGACCATGCTTCCTCTGTGTTTCACTGGACACCTTCATCAAAGATAATTCGAAGGTGTAAACTCAGCTCCAGAACATTTTCAAATCAGAAAGAGGGAAAGCATCACAAGTTACTTCTAAAAGTTTGCAAGAACAAAACCCACTCTGAAAACATGCTAGATGAGTTATTTTTGGGTACCTGGCACTGAGTTTGAGTAGTGAGGAGCACCTGGCACAACGCACCACACTCTTTATGATCACTAACCAAAAATGGTGTGATAATGTACCTTCAGGAGGAGAAGTTGTACATAGCTGTCACAGGTGTTAACAAGCAATTTAAACTTTTTCATATTAGGTTGGGTATGGGTGTGATTCCTATAACTCTCTAACACATTCCAGGAAAATGCTACATCACTGTGATAATTCATTCGAATTCCATAATTTATTTTAAATCACACAAGACTCAATTTAAGGTGAAAAATAATGTGCTATTAAATTAGGTATGTTTGCTACCTGATTGACATCCAGCCTCTTCAAGTTCTCCAGTTTCCATTCTGCAAGAAATAACAGAGCAAATGAACAGCTAACCTACACAGATTTGAAAGAGAGAATTCAGTTGACATTTAACGTCTTGTTGCCATTTTCTGTAAAGTGTTGTTACTAAAGAAAATTATAATTTGGCTTTAGGATGCTAACTCAAGAAGGGTTATAGATGGAACTCAACAGGCAGAAACAATAAAATGCATTCATTTCAGTTCACATTTTCTTTTATCCATCAGAATAAATTACTGCCTGCAATTGTGACCCAGATCAGTTGAAGGAAGTCCAAGGTTTTTATTTTTTTAGCACAGTATAGGAAGTGATATATTACCTCCTGTGCCAACCAAAGGATTCAAAACTAGGTTTAGGAGAAGGGCTGTTGAATCTCTTCAATAGTTTTTAAAAAAGGTTAACCCAAGGTCCCAAATATACTGATACAGAGTGGTACAAACATACTTCAGGTCTGCCATAAGCAATACCTGCCAAGAGCGAACTCAAGGGAAAAGTTCAACAATTTGGCAGCCAGAACTACTACAATGAAAGCAGAGACAAACAAATATACAAGCCCCTAAAGCTATGGTGTATCATATAAAAAGCTGTTTCAAAACTGTATTTTCCCGCTCTCCACTAGCCTCTAAGGAAATAATGAGGAAATTGCCTGTTTTTTGTCTGGGGGTGGAGAGTTATTTAAAAACAGAGTTTAGCAGAGTTTGCACTTTGGTTTTTTTTATGTCTTTTCCTAATGTTTAAATTCACTGCCCCACTACCCACAAAGATAAGCAGGAAAAAAATACAACAAGAAAACCCCAAAGATCCAAAGAAGATGACACACAGGAAAACACAATAGGGGCTGAAACAAACTTGCTGCTACAGTACTTAACATCCTGTTGATGGCCTACCTAGGACAGATCTCACTCAGTACAGCAGTAAAATCATTGGGGGCACCTACCCTCAACTTAGGAACCAAACTTAACGTTAGCCACAGGGGTATAGCCACTTTCCTCAGTACACATGGAAAGCTAACCGGGGCGCTCACCACCCTGCTAACGCTGCTTGCCAGAACAACGCTGCTGAAACAGCACGGACCAAAGCAAGGGTCTGCCTAGCACTTCAGACCATCCACAGTGTAGCCATGTTACCCAAAATATCCTTTGGCTTCATGTGAAGTGGAAGTTTAAATACAGCAGAAACAGGCTTCATGAAAAATACAGGTAAACCATCATTCAGAGGCCTGGCTCAACATCAATTATTTTCTCCAAACAGGCGTTCAAATCCTAAGACCACACCACTCTTCCTCCACCTTTTGATACACGCTGTCTGTGCCAGCCCCAAACCCGTCTCAGCTGAAAACAGCCTGAGACAGGAAACATCCACATTTGCAGTATTGCACGTACCAAACGCGCTTTTAGCAAATTGTTCACACCACTGCTAACTCTGGGGGTCTGAGAGCAGGCCCACTGTTATTTGGTCCCAACAGAACCCTGAAGAGCAGCCACGTACCTTAACAGCAGCAAGACATATACTTACAGCAAGTTCCCATGGCAACACAGGGGCAGCATTATCAGCATTAATCATGAATTGTGTTAAATTCACACAAAAATGAACAAGTTTGCTTCCTTTTGCTTCCCAGAAAAGGAAACGGGTTTATATTTCTAGAGATATAGACTCTCACTCATATTTCTCTTATACAAAAGGAAAACAAACAATGCATTAAGTAACATTTTCCTATGAAAAGTGTTGGAAAACTGTCTATACACACACAATATGCTTGAAGTAGGAAGAAACTGTAGGTCTGCTAAAGAAACGTCTAGATTTGTCAGAAGCTTTTACATCCCCCTTTCCCTACGCTGATAAACCCAAAAGGCAGAGCTGAAAACGTCCAACTTGGACCAGGAGCTGCAGGACACCGAGCCCAGGAGCTCCCAGGGACTGGGATCCACCTGCAGACTGGCCAGCCCAGGCTGTACTCCCAGGAGTGACGTGCCTTGGGTGCACGTGATGCCCACACTGGTTTACAATTCCAGCTGACTATCTAGGTTTCTGATACAGTGCCTCACCACAGTTTTCCAGCTGCTCGATGGGCTTCTTTTCTTTATCCTGCCCAGCTTTTACTGCAGCCCGCTGGGCAGTCAGATGTAAACAGATCAGGGGAAACAGCAGGGAAGCACCGGGTCAAGAAGAGGCTGAAGATGAGGCCACACGAACCACAGAAAATCTCACATAAAACCTCACAGAAGCAGTAACACTGAGCTCCCTCAGCTCCAGCTCCAGCAAGGCAGGCTAAGCCCCCTCCATAACAGGGGTGTGCACAGATGGAAACAAGCACCCCACACCCTCCTGCTGCAGAAGGCCATGCCTTCACTTAAAAGCTTCTCTGGACTTGTGCCCCAAGGCCACCCAGCGGGGCCTGCGCTGAGGAGATGCAGAGCAGCTCCGTATTCTTTCTTTCCTAAGAAGGGTCAAGACAACAGTCAAATGGGTAATACTACGCTGCCCACAGATGCAGGGCTGCCATCGCAAATCTTTCCGAGATCATCGCATGGGCAGGCCTGAGGGAAGCTAGAGCACAGGTGAAGGAACTGATGAGAAGGCTGTCATCCCAGAGCAGACACTGTGCCTTTCTGGCCATCCAAGGAGCATATTAATATTTCCCTGACAATTTGGACAGACTAAGTCCTGCCTGGTGGCACCGCCTTTGGGGGTATCAACCCTCGGCAGCAATGATGAGAAGAGAAACAATTCACTGGCTGCCTACAGCCTTCTCGCACTGAACAGAGCATAAGAGGTTTGTCAGCATTAGAAATATTCTGCTGTTTCCATGAACTTTCAACTCAGAGAAATTAGAAAGGATTGTCAGTAGGTGCAAGAACTTGAACATTGGTGCATGCAAACTCAAACAAATATAAGTCAGATACCCACATACATCAGTTTGGAAATCACTCTCCTGCACAGTCTCAGCTGCATTTGTATGGAGCATGAAAGGCAAATTCAAAGACCTTTTCAAGAGATCTCTTTTAAGCATCTTTTCTTTCATATGTTAGCTTTGTGAAAATATCTGGAATTACAGCTTAATAGAGTAGCTAAATTGTACTGACCTGCAAAAGTGCCAAGTTTCAACAACACTTTTTAATTTACTTTTCAGCTACACAGTCTACTAGAAGCTATAATGTACTACCACAGAGATAACAGTCACTTCTTAAGAAGATACTTATTACTCAAATAGAGATTCAAACTCCCAAGATACTCAGAGAGACTTAAACCTCCAACAGAGATTACCCCTAGCAATTAAGAACCTGTAAAGATAGTGTCTAAACAGACCAACAACATGCTTGACAGCCGGAAAGCTACAGTGCACAGGCAGAACAAAGGGAGGTGTTCCTGATTTTTGCTTTGGGGTGTTTGTTTTTTTTGTCTGGTTGTTGGTTTGGTTTTGTGGTGGTGTTTGTTTGGTTTTAAACCATCAGAAGGAAAATATGAAGGGAGCACAGCAGGGTGCAGACACAGTCTGAGTCTGTCTTTTAATAAAATACACATTTCCTAACAGATCACAGTCAAAAAGCTTGCTGTTTTGTGTACCTGGAAGTCAGCTCAGCACTCTTCTGAAATGCTCTCAAACCATTTCCATCATTACTTGAAGTCAAATGCCAAGGTTTGCACTAAAGCTGGTGAGAATCAAGGAAACCTGACAGCTGCAAAAATCAACTACTACAGATCAACCCTTAGAGACATCAAGTGTCCTTACAAGTCTAGCAGATCAGTCATCACAGACACAAAATCAGTTGGTTTTACTCCATTTTCTATTTTTTATTCTACAATTAATTTTAATTTTTATCAGAGATATCATAATTTTATAGCAGCAGTTAATCACAAAAGAGTAAAATATTAGCATGGTCTGTATCCAAGAAGTCCTGTTTGTTTAATCTGTTACCAAATACCTTCTCGAGAGCAAGGTGGGGTTAAAACCTCAGGGCTGAAGTAATTTTTGCTGTGCTGTCTTCTCTAATGTAGCTTGACAAATGATCCAATAAAATAGAAAGTCATTACCTCATTGATCCCGAGTAACAACCCAAGAGATTCAATGCATCTTAAACAGAGCAGGCTACAAGAATGGGGCACGTGAAAAAGGAAGAGCTTGCACACTTTAACCACACACGGTTCTAGAAATCCATTGACATTTCAGTAAGCCCGTATTTATAACATTATGTATTTGAAATATTAAAAATTAATTCTTTTTAAAAAAGTTTACTCTTCTTAAATAAATTATAAAGTGGAAAGATAACTCTAAAGAGTCAGTTTTTCATTAGAATTGTTTACATTTCCACAGCAGCTGCAAGGATGCAAGTGAGACAAGACAGCCCCTGGAAAGTCCCCATGGTTATAGTGCGAAACCAGTAAAGACTCTTAAGATACGTCAACTTATCACGTTTCTGTACAAATAGCTTTTAACCTCTAAGTCTTCCTAAGAAAGTGTGAATAGCCTCCTGTACCCAAAGAGAGAAGGTCTTCAATTCCACGATTAGAAAATAAAATCAACTCTGACATTATCTACCCAATTTTGCAATATCCTCCATAGGCATGCCCTGTCACCTTTTCTTTCCACACCATACGAAGCAAGTCATATTTACTGTAATGGAACAGAAGTCAGTGAAGATCAACAGGTGTAATGGTTAAACACCTCCCTTCCCACCAAAATCTTCTACTTAAGTGTTATCCTTTACCTACCTTGCAAAAAGTTGTCTTCAAAGAATTGGGATGTGACTTTCTGTGGATAATTCACGCCAGCACCCCAAACAATCAGTGGTGTTAAAGTTTCTGAGGGATGACCAGCTCCATGGGATCCTAAGATACATCACACCAAAAGAAGTGTAAAATTTAAGACATGAATATACAAACATGTACTACGTTCTTGTTAAAAATATACATACTAAAATCCTGTTACAGACAACCTATTTCAATTTATTTATATGCTTTTTTTACACTCCTAACAATAAAGGCTAAATTCAAGTTGCAAGTTGGGAAATCTGTACCATTTAAGTCAGGCCCACAAAGACATAGCTTTGTGTAATAAAAACCCCAAACTGGTAACATGAAAGCCTCAAGGTGTAGAGGACTTATCTGCTCAAAACACACACACATGCTTAACCAGAGCATCCCATGGAAACAAGGGATGTTTGGGGTAAAATTAGTCATGTGCCCAAAATACACGGAACTGATCTCTGAACCCCAAATAAGGATTAGACTTCCTTTTCAAAACCAGGAGACAATATGCATTGCAACTGTCATTCTTTCCCCAGTGATACAATTTTATTTTTAAGGTTTTAAAGCCTGGTAACACACCCCTTAAAAATTGATAAACCATTACTTCCTTCCCCAGGGAAATTAATTCCCTCCAAATTAACCTATCAGCAGCCAAAAGGAGGAAGCTTTAAAAATATAATGTCTCAAGAGGAGCTGCATTTAAGCAAAAACCACACAAGCTTCAAAGAAACGCTAGCCACTGAACTCCGTGGGTGAGGTACCACAGCAGTGAGATAACCCCGTCTCAAAGGGAATGACATTGTTATACAAACTCTACGTCAGTTACTGCACTGATTATACATTTTCCTTGTATTTGCATAGACACACACTCTTCCCTCTGTGTGTGTATATATTATAATAAATATGCAGGACAGAGAATAACACGTTGTTTTAAGGACATTTTTTTCTTAAACAAACCCAAACAAACCACAAACTGGAATTGGGTATAAAATTAGGAATAGCACTGAGGCTGTCCAACAATCACTATGGCAGACCTGAAAAGCCAGCTTTGCTTTCTTTAAACAGCCCTAAGCTTAAAAACATACAGGTCTGGGAATAAGATACCCGGTGTTCAGAAATCCCTTGAAAGGCACTCTCTGGGCTCAAAAGCAGCAACAACTGCTTTTCTTTGCAGAGCTTGGGAACAGAGCAGACTGAGACAGTGCTTCCTCCATCTTCCAGGCGTCAGCTACTTCTTTCTACTGCATGCAGGAGGAAAGAGCAATTTTTCATGAGCTCTCATTTTAGCAGAGCCACCAGTACCATCAGCATTTCACCGAGACTCTGCCTCCATGAATACCTAAAGGCAGATAAAGCTGACAGAGGCAGCTGTATCCACCCTCACCCTGGTATTCAGCCTGATCTGAACTATAAGGGGGGTGTGTGTGTGTGTGTAATTTGGTATTCAGCTAGGTCAGTTCTCCTGTTCCACCTCTCAGCACCCTCCAAACACACCTTTTCAGGGGAAAGGAGGGAAAGGATGCTGCTTAATTTCCTGTTCTCTGGTCCCACCTACCACACAGCAGGACTTGTGCCAGGATAGTAGCAGGAACAAGTGGCCAAGATGAGGGTGGGTGTGGGACCACTTATGTTGGTGGTCAGCAGTTCCACCCGAGATCAGCTTAAAGCAAAATCATGGAGTCAGACTGAGAAAGCAAGTGGGTTTATTGGTCTTTGCGGTTGTTGGCACAGTTTCTTTGATTATGTCAAGTTCAGAACATGTTCTCTTCCCCAGTAGGTTCTCCCAGCCGTTTTCATTTCTTATGTGTTTTAAAACTGGTGCACATCCCATTCTGCAAATAATTGCTGAAAGACTGCAGCAGTTGCTGATACTACAAGGTCAAATAAAAGCTACTGCACTAGCCTTCAGACTGCTGGCTACAGGCCTGAGCATTATCTCTGGGTTTGCTCCTGGACTCACTAAAGCCAACTTTAAAGTTATTAACACTTCTGGCAGAAGATCAAGCTTTTTCTTTGAGACAAAAAGCCAACAGAAAACTATGACAGACCAGTGGTTCTCGAAGCCTGAAGAGTTACTCCTATCACCTTTTACTCCCCCTTCAAAGGATCCAGTACATGAGAACACCCCAACAGCTCACGCTGGAAACAAGGAAGATCAACAGCACCCTGGGATGTGTCAACAGGAGCACTGTCCAGCAAAGGGATTATCCTCCTCTACTTAGTACCTGCAAGACAACTTCTAGACACTGGATCCAGTTTTGGGCCCCTCCTGTACAGGAAAGATATGAACCATCTGGAATGAACTTGAGGGGGATGGAAATTGGTCAAAGGAGCACTTGTCTTGTGAGGAGAGGCTGAGGGACTGGGACTTGTTCAGCCTGGAGAAGAAAGGGCTTTGAGAAGTGCGTAACAGAGCATCGTGCCTGTACCCCTCTGCAAGGGAATTTGAAAGAGGATGGAGCCAGGGCCTCACTGCGGTGCGTAAATTGAAACAAAGGAGGTTCAGATTGCAGATAAAGAAAACCTTTTCCTCTCTGTGAGGGCAGGCAAGCAGCAGAGCAGGCTGCCCAAAGGGGCTGTGTAAAGCTCCACCCTTTGAGGTTTTAAAGGCCCTGCTGGATAAAGCCCAAGCAACTGTGTTTCATCCCAAATTTAATCCTGCTTTGGGTAGGTGGTCAGAGCTCCAGAGGTGTCTATCATATATATAAAAAATATGTACCTGTAAGCACTCCTCACTTATAAAAAAATTATGAAATGATTACTTGAAACAGAAAAAAAAAATTGCCAGAATTAAAATTTTATTGCAAATGGCAGTCAGCTCAACAGTAAACAAAAACAGTAAACAAAAAAAAACCAAACACCAGACTATTTTGCAAATGAGCAGATGGTAATTAGGCTCATTTTGAATAAATACATGAATATTTTTGTCATCTCTGATGACAGACAAAGTTTGCATCCCTAGCATTTAAAAAGTTTAGGATTTCACACACAGAATAAGAAGCTGAATTTTGCCAAGCCCATGCCTGAAGCATCCTTAGTTCAAAAGTATCAGTTAGGAGTTACAAACACATGCACAGCATTGGAAGAGGGACTTAACACTTTCATTGGCTGCACAAAAGGACAGGAGTGTTCTTAAAATTCTTGAAAAAAGAAGGAAAAAAGATGGTCTAAATTAGTTCACTGCTGTAAACTCATCTGCCCTGAATCTAGTTACACCAAAATTGTCCCAAGTCATTTGGCCACTGTGCTCATGCCCTTTGCAAATGCATTCTGTGGGTACCAGCCTTGCTGGCCACCTGACTCGCTCTCCTTTCCTGCACTCTCAGCTGCTCTGCCTAGTTTCCAGCACCAGTGTCCTCTAGAAAGAGCACACAGCAGTCCTATCCTTTCTGCTGGGCATAAAAGGCTAAAATAAGCAAAAAGATTCCCCCTCCAAAGTTTTTCACCAGCTCCTGAACAGATTTGCCACCTTTCCCAGGTGCTCCAGAGCACCAAAATGAAAACTGTATCTCCCACATGGGCTGGAACAAGACAAACTCTGCTGTTGGCAGCCAAATAACACAATCTCCTCTTCCTTGAGCTGATTTTCTGCAGGAAGGCTCTGACAGAGGTAGTATTCAGGTCTTTTTATCGCTACTAGCAGCCACTAAGGGAGTTAAGCTTTACTCAATTTTCTTTTTTCTGTCCAGCTATGCAACTTAGCTGTCACAGGGCTGATGAGGGTCCCTGCAGCCAATTAACCATTTCCTAATTTGCGTGGGTTTTACATACAAGCAACACTTAAGATATCAAATCAAAGCAGGGGCTCCGAAGCTTCCAATGGGACAGAGCTTTAATTACACTCCAGATACTCACCTATAAACTCAGCTGACTCAAGATTTAAAAATACTCACCCCAATCTGTCATTCCATGATCAGAAGTTAAAATAAATGCAGTTTTCCCATCATTTCCATAAAAACTGTCAATCACTGAAGCAATTTCTTTTATACCCTCATCAACTTTTTTAATATTCTCCTTGTATTCCCTAGGAGAAGATGAAAAAAAATGTTGTCAGATTCAAAGTGGCTCTCTCACTCGGTATAAAGCAAGTTATCAATAGTCATAGAATGCCCAGTCCTTTGGTTATAGACAGCTTTATCCTCTAGAGAACCTTAAGATAACAAAATGAATCCTAGATGTAAAATATCTCCTCCTCTAAGTCTTCTGTGAGATACTAAATTGCCACAGCACACTTCGAAGGTTCCTGAAACTACAGTCTCAAATGGATGTTTATTTTTATTTCAAATCTGACCTGTCCTTGGCTGAAGACTGTAATCATATACAGCTATCAGGCAAGTTAAGGAGAGTATCAAAACTAATGAACTCTGGAAAAACTTTAAATGCCTTAAATTGTAAGTTTCAAAAATTTAAATTTAATTCAAAAATTAAGCCAGTAACTAGATAGCAAAGAAAGATCTCACCATGCACAGACTGTTTTGAAATGATTCTCAGAGCATTGTTGAACAGAGGCTAAACCAAAAATCTGTATTTTTTTTAGAAAAAGTGACCATGATAAACTTTCAGCCAACTAATTTTCTATTTATTGCTGGTGCTAAAGTCAGTTTAAGAAGTCTATCTTCAAAAAATCATAACAAAATGAATGACACATAAGGCAAGTATGAACTTTGGAATGATGTGGGAAATCAAAGGAAAGATTTTAAAAAGTATGCAAGGATCAAGAGAAAGACATCCTACATTAAAGCATACAAAGAAATGAAAAAAAGTTTTCAAATAACACACTTCAAGATGAATTGGTGATGAGTACTATTAATCTAAACTCTTCTCTTTGTTCAAGGAAAGCTAAAACATAATTCTGGAACTTGCAGCCACTATTCCTGAGCTTACTGAATTTATATTCAACCATACCATTTCAGCTACAAGGAATCCAAGAACTGTTTTCATTTTACATTTAAAACTCTAATTTCTTACATATCCTCTAGATTATATGTTGACTATAACTAAGACAATCTGCCAGAAATCAGACTTGAGTACAGGAGTATAACCAGAGCAAAAATCTGTCACTTCTACAGGCGAGACCTGAAAAACAGAAAATCCCACAAAATTCAGAACAGGTAATCATGGTGACATATATGACCTATTGTAGAAACCCTCAAGACTGCAAGTCTTGTTTCAGGCTCGATAAATAGCATTGATAAAGAAGTTACTGTATGCATTTAAAAGTCATGAGAAAGATATGCTTAATCTCTCAATTACCTCGAGTTTGGCCGATGAGCGTGTCCATTTGTGTCTATGCCTAGCAAATGCAGGAATAGAACCACTTTCTCTTCATTCAGTGCAGAGAACAATGTTTGATTACTTCTGGAAGAATTAAAGAAGCTCTGTATGGAATAAGCCATTAAGATATTAAACTGTACACAATGGAAAAAGACAATGGGCAGCCTATTAAAACTGAAATGCAGCTGTTTTCATGTCAAAATACCAGTAGTTATCAGTTAACAAAAGAGAAAGATTAATTACTTCCTGATTTACTACTTAGGAGGATAACTACCATCAGTATAGTCAGTTCAAAGTTTCAGCTTATCTAAGGCAACACTCTTGAAGTTGTAGGCTATTTTTGTTGGGGTTTGGGGGGGTTGTTTTGTTTTTCTTTGGATTTTTGAGTTTCTTTAGACAGAAATACCAGATAAATGCATATCACCCCTTCTTTGCCTCCTGTATAATCGCAACGATGAAGCACTCCTAAGCACCACTAGCACTTTACATTTCCATTGATTTATCAAATTCAAGCCAGAAGCAAAGGTCTCAACCTTGCTTTGGAAGCAGGTTCTGCAGGACTGAGCTGCAACTACAACTTGTTTGCAGAAACGAAATTAAACCAGAACAAGTCAAGATACGCTTTACAAATACATGAACTACAGACCATACATCTGCCTTGCACATGTCCTACTTAAGCATCCCTGAGGCAGATGCCAGGGGAGGATTTTCCCCTCAGATTGAATAAGTCTTGACATGGCTACTCTGTGTTAGACCAGCCACATTAGAGCAATGCAAAATGCAGGCAGACAGCTATTCCAACATGATCTCCTTAGTAACAGCACTGCTCAAGGGAACAAAGTTGGGTAGGGCTTTAGTTCAAAGAGCATCCAGAGAAGCCTTCAGTACACTAATATAAAGGAAAATGTCTTTGAATTTCACACAGGAGTCCAGGGAAAATGCTGGTAGAGCCAGCGAACCATTTCTGCCACCAAAGGGCAGAGCAGTCCACCAGATACCTGTGACAGCAATGGAGCTCTTAAAAACTAAAGCTCAAACCTTGTGTAAACAAAAGTCACTGTACCCAGAGGAAGACTAAACTGGCAGCAAGTGTATCACACTAAACTGTGTCAGGAAACCATGGCAGTACACAATCCCACCTTTTATTCCCCTTGAATATGCACAAGCCAAATGGACTAATGTTTGCACACTCACAGCTTCAGCTCTTGTCCAAACAAAATCATAACCAAAGTCCAGAGATATTTTAAACAAAGATACAAGAAAAAAATTCTGATCACATTCAATAGCACTATAATTATTTTTATGGAGATTTCCATGTCCCACAGGGGTCTGTCCACCTGCACATATTTGACCACAGACTGAAGAAGCCTTCCAGAGCACACCAGTAATTTGCAGGATACAGTATAATTATGTTTTCTTATTTTTAATTAAATAAAAAGAAACAACATATCAAAACAGACGAACAGGAAAGTCCCGAAATTAAATCCTAAAATGTAGATAAACATTAGAAGATAGATATTTTTCTACTGTGGACTGATTAGCAAATGAAACTGTTGTAAAGAAGGCAAAGCCTGAGCTTTTCCTCTCCCACCCAAGGAGTCCCCACAACACCCCAAAACCACCCCACTGGCCCAGCCCCAGCCACCTCATAACCCAGAGCAGCAGCAGCCAGAGGAGCTTGCCCAACCTGTGGCTAATTAAGAACGAGATGATAAAAGACAAGTGTAACTAAGATGTGGCATCTTTTCCCAAAGCAAATAGTAAACTTTATCCCATGGAACATTTTTTAAAATGGTTTACTAAAAAAACCCACAAATAGGAAGGTCACCACAAGGAGTTATCTTTCGCTGATAAAGGTGGTGAGCAGGACATCAAACAGCAGGGGCAAAACCCACTTGGCTTTGCTCTGGAGATTGCTGAACCATCTGCCCAGCACTATCCTTGTATCTCTTCATAACCAGCTAAAGGCCTCTTCTTTTTGGTACACAGTATTCAAAAAATTTGAGACCTGCTGCCACTCAACACTAGTTTGTTTCCAAGCCACCATTATATGTTAGCTATATCTTTCTCTCTCCATTTTTGTTTCCCTTTTATTTGCTCTATTTAGTAATATTACCTCCTTTGTATATTTAAGCTGAACACCTCCAAGAAGTTTCAGAGACAGGAGTAAACAACAAAGAGGCTGAGAGAACTCAGTTTATCCAGTCTCAAGAAAAGACAGCTTAGGAGAGATCTCATTACTGTCTACAACCATCTGCTACTGGCAGGGTGAAGAGAAGATTGAACCAGAGGCCCTTGGTGATGCGAAAAGGGGAAACTCAGTTTGAAATGTGGGAAACTACAGTAAAATAGGCTTCTGAAAAAATTTTAAACCATGACTGTAGCCAGATACCAGAACAGGTGCTCAAGAAGTTGTTGAATTTCTGAATTTTTGCCCTTGAAGATGCTCAAAACTTGACTGGGCAGGCTGCTCTAACTGGACCTCCTTCATGCAGGTAGTTGGACTCAATGACCACTACAGCTTTCTTCCAACCTTCTTTTTCTATGATTCTGGCAACTTTTCTATGATTTTCTGGCAGCTAATAACAAATAATTCCCTGGCTACAACTGATAAGCAATTTACTAAGATCAGCAATAAGTTTCCCATTAAAACATTCATAGTTACCTGTGAAGTTAATTATAATGTAATACTAACTAAAATACTACAAGAAAAGTTTGGTTACAACTATGTGAAATCTTTCAGTATCTTCTCACTCCTTGGATGGGAGAAAGCAATGAAGAAAAAAAAAAAAAGACTACCTAGAAGGTCTAGCAAAATAATGATTTGCCAATGTCTGAACAAAATATGGACTCCATAGATGTTTAACATACATTGTTGGGGACTGTTTGTTCCCCCAAATAAAGCCCTCCATGGAAGCACAATCCTTTAGTAGATCTGATAAACGGTTGCTGATGCATGGATGTACAGGAAGAAAGAAACCAAATAAACTTTCTCCTTTCACAAAACTCCTTCATACATAAACCCTGGACAATTTAGTTAAATTGGTTGATTAAAGCTGATTTGTGCCGATGAAAAAGTTTAAATATTTATGCCACTTTATAGATGTAAAATAAATGTAAAAAGGCATGATAAACATATATATGCCAGGTTTATATCAACTGAGCATGCTCATGCACAAGACTCCTACACTAAGAATCTAAAATAAATCATTCAACCATTGTGCTGCCAGTTAGAGCGGAGCTATCCGTATTGAAATCCATTGGCAGAAATAAACATCACGTTGTGGCAGTGTCTGCAGAGCTTCAAAGTTTAACATCAGTTTTGGACTCCAGCCCCCAGCCTGCACAGAAGGGAGAGTCTGAACGGGGCCAAAGAAAGAATGAAGTACTGTGTTCAAAATGAAAAAAAGAAAAAAAAAAAAAAAAAAGCATGCCATCTGCACCTACATATCCATTTAAATCAGAAGGCATCAACTGATTATCTTGAGCATATCCTAACCTGTGGTCATAATAAGTTGTGGTTAGACCATTACTGGGACTCACATCCAAGACTACTTAAGTTCCTAGAACTTTAATAATTTTACCCACCAAACAAAAAAAGAAAAAAGAAACCCAAACAACAAAGAGTTCTTCTTTATAAATATATATATGTCTTCTAATACTTAAAAAACCAGAAATGCATTAAAAAAATTAAAAAAGACCATATTTTTCCTGTTACTTAACCTAGACTCCCAGTATTTTGCTCCCTAATTTTTCTTTAGCACCGACTCAAAGTATGATCTAGGTAAAGGTTATTTAACTGAGGATCATTAGGCCACATCACACTAATTTACACTCAGCCCCTTAACTATTCTGAAGGCTTCTAAAAAACCCAAAACCAAAACAGAACCAAAAACCAGAAAAAAACCCATAATCAATCAGCTCCATACCCATCTGGATCTCCAAGCCACTCCCAAGCTATTACCACACATTAAAATCACTGACTTTTAACCCAGCTGCAGATATAAACCCCATCCAGCCTAGTTTATACTGAGTTTATTCTAAGTTCCCAAGAAAGAACTAGGATCACCTTGCACCACGAGCAGACATGACAGGAATTACCTAATATCACACACATGATATCTACTCATGATTTAAGCAATCTGCTTCTGATCCATACAAATAAAAACTCGTCAGTTTCCTATCTCCTGACCCACTGAGTTATCATTAGTTAGTGCTTTTTAAGAGAATGAGCAACTTCAGGGTGGCAGCACTAGTAGCACAAACATTAGTTAGCTATTCTCTGTTTTATCCCCATCTTTTTTGGGGCAGAGGAAGCGACAAGTGGCCTTCATGATGCTTGGGACCTGCTGATTTCACAGTAGAGAGGGAGTACATGTTAGTGTCTTTTACTTCCTTAAGAGGCAGAAATCCAGGGACCACCCTGCCCAATAGAGTTAAATGATATATTGTTAAATATTTGAGATAAAACTCCGAGGAAGAAAAAAAATGCAGGCAAAGCAGAATTTAGATTTCAGCAAATTGACATTGTTAGTTCTATATAAGCTCACCAGTATAGCTGAGAGTTGTTTGGGTTATAATAGCAGAATGACTCAAGTTTCATGCTCCTGAAGCAACCATTGATGTGTAAGTGAAGAGATGATTAATGGAATAGGTGTTTTTACACCAGTCAATCAAGTCCTATCCATTCACAGTATGAAATTTAGACCGGCAAAATAAGCCTTTAAAATAATGGTGCTGGCTCCAAGGAAAAAAAAGTCATCAGTAATGACATATATATTAGATGTACCATTATAGTCTGAAAGAAGAAATGCCATTAGGTGTTTCGAAGTAAAAGAAATATAGTACCACCCTTATATACCTGTGCAGCTCCAAATGACAGCAGGTCAACCTTAAGACAACAGCTACTTAAGTGCAATTGACAACCTAATTTGATTTGCATTATTCGTGTACATTACAACACAAAACCTGGTAAACTCACACATTCAGGGAAAGCATAGCAGTTAAAAAAAGTACATCTTTTCACCTGCAAATCACTTTCTTAGAAAATAAGCAAACTAAAATGAACTTTTCCACCCTATGTCACTGTTTAAAGCAGATCCACGCCTGGCTTCCTAATATATATACTGATTTTGTTTATCGATTTATTTGGCTTTATATTTGGTTTAATCTGATTTATGCTAATGTTAATGCATAGAGAGCAGAGATCTTGTGGAAGAAGTTTTATTAAGTCCTAAACTCCATTAACATTGTTATGAGATCCAAAAAGTAGCTCACCTAATTGCTCCACTGATACAGATATTTATACACCAATACTCACTATCAGCACTTCTTAATCCAAGACAAGCGAGGTAGCATGGAATAATGTGAATAATCAGAAACTGTGTGCCTTGGACTATTAATACTCACAGTGACAGTGGCACAGAAAACAGCGGTCATGAGCCAGCACAGACCTGAGTCAGCTGAGCACAGCACCACATGAACAAGTTACATCGCTTCAGGGCCTAAGCTGCCTCCCACCCCAAAACCAGCCATAATTCCTCCAGCCGTCACAGCATAGACAGCATGACCCACAGTAGATAATGAGCCATCAGCTACGTGCATCAGAACCTGCCACACTGTGTAATTATGGCGGGTACAAGCCTGACAAATTTTAAGTCATTAATATTGTCTATTTCTTCCTCATAATGAAGACTTACCATTTCTGCCACGCCATAATACTTGTTATAAAATCCTTAACTAATCATATTCAAGATTTTAAACAGTCTGTAGTACTCCTAGAGGGGTTTCAGATTATATGCAAATTTAAGATAAAGAAAAGCCAAGAATGTTTTCATGGGTACTTTATAAATGTTGGGGCTTTTATTAGCATTGAATGACAAATACTTCCTCTAAGCTTCCATTACACTAGTCATGGCAATTGATTCAAGCAATTTTTAATAATGACCCCAAGCAATGTGTCTTTCAAAAAATTTCTTACTTTCTAGTTCTATGATAAAGTTAACATCCAGCTGTGCTTTTTTATACACAGGTAGCATACAGAGATTCTCTGCTCACCTTAACATGATCAAAAACCCACATGTCAAGCTTGGCTGCATCTTGCGCTCCGAAGTCTTCACTTTCCGCTGCATAACAAAATGTATAAACATGATCCCCAGTAGCACCTGCAAAAAAATACAGATGGAATAGGAAACAGAGGGAAGTTTTCTTGCCTTTCTCATAGGCCATTCTACTACTCTGGTGCATTAATATTACTGTATTTTTGACTATCAAGAATGACAATCCTGAGAGAAGTCAAAGAAGTTCTCTCCTTATTTTAAACTTCCCCATAATTATGTTTTTCTGAAGCCTGGATACCATTTTAACACATTTAGCTTATCAGCACCCCAGATGAATGGGGAACAATGTTATTCAGTATGCCCAGGTGAAGAAATAAAGTATGGAAAAAGCAGACAGGAGTAGAACAAATCCCAGTGAAAGCAAATTAAATAGAATTTAGTTTTGAAACAAGGAATTTCACTGAGCAACTTGTAACAGAGGAAGCTACACATTAAGAGCCTTGTTTGAACACGTGTTTTGGGGGGGGGGGGGGGTGTCTTGTTTAAGAAAATGTATTTAGCTTTTGGTTGCCAAACTGAATCATACAAGATAACGCCCTATCAATGAGACCTTTTAAACAGGAAGATATCATATATGACACATAAGAAAGGCAACAGGAGGGATGTAACTTGGTTACTGTACATCAGTCCTAGAGGCACAGTATTGAAAGCCAAGCAGACAACTTCAGAAAGACAATATTCAAAGTCTGCACCTTTAAAACATGGATTCAAAATATAAAAGGGAAAACTACTGGACTATGTTCAGGCATCAAGTACAACACAAGGGCCACTGACATGAAAACACAGCATCTGGACAAGGCAATTCCATTCTGCACGCACTGTCAAGAGAGCAAAGCAGACAAGGGGGTGGGGCGGAGATGAAGACCCAGAAGAAAGTAAACTTCTGAAGTCCTGGAAAGATCTGAAGTTCAGCGGGGTTTAATGAAATAATTTAGTCAATGACTGAGCTGTTACAGCTCAGGGATTCTACTGTGACTATGTAAACTCCCAGAGGAGAAAATGTTCTTCAATCAGTTGATGGCTAGGGAGACTATAACCAATTTGCTGGATGTCGCAATTATATAACGCAGTTTTGTAAGCTTCCAGGCTTGTGAATGAACTAACACCCCAGTATAAGGGAGCTGTTTAACCATGATTACGTCCAAACCCACACAAGGAATGCAGGTATTTCAGGCCAGGAAGATGAAAGCTGGCACAGATTTTCTGGTGCAACTCCCCACTGTCCCCCAGGAGATGTTACTACTACTTATAACCCAGAATACTCACTGCACTCTCACAGTCTGAAAGAAAAGCAAATATTTCCAGGCATTAAAAAGTGAATTCAGGAGTTCCAGCTGGTGGATATATGAGTTCAAAAGAAGAAATAAGCCCTGGCTATCACTGTCAGGATGACTGATGGTCTAAGAAGGTAGGCTGCTGTGCTGTTTTTCTGCAGTGTCACAGCAAACCCAAGAAGACCTGTCTTTGAGAGGTGCCACAGCAAAGAAGCCAAATGAAAGCATGCAGTTTGCAGACCAGGCAAAGGAACATACCTACTATTTACCCATTTCTAATTTCTACCAGAGCAAAAAGAAACCAACCCACCCAACCCTGCACTGCTATAAAAAGAAACAATGGCAAAATGAAGCCACACTATGAAAGTTTTAGAGCACCTGCATAGCCTGTAATTTTTTTTTTTTAATAAGAAACCCTACTTTGCAAACTGTTACAAAATATGATTTCTGTTGTATGAGAGGTGGTAGACAACAGTATTCCCAATACTTTAAGTCTGTGAATGAGGAAGCAAAGATGGGACAGAGAAGTAGAAGGAACCCAGAGATGAAAACCTTCAGAAGTGAGCACAGAGCTCTACTGGGTTTAGCGCTGCCATTAGGCTAAGGAAAATAACTGGAGGTGCCAGAAACTCATACACCAGATACAACCTATTCCTACTGCATACCCGTCTGGCACATCATCCCACCCTCAGAATCATTATTCAAATATTAGGATCAGGGACCAAGTTATCACCCGCTTACAGTAAGATTTACATCCCGTGGAAAGTAAAGCTCTCACTCTGGTAGTGAGGCAGGTCCCGTCTGACAAGTCTTTCATGGATCAAAGCCAAGACCAGCAGGAGACCTTTGCTAGCAAATTTTGCAGGCAAAAAAGCGGGGTGGGGGGGTGGGGGGGGGTGGGGTGGGGAGAAAGAATGAAGGCCGAGAACAGTCAGACACGGAGCTGACAGAGTACGGGCATCAGAGAACTGTCATCAAACACAGCCAGCTGAGGAATGTGAGAAATTCTGCATTTTTCTTGGTGTGCTGTAGGAACAAGAGGAGACCAAGCCATCTGTCTGTCCAGAATAACCCTGGCAAAAGTTTGTCCTGTTGTTCCCATGGTCTTGACAATACCCTTCTTCATACTCAAGCTAAACCCTAGCCTTGCTGCTAGTTAAAATGACAGAGAAAGGGAACCTGTGGAACAAATGGCAACCTGGGTGCAATGGACTAATATCTACCTCCGTTAACAGAAGCAACAGCCTCAGCTCCTTTCTCAGCATGGCATTCAACACTGGATTATACTCCAGCCTACACCCATGACAAATGTGAACTGGACTGCTCACATCAAATCTCAAATTCTGGCAAGCCTCGAAGCAAACCTCAAAATTTTAAGGAGCATTCTGGAAAGAAAAGAGGCGTTTTCAAAGTACATTATTTTCAGTTAATTTCAATGTCATAATCTAAAAATATCGAAGAAAATAAGGTTAAAATTAGCACACTGAACTTGTGTAACTTAAGTAAGTTCAACTATTAGAAACTAACTCTTTTTAACCTTGCTTAAGACTTCAGTAAATTGCACACCAGTTCCAAAGGCACTTCGGACATTTTCTCAGACTAAAACACTAATCACACAGTCACTGAGATGCCTGATAAATTTAGATTTCATGCATACCTATTTTGATATTGAAAGAGAACTGTGAGCATTTTATTTACCCTCTCTATAGAATCCTCAAACATTTCACTGAAATATTTCTTTTGTGACGAGAAAAAGACCTGAAGAACATAGACAATGACAGGATTTTTCTCTCCTTCCCAAAACCCAGCAAGTATTATATACTCTTTATGCATCATCTGATGGAAGCAGTGAAACAGTTAATACAGTTCTGAACATTTTGGCATGATAAACTTCTTTTTGGTCTTTGAGCATGCAGAGGCTGCTGAGCAACACCTGAAACATTTAAAGGGCCTCCAAGTTTATTTTTGTTTTGTTCTTGGAAGAATTGATAAAAGAAGAGCCTGTGACCTCACTAATTTACAACATGGAAAGAGCAACAGAAATTAAGCTATGCTCCCCTATCTCCTTTTTGGCTTTTTTTGTAAAAGCAAAGAACAAACACTTGATTCCATTCCCTTCTGTATTATAAAACTTCTCTTCTTTGGAAGAAGGGGGAACACCTTTTTCTACTGCAGGAAGTTAATCTACCTTTCCATCATGAGAAACTACGACTCATTTTCCCATACAGCATCTACTTCTTGGATACAGTGCTGCACCAAACCTTTCTCAGTTCTGGGGATTTCCCTCCCCCTGCAAAAGAAAGCTCCATTGTTGATGCTACTTAGAACAAACTATATCAAAACACACAACAAGAGTATGATGTTACCCTTGCACATCCCTCCAGATAACATCAAAGCTGATTCCAAGTCCTCTGCTTATCTTCTTACTCAAACAAAACTAGTAGAAGGACAGGGCTCTGGGAAATTCTTAAATTCCTCAAATATTTTCCCAAGAACATATCTCCAAAAATGTAAATAATCTGTGCAAGGGCAGTGTGCTACCTTTCCCCTCTCCCCAGTCACCATCACAATATTCCCAAATACAAGCTGTAATCTGAGGTCATGGGAAATTATCAAGAGATATTTTTACATCTTACTACAAACTCACGAGGCTCAAGCAAAGAACAGAAAACGGGGGCACAGGGGAAGGACTATCAGGAGGAGGGGAGAAGTTCAGATTGGAGTTCAGAAAAAGTTCAAGAATCATCATGAGAAATATGATCTACACTTTTCCTAAACCAGTATAGATTCTACTCCTACCCTATCACATTTCTCTGATTCACCAGTGCCAATACTTAGAACAGAACAGCAGCTTATGCCCCTAGCTTGTCACCTTTTCACTTCAGACTGTTTTATTCCAAGATTATGGGAAAGCGTGTATATGCCCTCATTCTTCCAAGAACAAAACAAAAATAAACTTGGAGGCCCTTTAAATGTTTCAGGTGTTGCTCAGCAGCCTCTGCATGCTCAAAGACCAATTGCACTGGGGTGACAAGACTAACACACTGCACACCATAGGAAAAGACCTCATCTTCATGAATAGTACCAGGCAGTCCCTACTTGCATACAGTTCTTGTTTTTACACATCATTGTTCTGGAGTGGAAGCAGGATAACCCACCAAATCTACTTCTCCAGCTCAGACACTCAAAAAGCATGGCTGCAGTTCTATCACCAAACTCACTGGGAGTTGCATGTAGAGGAAGAAAAACCCCAGCTGCAGGCTTGCAAACAAGAGCTTTAATTTAAACTTCAGCTAAAGAAAAAAATATTAGGTCCTTTTAACTAACAGCACGCATCCTTCAGCACGCTGATAGAATTAGGTAAGTCCTGTTTAAATGGATGAGTAACAGATAGGGATAACCTCTTTAAAAGCGTGCTTCTTTCTCTCCAGCCAGTCTTGAATTCACAAACTAGGAATCAGGTATACGCAAACATACAAACTGGAAATACTTGAATCACCTTCTTCCTGAACTCAAAAATTTTAAGTGTCTTTATTTTACTACCTGATAACTATGCGTTACAAATTCACAAAATTTAAACCTTACCTTTTGCAAACATTGGCAAAATATCTGGGCTTCCCCAGCTCCAAGTATATTTACTTTCATTGAAGACAGAGTCAAATTCCACTGGATTCTCCTTCCATCCTGTTAAACAAACACACCTGGATTTAAATGAGGTTGCCAGAAGATCTCATTGACTGCTAAGTGTGATAGTCCATGCAAAATGGTTTGTTTAGAGTTTTTGTTTGTTTGTTTTTTGGGGTTCTTTTTGGTTTTAAGCTTTCCTTACATTATTTCACAATGAACACCACTTTGCAAGTCTTGGTTTTACCTCCATTTCAAGCTGTTTGCAATTAGTCCCCCATCCATTAAGAAGCGAGCTGAAAACTTAGGCCAAACTCATTATGCAGGGATTCAAACAGACAAAACACACAGCTGGTTTACCTTCTAAACAGCTAAAATTATCCTGAATTCTAAAACCCCTATTGTCTGAACTCAGCTTTTAGCATTTTAAGCAGTAAATTACACACTCATATATCCTATGTCCAGCAGTCATGTTCCACCTCATCACAATAAAACCTTCAAGATCTTCCATTTCCATGACAAGGCAGCTGACAGAAAAATAGAGATGCTCTTAACAGCAATTCCTGCCAATGCTGCATTTGTAGCAGATGTTAGAAAGAAGAACCTTTTGATTAGGAACATGGATAAGACCAAGTAAATTCCTCTTACACCCCACCCCCCACCCCACCCCCAAACCAACACACAGCATCACAAGTCTTTGGGCCTGGAAGCCTGGCCAGAGGAAGAGGACCACACAAAAGACCAAATCAGTAAAACAAAGGCTCATTCCACATTATTAACCACCAAGCACACAGGACACAGTGAGCTCTGGACAAAGAGCATACTTGGGTTATTTTGCTACTGATTCTCCAGCTTAATCTAGCAATGGTTCAGCTAAGACACTGCAGTTCACTTCTGTTTGCAGCATCTACTTAGCCATCTCCCATTACATCCCAAATGATAGTTAAAAACTCTGTTGCATGAAGATGTCAATCCATAAAATACTTCTGCTTTTACACTCAGGGTGCTAAATTCTACCATGTTACAACACACTAATTTGCATAAGCTATTTTCACAGCTATCAATAATGAGTGGGAAATTCATCCTAATTTTTTTTCCCCCCATATAATCTCAGTATACAAACCACTATGCAGATATCTATAAGGAATTATCTAGAAACCCAGCACATCACCAGAACACCTTACTGTGGACGACAGTGTTCAAAGCTTTAGGACCAGCATACCTTTAGCAACTGCACTGACATCTTCATAAAATCCAGCTATAAGCGCAACATGCCCTGGCCTGGATTCTGTTGGGACCCGGGTGTGAGAGATTCCCCAGCTGCCATTATTCTCTAGAATACCCCTGAAAACAGGATACAAGGCAGTTAATGCTTATGACTTCTTGAAAGTACAATGAATTGCAGATAAAAAGTGTGACAGGTAGACGTGAGGCAGGAAATGCAAAAAAACCCACCACAACAAAACAACAGGCTAAACCAGATTTTCACTACCACCTGCTGTGCAGCAAAACAAGCGGAACATTAACCTGCAAGTAGTTCTATATTGTAATGCCCCACAGAGAACATTAGTATTGTGGCCCATCAGCACTACTAACAGATGAGTTTAGCTCGTGTTCTAATACGCTTAAAATTAACATACCATTTTTTTCTGCTGCTTTCTGCTATAATTTTTTCTCTCCTAACAGATTGTTTCTGCATGGTGTTACTTTTCCTTCTTCTTTCCATTTAGCTTAAAAGTATCTAGTTCAATCTTCTTTACTCATTAAATATGCTCAATTATAATTAGGTTCTTGTGAACATGCCTACCTTTATCTGTGCTGAATATTGGAAGCCAGCACCAAGAGAATTTAAAAACCACATAAATCTAAGGTGCAAATCATTTCAGCAACATGGAGAAAATTTAAGTAAACCTTGCATCTTTTGCAATCACACCAAAGTGAAGGAGAATGCCTTCTCACCACATACACAGAAATTGTCTAGGGATTATGCACATACAATAGTTATAGCAGATAAAAAGCAAAGAAAACAGAGGACAAAGCCCAAGGGTAAGAAACAGCCTCATAAACTACTCTCATCTGCTAAAGATATGAACAGCTGGAGCCTGTCGGAGAGCAAGTGGTGAGCATTACCATATGCTGTTTTCTTGTCTCCATCTTCTGAAATTCACTGCCCACTGCCAGAGCAAGGGGAGAAATAAAGAAAAAACACAACCCAAAACACGCCAGGACATACCTTATACTAATGTTTAGGAAAAAAGCAGCAGAATCTTCTGAACAAATTCAAAGCGTTTTTTAAGATACAAATTACTGGGAAACTGTATTTTTGTTGTCCATTATATAAGCTACAAAATTTGCTGTATTTTTATCAGATGTGTTTTAGCCCAAGTTATGCTTTGTAACTTTAACAGAGATTTTATACAGCTGTTAATTACAAGATCTGTACACTCAGCTCTAAATATATTTCTCACTAATGAAGTAAGAATCAAACCACAACCTAAAATGTCAGGCTCCACTCTAAGCTTGCCAGATTCAGTTTGCTACTTGTTTGGGGTTTTTTAACTCATCCTAGATCTCACATTGTCAGGCCTACTTCAAAGCTCACAGGTGTATCTGGAATAGCCCAAATATTGCAGTGAAAAATATAAAAGGTGATATAACACTCTTACAAATTATTTCTAGCTCTCATCTCCATTAGGTTTTAAGACAAGTTGTACTTAAAAAAGCATTAATTTGAAAAGAGAATTTAAGTATTAAGATGATTTCTAATTTATTCTCAATGAAGACACTGATCAAAATGTATTTCTCCACCAGCGTTAGTGGAGGATTTAAGACAAAACCAAAACACTTTTGGCCCTCACACTTAATTGTCAAAGCAGGTAGGAAATTTTTTTAATTAGAGTTTGATTTCTATTGAGTTGGAAAGTAATCCTTTACCTTTTCTTTTGTGGGGCTATACTGCAGGATCTGAAGTCAGCAATAATACATACCAAGCAGAAAAAAATATAGCTAGATATTGTCATTTACCCGTTCAAAATTCACTTAGCTATTTTGCATTATTTCAAAGCCTTTTACTCAGAAGAACCATTAAAAAAAACTAATTTCCTTGACAGTATAAACATTAGCTACCCATAATAACAATGATGAATATGAATATGATATAGTAATACAGCTGAAACATGACAGGCAATAAAGAAAACATCTTCCCCAAAATCAGCACCACCACCACAGCAATTCAGACCACCTACCATCCCTCACAACTATCACAACACTGCTGAAACAAATATTCTTGAAAAAAGTCTGTGTAAGAGAAGAGACTAGGTACTTAGCATACATCAGCCAGAAATCTGCTCTAAGCCTAATGGATATTTACTATTAATTTTACATACCTACTAAAACTTTGCCTTATTTATAGCACATTGCTACAAGAATGGTTCTTGCTCATTTAATGATAATCTTTCCTTGTTAACACCACAGTAGTTCCCAAAGTGCTCCACCTGGATGAGAAAAACTATAAAACAGTTAAGTGCCAACTGTTCAGTCCCTTAGGAATGAATGTGCAAAAAAATGAACTTTACATTAAACTGCACATACTTTGGGTTAATATTACTGAAAAAGGAAACCTCAAAAATTAACTTTGTGGAATAAAAAGTTTCCAGCAACCAGCATCTCATCTTGTTGACCTGTTTATAAGTTTAACTGGCAGAAGTTGTGTAGCTCAAAGAGTTAGTGACAACGCACTAAGTCTTTTCCTTCAAAATTGCCGCAGTACATGTAATAGACCTGCAGACAGGCCCTGGGCTGCTTGACACTCCCACCTTTCAGAGGGTATGACATGCCACGTTTTTTCTTTTCATCATCTCTCACTTACACACGTTCACACACTTATGTATTTATATGCGGAATGAAAGACAATGACAGAAATACAGATGGCACTTCAAACCTCTACTGGCATTGTATTTCACTAGGTGACCTACAAGCACCTTTGCTTGTTACGTGGGAGTTCCCCTCCATTCACTCAGGTCCTTTCAGTGCAGGTGACCATGTTTTACTTCTACAGATTTTGAAATATGAGGTTTGTAATTCCAAAAACAAGGTAAAACAGAGACAGCAAAAGTGTAAACTTCCCAACACTGGCCAAGCTGACATATGGTTTAACTTTTTATTTCTAGATAGGTGTGATAACGCTGAATGGCTGAAACTGAAAACCTCGTATCACTTAATGGCAAAAATATCCATTAGTAGCTTCCTGGCCACTACCCACCGCTGCTTCTACTGCTGGGGCCATTACAGCATTCACACTTTGTTCATGGTGCAAGAGACCAACAGTTTTACTGCTAGAAGAATCTGCTCTGGAGGAAGTGTGAAGTCCACTGCTAAAAGACAACATGCAAAACTCACACTGATGTGGCAGACATCTGCCAGTGGCAGACAGCACCTTACAAAAACACTAACAACAGGGGAAGCGGGTACAAATAATCACATATAAACTGCCAAGTGCTGTAGCAAGGACTCCTCAGATTTCTGTAGCAGACTGCAAACACCCTAATGGCTTCAGATGATTGATTATCTGGGTTTGCTCTGACATTCAAGCCAGACCAGAGCTATTATACTAAAGTACTCTTATTTAATACTGTCCACTTTTTTTAGTCTAAGAAATTATTTGTCTTATGATGAAATAATTATCTTGATATAAGGAAACAGGGAAGGTTGGTGAAAATTAGTTTTAAGCACTCAAGGATATGACTTTTAACATTCTTTTTTGACAGGATTAGTTTTTCACAATCTTACACCAAATCATTCCATTAAGCAATCAGACACACACTAGAGAGCACAACGAGGCAGCAGGGTCACGCGTGCAGGAAGGGTGGAACAAATACAAAGTGGCAGCCTGCTGTTAAATCCATTCAGGCCATCTTCTTTAATCACTCCTTAGAAGGCTTCATCAGTAGCTCAGAATTATAAAACAAGCACATTAATGAACTACTACTCCAAATCTGAACATCCAGGAAGCAGTTTAAATTAACGACTCTGTTAGGCTTCAGAATTGATACCATGCTGATGTGAATGGAGGAAGTTCACACTCCTCTCAATAACTGGCTAGCTGTAGTTTTCAGAGGACAACATCGATTGAATTTACTCTGTTCATGGTTGACCACCAACTCAAATTCAGGCATTTCTACAGCTGCTGTTGTTCCTCTTGTTCTCTTTCCAACATCACGTCTATAGAGCTGCCTCCAGAAGAAAAACTTCTGGATCAGTAGTGTTTTCAGACTGACTTACCGCAGGTAAGGTGCTTGTGGTGTACCGTTGCTGTTTAATTCATACAATGAATCTGCCCGCAGACCATCAGCAACAAAGAGTACAAGACGTTTTGCCGGAGGTGGCAGTGGAGTCCGCTGAGGAGTCATACCATGAACCAGGGGAGAGCTGAAGTAGATGTCAAAAATGGAGACCAACAACACACAATGCACAAGGAGACCAGCGAGTATGAAGACTGGTATAGCCATGGTAACACCAGGGTGGCAAGGCAAAGTCCAACACTGAGAAGGAATGAGAAAAATAAAGTTAGGCAGATGAGATTTGCCAGAAACAGTATTTATTTCATTTGTAATAGAATGGGAGTACCGCAGTCACAGTCATTACCCAGGATCCATACCCAATCTCTGCTTTCAACAAGCTTTTTCCCAGCAGTTTTTGTCAAAAAAGTCACTGCATGACTAATTCAGACTTTCAGATAGTCATTATGTCTCCGCAACTCATCTCTAATATTTAGTGGGGTATCAGATGGCTTCAAAAGACCTTTGAATCAAGCCAGTTTGTCTCATATTCAGCAGGTTTTTGTTACCTACATCAGTGACAGAAGACTCTGACAATGTAACGTCTCTGTGAACATACTACCCTCTACCGGCTGATTGCCTGACAGTGCTGAGGTCTGTGTCAGCAAACGCAAGCCAAACACAGCTAGGGAAAGCCATCCTATAGCAGACATCCAACCCAAGTTGCTTTTCCTAAATTTACTATCAAGTCTGGGCTCATCGTATTCTGCCTAGAGACAGAAAATTTCTTTTAAAGGAATAAAGATGCTCTGCTGAGTGCAAAATACTATTCCTCTGTGACAAAACAAGTGACAAAAGCACAACAGCTGAAGAACTATGTTTCATGAACAACGATACTCCCTTTCCGAATGCTTTTTTTACCCTGTCATCCTCTGAAGTCAGGTTAGATAAAAAAACATGCTTAATAACAGGTACACTGGAAATTTATGTGTCTGCCGTGTGTACTGAGGGCCTTGTATGATGTCTGCTGAAGGCAACACAAACACATATAGTAGGTACGTGTGGGATGTGAGACAGAGAGGCTCAGTTCTGACAAAGTACTTAGTGCTGTCCAGGCTGCTGGATTAGTTATTTAAATATTAGCTAATTACCAACCTTAACAAAACACCTCCACTCACCAATTTAGCAACAGATGTTCCTAACAGACTGGAAGGTTCAGATATTCAATTACCTATGTAAACACACACTCTTTAGTTTCAGAACCTAGATAGCACTTCTAAATGACAATATATAAGTATATCCTGTTCCTTTGAGAATTCCAGTAGCTGGACAGAGACAGCCACCATGCAGTAAGACTATTATTCATATCAAATAAAGAAAGAAGGTTTCACTACAACATAACCTTAACTTTGATCAAAACTCTGAAAGATATTTTTTAAAATAAAAAATTTAAAGGGCCAGGAAAATCAAAGAACCCACACACACACCCCTTACTAACCCAAAGAAAAGTTAGATCTGTATGCAACTTAACCATAACTTCCAATTCCACCCATTTTCCCTACAGATGCAACAAATCATAATCAGAAACATGAATATAGTAATTGCTCATTTTATAGATTTGGAGAGAAAAATCACATAACAAGATAGAGATAACTAAATACAACATTTCAAAGAGACACATAGTAGTCATACTTAAGTGATCAAAGAAAAACTTTTCATTAATAAGGAATTTACAAGCTTCTATGTCTACAAGTGAGATTCTAACACTTGCAGTATTTGTAAACATCAGTATTTTTATTTTTTATTTTTAAGCACCCAGGGTTCCTGCATGAATTTAAATACATGAAAACAGTCACAGAAATACCATTAAGTTCGATGCCAGACCTCATTTTATCTAATCAGTTTTATTTTCCATAGGGCTTTTTCTTTTGATGTTGTTGTGTTTGATGAGAGAATCCAAAATATTCATGCCTTGAACTGATGTGGCTAAACAACCTACTAAACAAAGCAGTTACTTCGATCAGATACTTGCTGTTGTATACTCCCAGTGCTCCAATTTATAGCTTAACATATTCTAAATTCTAATTAAAGTAGTAGTAACCTAATCTTTTTTCAGTACTAGCTATTTCTCTTTGCTTTAACTCTCTCCGGGCCTGAGCTCTTTCTTGCAGCAGAGTGCAATCAACACAATTCAAATTTAATGCCATCTTAGACCATAGTGATCTACAGAATTAATTTATTTTTTTAATCACACTTCCTTTTGCAACCACAGTTTGACTACACTACTCTAGACTATTCATCTGGGCACAACATATTCAACTGTCCATCACCATCAGATGATTTCAAGACAGGCAGCTCCCAGAGCACCTGCTTCTGCCACATCCCTCATAGCCCCTCCTACTGCCCCTAGCTTAGCTTACATTGCTCCTTTAACGCATGACTTTGTGCATCATCACTGTGACATAGAATTGTGAAGATTATCCTATCCTCAGGCTTACAAATACTTTCCCACAGGTATAAGTGCATCTCAGCTGAATGCCAGAATGGCACCTGGTACCCTTTCTGAACAGCAGTCTTGCTTTCAAACTACTAAACTATTGAGTAAGGTGTTGCAAACAGGCACTCATCTGTGGTTAGGGAAGGCTCCAACTCAAAGAACAAAGTTTAAATACAGTCAACAGCAACTCCAGAGAGGTACCAGTGACCTTGTACACATCTTCATCTTGATCAAGTTACAACTAAACTTGGTCTTTGTCAGCCCAAAGTGCCTGAAGTTCACTTAAGACAGCTGATTTGTGAAATACATCCTCTTCAAACATCCAAAGTATCATCAAAGAACAAAGCATTCCGAGTAACTGATTTTCATTGGGAAAGGAAATTCTTTATCACTGTCTGTGTTTCTCTGGGACTTCCAATCCAAAGCACCCATTCTAGTCCTCCAAGACCAGGCTTTTTTGGACCCAACTTTCCACAGGCCCATCTATTCCCATCTCAGTGTTACTTTCTCTCAGCATATGCTATGCCACCTGGAGCACATCCCCATTTCTTCTCAGCCTGCAATACTGATACATATTTGACCATTGAGAAAGGCAAAAGAAAAGCAAGCTGGCACATGGATGACATTTTTTGCAGAGATCCCCCTTAAGAGATGAACAAGGCAAGCGGGAGAGATCTGACAAAGCAGAGCAATGAGACTGTATCAGAAAAGAACGACTGTGCACTTAGTCCTATCAAACAGAGATGATGCTCAGGGGAAGAGCAAGGCTTGGATCCTCAAGTGCAGCATTAAGTTTCTGTTTTCACCCATGATGTGGAAACATTTGTTTGCTCAGAAGTTATGGCAACATGAATCAAAATGGGCAAGTTAGTTTTCCAGAAAGTTCTTCCTAGGGATGAAGACAGCCAGAGGGATCCCCTAGGCATGCTGCTTGTGACAGACACTGCAACCGCCGTATGTATGGACCAGGTTCCGAGGCACCCTACTGCAGACAGAACTGTAACAAATATAACACATTCAGTTGTTCAGATTAACTGAATTACAAAATTACTTATCAGAAGCCTGACAAATATTAACATCTGGAAACAGACAGACACAGATATTAATGAAGTATTCCCTTTTTTAGAAAGGCCTTCACTAGACTCCTCGGAATTTACAAGTACCCTGGTCTACGATACAGGTGGAAGACAGCTGAATGACAGGCTGAAATGGCCCCATTCCCATATAAAAAACAGTTTGCATTTTGAGAAAGAGCTTGTCTAAATGATCCATCACTGTGAAGAACCAGGTCTCAGCTGATAATGGTTTTTTTACCTGAATTGCTACCAACTGGTACCTCACACAGTTCTTTTAATGAAAAAAAGCCAGCAAGACAGGAAGTCAAAGAAATCAAAATCAGCTGGTTTATTCAGAAGTCTTTATCAGCTTGCACCTACGCAGGCAAGAAAAATGAGGGTGCAAAATAGGTTAAGGCTGACAGCACTAACAAAGCCAGATCACCAGCATTTTGCTATCAACATTTGATTGTAAACGTCTGGATTTCAAGTCTTAGAACGTATATCCTGCAAATCAGAGGACAACCCTCTTCCCTAATTTGGAATGCCAAAGTCACTTGAATTCACATTTGCAGGTATGTGAGCTTCTTAAACCTAGGAACCTTTCTTTTTATTGTGGAACAAGATAAGTTGTCCATGCATTTCTAGCTACTTGATATGAAGTCTTTAGTTCAATTATGTTGTTAAGGCATTATGTTATGATGTTAAGGCAACAAAGAAAAAGACATGTCTTCTTGGACCACCCACCCACCCCTCGGAACCCTACTATTGAAAGTTGATTTACCGTGGATCACTGAGCCATGAAAGGTAATTACCATGAATCACTGAGCCATGAAAGGTAAACCATCAAGGAAGACAGTGAAGGTAAAAGATGGACCTCTGGGATTTGTGAATAGACCTCTGTAGGAAAGGAGGATCCATGCTAAATAGCATTTATGCTGTGTAATTGCAGCTACAAACATTTGTGGCATGAACAGAAAAAGAAGATGGATCCCACTTCAGGTATAAATTGGAGAGTTGTGGCCATCTCTCCTCTGTTGCACTCTTGCATGAGGGGCCATCGACATGGAGAAGGAAAGCTAAATATTTATCTTGAAAATACCCTTTTCCTTACAAGATCTGGACACGATCTTTATGAGTCAGAAAAAGGAGATCTAGGAAAAACAAGAGATGTGGAAAAACTTCAGAGTAGATCTCCTGGGACACCTGGGGTTTTTCTCCCTATGGTATGCTCTAGCATTACACCCTTTTTTCCCCCCACCCGTTTCCAAGAAGAGTGGAATAATCAGTTGATCTGTGTTCTCAAAGATGCAATGTAAGGTCTCAGACTCCAAGTCCAAGGAGAGAACATCACTTAGCAGTCAATACAGCTCCCACACAACCGACACAAGAACAGCTGGAACTAGCTGACAGCACCTCTAAATTTGACAATGCACAGATCTTCACCCATCCAAGTCCTCTGCCATCCAGAGATCTCTTCCACTCCTCTTTTCCTCCCCTTTTGTGCTTTTGCATCACCGTTTGACAGGAGGGTTCAAAAGCCATTATGAATCTGCAGGTCCAATGGGGGAACCAGAGGCTGAACAGGGTCTCATAGATGTTCTGACAGGCCTGTCAGCATCAGGAGGAACTGCAAATGGAAGCATCAGTAGCAAACTCCTGGTGCCCAGAAGCCTTCTGACATGCTTTTCTGGCGGGAAGAGGAGAAAGTAGATAACCCAGTAAAATTTGAGCGCTCAGACATGCCTCAAACCTATAGTGTCTACTCTCATGCCTTTTAGGCACAGAGCTAGCACTGGGTATGCACCTGCCCTAGTAGGAAACATGCTTATCTACACAGTATTTCTCTGTATCGCACATGAGATACAAAAATTAAATCCAGCTTCTATGGGATACCACACAAAGGAGAAGAGAGAAAAAAAAACCAACCCTGCCAAGTCCTTTAGTTTTCTCCCCTCCATTACAGAGGTCACCATAAGCAACTTTCTCCATAGAGCCTGGTGCTTGACAGTTCAAGGCAGAAACCTCACAAGGCATGCTAAAAGGAAGAAATAACAAGGATAAAAGGAGAAATGTGGATTAAGCACTAGCTTATAAGAAAAAGCAAAAGCCACAGCCTGTCAACAGAAGAAAAACAGAAGTATATTAAACACATACACTTTGGAGGACAAGGCGCCAGATCTAAGTATTTATTACTAGTGCAAAAACATCTCTGCCCTCGGGTGCCTGGCCATCCAAAAAGTGGATAAACAGACTGTCACTTGAAAATATATCTTACATCTTTCTGTCAAGAAAACTTAAGCCAAGGATATCACAGCATTTTTTGTGTCCTCTGATACTTTCCCAGGCAATCCCTTAACAAGTGACTTAGCGTGCTACCTTCTACAGTCCTTTTTTTCACAAAGCAAAATGTGAGCTTTGCCTAAATCCTGACTACATTATTCTACTATACTCTGTTAAGTCATTGCCTATCACACAAACAGGAGAGACAGAAGCTTCTAGTCTTGTATACAGAGGAGCATGTTGCAACCTATTTGCCACATGCCATTTCTTTACTGTCCATCCAAACATATCACTTGTTAAAATACAGTTCAGACAGCCAATTCACCTCCTCTACAGACTCAGTCCAATGAGTAAACTATGTATCAGATCCAGATCTACTCTTTCTATATTTTTTCTCTTTCTGTCACCACCTCCTAGACAAAATACAGAGCCAATAATGACACTGTCCAACCTCCAGCATGTCAGAATTTAAACTACCCCAATAAGGTATTTTTGGTTCAAACAGTTTGGAGCCAACAATACAAAGCTGGTATGGATTCTTAAATAAAGACCCTTTTTTGATCCTTAGCAGAAAAGTATTTAAGATCCACCAAGCTACTCGCTGCTTGTTAAATACAAGTTGTCCACGTGAACAGAGCAAATAGAAAATTAGCACTGCCCTGGCTGTGCCAGGGACTTGAGCAGACTTGACAGCTTCTCACTTTATTGGGTGTTGTACACAAGCAGAGAAGAGAGCAAGCAGATGCAGGAGAGCAATTGTTCTGAGACAATGAGGCAGAACCCACGGACCTTTCTTGAAAGTCTAGGAGATTAAAGAAAGGAAAGCAGCAAGGGACCTCCTGATTGCAATTAATTATTTTTCCAGAATAAAGTGATTCACACAGATTAGAGAAGGGGTTTTTGGTTGGAGTTTGTTGGGGGTTTTTTTGTGGTTTTGTTTTTTTTTTTTAGAATCCTCAGAGAGAAAGTTCAGCTCCCGGCTGGTCGCAGATGGGATGAAGAGACCCTTCTCTTTCTTTGTATTTTTTTTGTACTTGCACCTATCAAAACAATACAAAAAAATCTTGCTATTAGCTGCAAGTTCCTTACCAAAAGTCACGTCAGTCCGAGGACTAGAATACCCATGCTGTGATGGTGGCAGTGGATCAAGCCAGCTGTTAACAAACCAACCATCAGAGACAAGAGGCAGACAGTCTATTTCACATGAACTTTTCCTTTTTTTCAAGTTGATCCATAATTTGCTGACTTTTTTTTTTTTTTTACTTTTTTTGACTCATGCCACAGAAGCTACATCCATAGCCTCAAGCTGGATCAGGTCCCTGAGTGCTTAACAGGAAAGCTGACATAATTAAATGCAGTCCTCATTTTCCCAAAGTAATCTACATTTAAGCTGCATTCCCCCTGAAGTTATAATCTCTCAGCACTATTTATAAGGTAAAGAAAACTGTAATTGTACCGCAACACAATATAGTTCTTTGTGAAAAATGTAACATTTCCCTTCTATATTTTTCTCTCTTCACATATGCAATAAAACAAACACAAAATACTACATGCAATATGCCCCATTGGCAGAAGTATTTTTTTTTTTAAGGATAACAGTGTCAAGACAGGGAGCTCAAAATACATTAGTAAGTTATTTTAGAGGGGCCATGCTTCACTAATACTGTCAAGCCTGTTGGTTAAGATG